>NC_092337.1:409576666-410181250 GCF_046630445.1 Rutidosis leptorrhynchoides | reverse complement strand
CTACATTGGCCCGCTCCATCAATGGCTGCCCACGCGTGAAGCCGAAACAAACATACATTAAACCCTGACATTCACCCCCTCTTGGACGGTTTTCATCTTTCGTCGTTCATAAACCCTAACCCCTTCGAATCAATCAAATCAAAAAATTAAAGAATTAAAAAAATGGAGCCAACTCGAGTCGATATTGAAAGACTTATGATCTGTGAACATGCTCGTATCACCGCTGAAGCCGCTTACGCCAAAAACCCTAAAGATGCTGACGTAAGTTTTTGTAATTACTGTTTATTTGAAATTTGTGTTTCTATCTTAATTGATGTTCTTGTATATGATATTTTTTTAGTTTGATAGTTAAAAATTTAAAATAGTTTATGTGGATATAATTATGATTCTACTTCTATATATATTTTATATTTTATATTAAGTAATGATGATATGATATGATCTTTGAATCGCTTATATGTGATATGTTATAATGCTTTCTTTTATATCTCTAAATCGCCTACTTCTCATATTTTACCATTGTAATAGGAGTATAGGTTATGTCATAACAACAGCAACACACATATATGTTAATTTTAAATTTTATAAAATACACCTTATTTATTTACACTGACAGATTTTATAGTTGCTAGCACCTTTTTTTAGTTAATTATAAGTATGAAAGGAAAATACCTGTATAATGTGAACAATTTGAAAAATAAAAGATGTGTATTGTAGTGTGTTATTAGTGTAATCATATGCGCGTTAAAAAAAAATCTGTTAATTAATGACAATGTGGTTGATGACTACAGAATTTGACAAAATGGGGTGGAGCTTTGTTAGAGTTATCTCAATATGGAGAACCGAATGAAGCAAAGAGGATGATTAAAGGTAATGTACTAATGTTTATAAAAATATGATTGGTTATCCACTCTTTATTATAATTTATAAATAATCAATACATAAAATGGCTTTATGATTGTTTGGAAACTGTTTAAATTATAACAATTTTAGAGGCCGTTTCGAAGCTGGAGGAAGCTCTGTCTATCAACCCTGTAAAACACGAAGCGTTGTGGTGCTTAGGAAATGCTCACAGTACTAGCGCGTTTCTAACACCTGAACGTGATGAAGCTCAAATTTTATTCGATCGGGCATCTGAATGTTTTCAAAAGGCAGTAGATGAGGTATTATGTAATAGCTTTTAAATATGATATTTGATATATTAGTTGGTGGTTTGGTTCTAATTTTGTATGTTTTATGTTTACGTGCGTCGTCTCAGTGTCCGGGGAATGAACATTATCTCCAAGCTTTGGCCAACTCCTCTAAGGTATATAACTAAATTCAGTTACTTGTATCAGTTGACATATTTATGTGTTAATAACTCTTTTGTTTATTTATTATTTATATTGTGATGAAAAACTTACAGGCACCTGATTTGCACAACGAGATTCGTAAACAAGGAGGATTCAGTCAAACCCTAGGTAGTGGGCATGCTTCTTCTTCAATGGCAAAGGTTGTATATTCTCTATATCTATATGTTGGAGTTGTGGCAATTTTGACCCATTTGCTTAGGTCGATTTGTTTCATCTTTATTTTAAACGGGTCAAATAATTCTTAATGCTAAAACAGAGTGTTAATATGTTGAATAGGTTGACTTTATATTTACAAAAAATGCTTTAAGATCCAACACAGTTGTTTTAATATCAACAAGAAACTGAGCTGTTATAACCCCAACCCATCTTGTAACCTTTGTTTTTCTCATATTCTTGGTCTAATAGTATATCTAGTTTTAATATTGTATTGATGACTTCTCTAATGTTTGATTATTATTGTGTTGTAGAGCGATACAAAAAACAAGAGCAGTGATTTGAAGTACGATATATGTGGGTGGATAATTCTTGCAGTTGGGCTTGCAGCATGGATAGGGACGGCCAGGTCTCATGCACCAAGATAAGAAATTGTTATCTGTTCTCGTCAGTAAATTGAGTTTGTTAAGTTAGAAAATGGTTTGTTGATATATGGTTTTGAAGTGTTTTAACCTTATAAACAGTAGTAGCATATTTTTAGAATGAAAAATTGGGCAAACTGTTGGTGGTCAACCCTACAACCAAAATGGTCATGTTTTTACCTTGGAAGTCCTCACTTCTCGTTGTCTATGGGCTAGGAGCTTATGAGAGTTCAAGATTATATGATTTTAACAAGCTCTAAGTCATAAGTTTTGTTTGGCATACGACAAAAAACAATATCTTAAGCTCTAGAAAACCAAAAGCCCCTTGGGCTCTAACGAATAATATAAATTATTTAAAAAATGCCCTTTCGGCCTTGCTAAAATGCTAGTGGACTTTGATTTCTCTTTTTTGTGAGGCCTTTCATTGTTGTTTTTGTACCTATTGTGCTTTGTCTTCGCTACTTCAGTTGTGTTTTTCGAGTTCCACGACTTCTCAAATCTTCGATTATATCACTATATATTAAAAAATTGGACCCCTGAAAATCGTGGGTCCTGAGCGGTCGATCTCCCCTGCCAAGCAAACATAAGCAAATATAGTTAACTAGCTACACAAACAATTTTGTTTAGAGGCTTAACTACCTAAACAAACAAATAATCACATATTTCCTAACTAACTTCATGAGGATCAAGAACTTCATGGTTCATCCCATGAGTAGCATTTACTCCGTATTATAAAATCAAAATCAAATCAAATGGGGCAACAGTCTTTGATCTACAGTTTTGTAGCAAGAGGTACCGTGATTCTCGCCGAATACACAGAGTTCACCGGTAATTTCACGTCTATTGCTTCTCAATGTCTCCAGAAGCTTCCTGTAACTAACAATAAGTTTACGTACAATTGCGATGGACACACATTTAATTACCTTGTTGAAGATGGATTTAGCAAGTATTCTTAGATGGATTTAGCAAGTATTCTTTTAATTTCTTCTGATAGCTCCTGATGTGATTCTTATGTTTCTTGGAAGAATCTACTTCTTTTGGTAGTATTTTTTTTTTTTTTTTTTTTTTTTGTTTTGTTTTTTTTTTTTTTTTTTGCTAAAATAACGATTACTATTAAAATAAAATGAACCTTTATCAAAGATGAAGGATTCCTTAACTGGTACAAGGAAAAGAAAACAACAAATGAATTACGGAAGGGCTCGAAAAAAAGAAAACAAAACCTAAGCTAACCTAACTAATCGCTAACTCGAGAAGAGCCCAAACGATGCCATAAAACAATACAATCAAAAAGGCAATAACCCAAAATATACCAACTATAAAAATTAAACTAAACACTACTTAACCGGCTTTTGAAGGACCTTTTTTATTCCTCTCGTCCGGACGAGAAATTATATCATCTATCTTGTCAATGTGCACGCCCTTACCTTTTCTTGATTTGAAATCGAATGAGCTAACATCGGCCGCCTTACTAGAGATGGCAATGGATCGGATATGGATCGGGTGATGCCGTATCCATATCCATATCCATTTAATTTTTGTCATCCATATCCATTTAGTTTCACGTCATCCATCCATATCCATATCCAGTGGATTAAGCGGGTTAATGGGTATCCAATGGATATTAAAATTTTGTTATAATATTTTCTAATATGCGATTAAAATAAAAATGTAGTATAGCAAAAATGAATATAACATAAAATTTGTAAGTTTATTTTGTTAGATAGACGTGTTTTATGGTAATATATTATAGTTATTTCATTATAGAGTTGGAAATATAATGTAAATTTAATGGTAAATGAACTTGTAAATAGTAAATATGTAAGCATATATCTATATTTATGTATATCGATATGTATTTCGGGTGGTAATGGATATATCCATGGATGAAACTTTTCATCCATGTCCATATCCATATCCATTTAGATTCATCCATGTCCATATCCATATCCATTTAGGTTCATCCATATCCATTACGAAGCGGGTGGATCGGGTGAATATCCATCGGATCGGGTGGCCATTGCCATCCCTACGCCTTACCATTGAAGACTTTACCCGGAACACATGGAGGAATCAAGCCTTGGTCCGCTAGTCCTTGAAAGAAACCTTTACCGTTATCATTCGATTGATCCACCTTTTTTTGGTGGTTACCAATGTATATTTTTTGGTAATTACTAAAGTGAAATAACTTAGTACATGAAAAGCTAATAGGCATAATGATATCCAGATTTCCTTTCAACTATGAAATTGTGTGTTAAGTTGATACGAACATCGGAACAATGATCATGGATGATCCATGTTTTCAACTGCCATTTTCATGTGTGACGTTTTATGTCGAAGTTGCTCAGAATTATAATCCCACGTCCACAAAGTATAGTAGCATATGTCATGCATGATTGTCCCATGCTATCCAAAGCATCCCTTGCCACAACTTTTCCCCCAAGTCCGAACCAAACTGTCCCAACCTCCCCTCAATAAGCTCAATAAGGTTCACATTCGGAGGAAGATTGACACCCCACCAATCAAAGAGCCTTTTCCAGACTTCCCACACCTTATCACAAGACAAAAGGGCGTGCCTAATACACTCGAGATCATTGTCACATGATTGACAACGAACCGAATGCAAGTCAACACCCCTTTTATCTAATTCCAAAAGTACCAGTAATCTACCTCTTTTAGCTCTCCAAACAAACACCTCTACTTTTTTAGGTACAAAGTTATTACGAGAAGTACATAAAGTAGACGAGTTCGAATGTAGAACCTTAGAGTCGATTAGGTCCGAAAGTGTCTTTGTTTTGAATACACCATTGTTACCCGACAACCACTCCCACGAATCTCGACTTTGAGGATCCAACGACGTGTTGCTGTGTGACAGCAGGTCACATAAAACCCGTAGCTCCCCAGCAGCCCGACCCCCTGGGTTTCGAGTCCATTCCCAATTCCCTACCCATTCTGACCCGTTATAGCATAGTCTCGAACCAACAGTTGCCTCCGGATTAGAGTCAAGACGCGCGAGCCTGGAAAATCTGGTTTTAAGAGTCTCATTCCCGAGCCATAGGTCATTCCAAAACGACGTTGTATTTCCATCACCAATCTTTCGCACAAAGGAGTTCCGAAAATTAATCCCAAGATCATCGATGCACCTTCCTGCCTTAATAATGTTGCTCCACACCGACTTATAAGAAATATCACAATGAAAATTATTAGTAGCCAAAAGCCCCCCCACCCCCCCCCCCCCCCCGAGGACCCATAGATGCTCGAAATAACCTTGACCCACAAAGAGGCGGTCTCGGATTTAAACCTCCACCACAACTTGCCTATCAAGGCTAAATTCTTGCTCTTTAAACAACCCAAATTTAATCCCCCCTTTTCAAAAGGTAGAAGGGTATCTTCCCATTTTACCCAAGAAATTTTGTTTTTATTACCCGTCCCGCCCCAAAAGGAAAAACGTCTTACGCTCTCAAGCTTTTTTAGCACACACGGCGGAGCACGGAAGAGCGAGAAGTAGTACAACGGAAGACTATTCAACACCGATTTCACAAGGGTCAAGCGTCCACCAAAAGACACCGCACGAGCCTTCCAATCCGAGAGTCGTTTCGAAAATTTCTCAATAACCGGGTACCAACTTTCCAATTTATTCATTCTACCCCCCACCGGAAGCCCAAGATAGATAAACGGAAGAGTGCCAATGTTTCACCCAAACATGTTAGCCATATTCACAACTTCCGCTTTTTCAACACCAACACCAAATAAATTACTCTTAAGATAGTTCACCTTCAAACCCGATGTGAGCTCAAAGCATTTGAGAAGCTTAAAGAGGTCACGTATATTACTCTCACTCCATTCACCGAAGAAAATAGTGTCGTCCGCATATTGGAGATGCGAGATCGGAACTTTATCATTTCCAACTTCGACACCAATGAATTTTTTGTTTCTTACCGCTTGCTTTGCCATCACATTTAGTCCCTCCGCCGCAATGATAAAAAGGAAAGGTGATAGAGGATCACCTTGTCTAACACTACGCTCTAGTTTGAATTCACTAGTGGGAGATCCGTTAACAAGGACCGAAATAGAGGTCGAATTAAGACATGACAAAATCCACCCCCTCCACTTGACACCAAACCCCATAATTTCCATTACTTCCATCAAGAAATCCCAATTTAAGCAATCAAAGGCTTTCTCAAAGTCTACTTTGAGAATAAGACTTTTTGAACGCTTGTACTTTAAAAAATCGAGAGTTTTATTCTCAATTAGGGCCCCATCAAGAATATTCCGTCCTTTTATGAATGCACTTTGCTCAAATCCGACTAGGTTTGGAACCACCCGCCTTAACCTATTTGAAAGTATCTTCGCAATAATTTTGTAGTAACTTCCGATAAGGCTAATTGGGCGGTAGTCGTTAAGGGTCGAAGGATCCGATTTTTTAGGAACAAGAGTGATAAAAGAGGCATTACAACCATTATTTATTTTACCCGACACCCAAAATTCTTCAATTGCAGACATTAGATCATCCTTATAAATGTGCCAAAATTTCTTGAAAAAACGCATGTTGAAACCGTCTGGACCCGGGGCCTTTGAACTACCACAATCATTTATCGCATTCCATACCTCACTTTCACTAAAATTGAGTTCAAGCAATTTTGCATTTTCAATGGATAATCTACCAAACTCAGGCCCGCTGACCTCTGAATTGAGCCCAACCGAAGCAGCCTGCGTGAGATGTGAAGGTACCTGACGTGAATCAGCCACCACAGGCCCAATCAACTGCAATTCAGGCCTTGCCCTCTCTGAGGCCCAATTGCGAAAATTAAAAGTAGGCCTGCCTTTATCACAGGAACCGAATCGCTTTTTGAAGTGCTCAAATACAAATGCCTTTATTATATCCGGGTCTTCACACAAATTACCGTTAATATTCACGCCCCTAAAGTTGTTCTTATTATATTTCCTTCGAATAGAAGCGTGAAAGTACTTGGAGTTCTCATCTCCTTCTAACACCCAACGGATTCTCGCCTTTTGTTTTAGCATACCCGACTTAATTCTTTCCTTTTCCATCCACTTTTTCCTTGTCTCAAGCCAATGCAATCTTTCACCTTCGGATAAAGTACCACTTTCGGCTTTTACTTCCCCTTCCAAAGCACTTTCCTTCAACACTCTAATCTCCTCATCAAGATTACCAAATTCGTCCCTACTCCAACATTTCAAATCAATCTTCACATTTTTAAGCTTATCTCTAAAGTTACAATCTTTTTTATAGCCACGCACCTCCTTATTCCACCCATTTTGAATAACTTTATCCACACCTTCATTGTTGAACCAAACGTCAAATATCTTGAAGGACTTAGGACCGAAGTCAATGACACCATCTTTAAGAATCAACGGGCAATGATCCGATTCTCGCCTATCAAGCACATTTATTGATAAGTCCTTCCACAATTTAATGAAGTTGTTCGACACTAGGAAACGATCCAATTTACTAAACTTGGTCCCATCATCACTTATTCTTGTGAACTTCCGCCCATTTATTGGTATCTCAATTAGGTTGTTACGAATTATAAACTCTTTGAATCTCCTCGCTCTAGCATGATGAAAAACACAATTAAGTCTATCCGAGTGTTCACGCACCTCATTGAAGTCCCCGCACAAAACCCATCCCAAATCGTCACCAATCAAGAAATTATCTAATGAGTTCCACAATTTCCTTTTCCCTTCATCATTATGCGGCCCATATATATTAACAATAGTCGATTCATACCCAGTCCCAACCCAATTCCCTCTAATAGCCAAGTAAAAGTCACCCCCACCCGCACAGTTAACCTTGAACCGAGTATTATCCCAGATAATCAGCATACCCCCCGAGTTTCCGACAACCTCCTTCTGAATAAACCCAAAATCAGTTTGTCCCCATAATTGTTGATGAAATATCCCGTTCTTATTGATTAAAAACGTTCCATATTAATTGATTTCGTTGCGAGGTTTTGACCTCTATATGAGACGTTTTTCAAAGACTGCATTCATTTTAAAACAAACCATAACCTTTATTTCATCAATAAAGGTTTAAAAAGCTTTACGTAGATTATCAAATAATGATAATCTAAAATATCCTGTTTACACACGACCATTACATAATGGTTTACAATACAAATATGTTACAACAAAATAAGTTTCTTGAATGCAGTTTTTACACAATATCATACAAGCATGGACTCCAAATCTCGTCCTTATTTAAGTATGCGACAGCGGAAGCTCTTAATAATCACCTGAGAATAAACATGCTTAAAACGTCAACAAAAATGTTGGTGAGTTATAGGTTTAACCTATATATATCAAATCATAATAATAGACCACAAGATTTCATATTTCAATACACATCCCATACATAGAGATAAAAATCATTCATATGGTGAACACCTGGTAACCGACATTAACAAGATGCATATATAAGAATATCCCCATCATTCCGGGACACCCTTCGGATATGATATAAATTTCGAAGTACTAAAGCATCCGGTACTTTGGATGGGGTTTGTTAGGCCCAATAGATCTATCTTTAGGATTCGCGTCAATTAGGGTGTCTGTTCCCTAATTCTTAGAATACCAGACTTAATAAAAAGGGGCATATTCGATTTCGATAATTCAACCATAGAATGTAGTTTCACGTACTTGTGTCTATTTTGTAAATCATTTATAAAACCTGCATGTATTCTCATCCCAAAAATATTAGATTTTAAAAGTGGGACTATAACTCACTTTCACAGATTTTTACTTCGTCGAGAAGTAAGACTTGGCCACTGGTTGATTCACGAACCTATAACAATATATACATATATATCAAAGTATGTTCAAAATATATTTACAACACTTTTAATATATTTTGATGTTTTAAGTTTATTAAGTCAGTTGTCCTCGTTAGTAACCTACAACTAGTTGTCCACAGTTAGATGTACAGAAATAAATCGATAAATATTATCTTGAATCAATCCACGACCCAGTGTATACGTATCTCAGTATTGATCACAACTCAAACTATATATATTTTGGAATCAACCTCAACCCTGTATAGCTAACTCCAACATTCACATATAGAGTGTCTATGGTTGTTCCGAAATATATATAGATGTGTCGACATGATAGGTCGAAACATTGTATACGTGTCTATGGTATTTCAAGATTACATAATATACAATACAAGTTGATTAAGTTATGGTTGGAATAGATTTGTTACCAATTTTCACGTAGCTAAAATGAGAAAAATTATCCAATCTTATTTTACCCATAACTTCTTCATTTTAAATCCGTTTTGAGTGAATCAAATTGCTATGGTTTCATATTGAAATCTATTTTATGAATCTAAACAGAAAAAGTATAGGTTTATAGTCGGAAAAATAAGTTACAAGTCGTTTTTGTAAAGGTAGTCATTTCAGTCGAAAGAACGACGTCTAGATGACCATTTTAGAAAACATACTTCCACTTTGAGTTTAACCATAATTTTTGGATATAGTTTCATGTTCATAATAAAAATCATTTTCCCAGAATAACAACTTTTAAATCAAAGTTTATCATAGTTTTTAATTAACTAACCCAAAACAGCCCGCGGTGTTACTACGACGGCGTAAATCCGGTTTTACGGTGTTTTTCGTGTTTCCAGGTTTTAAATCATTAAGTTAGCATATCATATAGATATAGAACATGTGTTTAGTTGATTTTAAAAGTCAAGTTAGAAGGATTAACTTTTGTTTGCGAACAAGTTTAGAATTAACTAAACTATGTTCTAGTGATTACAAGTTTCAACCTTCGAATAAGATAGCTTTATATGTATGAATCGAAAGATGTTATGAACATCATTACTACCTTAAGTTCCTTGGATAAACCTACTGGAAAAGAGAAAAATGGATCTAGCTTCAACGGATCCTTGGATGGCTCGAAGTTCTTGAAGCAGAATCATGACACGAAAACAAGTTCAAGTAAGATCATCACTTGAAATAAGATTGTTATAGTTATAGAAATTGAACTAAAGTTTGAATATAATTATTACCTTGTATTAGAATGATAACATACTGTAATAAACAAAGATTTCTTGAGGTTGGATGATCACCTTACAAGATTGGAAGTGAGCTAGCAAACTTGAAAGTATTCTTGATTTTATGTAACTAGAACTTGTAGAATTTATGAAGAACACTTAGAACTTGAAGATAGAACTTGAGAGAGATCAATTAGATGAAGAAAATTGAAGAATGAAAGTGTTTGTAGGTGTTTTTAGTCGTTGGTGTATGGATTAGATATAAAGGATATGTAATTTTGTTTTCATGTAAATAAGTCATGAATGATTACTCATATTTTTGTAATTTTATGAGATATTTCATGCTAGTTGCCAAATGATGGTTCCCACATGTGTTAGGTGACTCACATGGGCTGCTAAGAGCTGATCATTGGAGTGTATATACCAATAGAACATACATCTAAAAGCTGTGTATTGTACGAGTACGAATACGGGTGCATACGAGTAGAATTGTTGATGAAACTGAACGAGGATGTAATTGTAAGCATTTTTGTTAAGTAGAAGTATTTTGATAAGTGTATTGAAGTCTTTCAAAAGTGTATAAATACATATTAAAACACTACATGTATATACATTTTAACTGAGTCGTTAAGTCATCGTTAGTCGTTACATGTAAGTGTTGTTTTGAAACCTTTAGGTTAACGATCTTGTTAAATGTTGTTAACCCAATGTTTATAATATCAAATAAGATTTTAAATTATTATATTATCATGATATTATCATGTATGAATATCTCTTAATATGATATATATACATTAAATGTCTTTACAACGATAATCGTTACATATATGTCTCGTTTAAAAATCATTATGTTAGTAGTCTTGTTTTTACATATGTAGTTCATTGTTAATATACTTAATGATATGTTTACTTATCATAGTATCATGTTAACAATATATATATATATATATATATATATATATATATATATATATATATATATATATATATATATATATATATATATATATATATATATATATATATATATATATATATCCATATATATGTCATCATATAGTTTTTACAAGTTTTAACGTTCGTGAATCACCAGTCAACTTGGGTGGTCAATTGTCTATATGAAACATATTTCAATTAATCAAGTCTTAACAAGTTTGATTGCTTAACATGTTGGAAACATTTAATCATGTAAATATCAATCTCAATTAATATATATAAACATGGAAAAGTTCGGGTCACTACAGTACCTACCCGTTAAATAAATTTCGTCTCGAAATTTTAAGCTGTTGAAGGTGTTGACGAATCTTCTGGAAATAGATGCGGGTATTTCTTCTTCATCTGATCTTCATGCTCCCAGGTGAACTCGGGTCCTCTACGAGCATTCCATCGAACCTTAACAATTGGTATCTTGTTTTGCTTAAGTCTTTTAACCTCACGATCCATTATTTCGACGGGTTCTTCGATGAATTGAAGTTTTTCGTTGATTTGGATTTCATCTAACGGAATAGTGAGATCTTCTTTAGCAAAACATTTCTTCAAATTCGAGAAGTGGAAAGTGTTATGTACAGCCGCGAGTTGTTGAGATAACTCAAGTCGGTAAGCTACTGGTCCGACATGATCAATAATCTTGAATGGTCCAATATACCTTGGATTTAATTTCCCTCGTTTACCAAATCGAACAACGCCTTTCCAAGGTGCAACTTTCAGCATCACCATCTCTCCAATTTCAAATTCTATATCTTTTCTTTTAATGTCAGCGTAGCTCTTTTGTCGACTTTGGGCGGTTTTCAACCGTTGTTGAATTTGGATGATCTTCTCGGTAGTTTCTTGTATAATCTCCGAACCCGTAATCTGTCTATCCCCCACTTCACTCCAACAAATCGGAGACCTGCACTTTCTACCATAAAGTGCTTCGAACGGCGCCATCTCAATGCTTGAATGGTAGCTGTTGTTGTAGGAAAATTCTGCTAACGGTAGATGTCGATCCCAACTGTTTTCGAAATCAATAACACATGCTCGTAGCATGTCTTCAAGCATTTGTATCGTCCTTTCGCTCTGCCCATCAGTTTGTGGATGATAGGCAGTACTCATGTCTAGACGAGTTCCTAATGCTTGCTGTAATGTCTGCCAGAATCTTGAAATAAATCTGCCATCCCTATCAGAGATAATAGAGATTGGTATTCCATGTCTGGAGACGACTTCCTTCAAATACAGTCGTGCTAACTTCTCCATCTTGTCATCTTCTCTTATTGGCAGGAAGTGTGCTGATTTGGTGAGATGATCAACTATTACCCAAATAGTATCAAAACCACTTGCAGTCCTTGGCAATTTAGTGATGAAATCCATGGTAATGTTTTCCCATTTCCATTTCGGGATTTCGGGTTGTTGAAGTAGACCTGATGGTTTCTGATGCTCAGCTTTGACCTTAGAACACGTCAAACATTCTCCTACATATTTAGCAACATCGACTTTCATACCCGGCCACCAAAAATGTTTCTTGAGATCCTTGTACATCTTCCCCGTTCCAGGATGTATTGAGTATCTGGTTTTATGAGCTTCTCTAAGTACCATTTCTCTCATATCTCCAAATTTTGGTACCCAAATCCTTTCAGCCCTATACCGGGTTCCGTCTTACCAAATATTAAGATGCTTCTCCGATCCTTTGGGTATTTCATCCTTTAAATTTCCCTTTTTTAAAACTCCTTGTTGCGCCTCCTTTATTTGAGTAGTAAGGTTATTATGAATCATTATATTCATAGATTTTACTCGAATGGGTTCTCTGTCCTTCCTGCTCAAGGCATCGGCTACCACATTTGCCTTCCCCGGGTGGTAACGAATCTCAAAGTCGTAATTATTCAATAATTCAATCCACCTACGCTGCCTCATATTCAGTTGTTTCTGATTAAATATGTGTTGAAGACTTTTGTGGTCGGTATATATAATACTTTTGACCCCATATAAGTAGTGCCTCCAAGTCTTTAATGCAAAAACAACCGCGCCTAATTCTAAATCATGCGTCGTATAATTTTGTTCGTGAATCTTCAATTGTCTAGACGCATAAGCAATCACCTTCGTTCGTTGCATTAATACACAACCGAGACCTTGCTTTGATGCGTCACAATAAATCACAAAATCATCATTCCCTTCAGGCAATGACAATATAGGTGCCGTAGTTAGCTTTTTCTTCAATAACTGAAACGCTTTCTCTTGTTCATCATTCCATTCAAATTTCTTCCCTTTATGCATTAATGCAGTCAAGGGTCTTGCTATTCTGGAAAAGTCTTGGATGAACCTTCTGTAGTAACCAGCTAGTCCTAAAAACTGGCGTATGTGTTTCGGAGTTTTCGGGGTTTCCCACTTTTCAACAGTTTCTATCTTTGCCGGATCCACCTTAATACCTTCTTTGTTCACTATGTGACCGAGGAATTGAACTTCTTCCAACCAAAATGCACACTTTGAAAACTTAGCGTACAATTCTTCCTTCCTCAATACTTCTAACACCTTTCTCAAATGTTCACCGTGTTCTTGGTCATTCTTTGAGTAAATAAGTATGTCATCAATGAAAACAATGACAAACTTGTCAAGGTATGGTCCACACACTCGGTTCATAAGGTCCATGAACATAGCTGGTGCATTAGTTAAACCAAACGGCATGACCATAAACTCGTAATGACCGTAACGTGTTCTGAAAGCAGTCTTTGGAATATCATCTTCTTTCACCCGCATTTGATGATACCCGGAACGTAAGTCAATCTTTGAATAAACAGACGAGCCTTGTAGTTGATCAAATAAGTCGTTGATTCTCAGTAGTGGGTAGCGGTTCTTGATGGTAAGTTTGTTCAACTCTCGGTAGTCGATACATAACCTGAATGTACCATCTTTCTTCTTGACAAACAAAACAGGAGCTCCCCACGGTGATGTGCTTGGTCGAATGAAACCACGCTCTAAAAGTTCTTGTAATTGGCTTTGCAGTTCTTTCATCTCGCTGGGTGCGAGTCTGTAAGGAGCACGAGCTATTGGTGCAGCTCCTGGTACAAGATCTATTTGAAATTCAACGGATCGATGTGGGGGTAATCCCGGTAATTCTTTCGGAAATACATCGGGAAATTATTTTGCAATGGGAACATCATTGATGCTCTTTTCTTCAGTTTGTACTTTCTCGACGTGTGCTAGAACAGCATAGCAACCTTTTCTTATTAGTTTTTGTGCCTTCAAATTACTAATAAGATGTAGCTTCGTGTTGCCCTTTTCTCCGTACACCATTAAGGGTTTTCCTTTTTCTCGTATAATGCGAATTGCATTTTTGTAACAAACGATCTCTGCTTTCACTTCTTTCAACCAGTCCATACCGATTATCACATCAAAACTCCCTAACCCTACTGGTATCAAATCAATCTTAAATGTTTCGCTAACCAGTTTAATTTCTCGATTCCGACATATATTATCTGCTGAAATTAATTTACCATTTGCTAATTCGAGTAAAAATTTACTATCCAAAGGCGTCAATGGACAATTTAATTTAGCACAAAAATCTCTACTCATATAGCTTCTATCCGCACCCGAATCAAATAAAACGTAAGCAGATTTATTGTCAATAAGAAACGTACCCGTAACAAGCTCCGGGTCTTCCTGTGCCTCTACCGCATTAATATTGAAAACTCTTCCGCGGCCTTGTCCATTCGTGTTCTCCTGGTTCGGGCAATTTCTAATAATGTGGCCCGGTTTTCCACATTTATAACAAACTACATTGGCATAACTTGCTCCGACACT
Source organism: Rutidosis leptorrhynchoides (assembly GCF_046630445.1). Taxonomy (NCBI): domain Eukaryota; kingdom Viridiplantae; phylum Streptophyta; class Magnoliopsida; order Asterales; family Asteraceae; genus Rutidosis; species Rutidosis leptorrhynchoides. The sequence continues at coordinate 410,166,539 of NC_092337.1, read as the reverse complement.
ACTTGCTCCGCCATTACTCGTTCCGACACCATTTGTTCCTTTCGTTCTATTAACCCCTGGTCCGTAGACCTCACACTTCGCCGCGCTATGACCATTTCTTTTACACTTGTTGCAAAATTTGGTGCAGAACCCCGAGTGATACTTTTCACACCTTTGGCATAGCTGCTTCTGATTGTTGTTGTTGTTGTTGCGGTTATTATTGTTGTTGAGATGATTGTTATAGTTGCTGTTGTTGTTGCTGTTGTTGTTGTTGTTGTTGTTGGGCCGTTTGTTGTAGTTGCGATTGATGTTGCGATTGTTGGGATAATTGTTGCGATTATTGTTGTAATTGCTGTTGTTGTTGTATTGGTGATTCTTATCACCGTTTTCCTCCCACTTTCTTTTGACTTGCTTCACATTGGCCTCTTCAGCAGTCTGTTCTTTAATTCTTTCTTCAATCTGGTTCACTAGTTTGTGAGCCATTCTACATGCCTGTTGTATGGAGGCGGGCTCGTGTGAACTTATATCTTCTTGGATTCTTTCCGGTAATCCTTTCACAAAAGCGTCGATCTTCTCTTCCTCATCTTCGAATGCTCCCGGACACAATAGGCACAATTCTGTGAATCGTCTTTCGTACGTGGTTATATCAAATCCTTGGGTTCGTAACCCTCTAAGTTCTGTCTTGAGCTTATTGACCTCGGTTCTGGGACGGTACTTCTCGTTCATCAAGTGCTTGAATGCTGACCACGGTAGTGCGTACGCATCGTCTTGTCCCACTTGCTCTAGATAGGTATTCCACCATGTTAATGCAGAACCTGTGAAGGTATGCGTAGCGTACTTCACTTTGTCCTCTTCAGTACACTTACTTATGGCAAGCACCGATTCGACCTTCTCGGTCCACCGTTTCAATCCGATCGGTCCTTCGGTTCCATCGAATTCCAAAGGTTTGCAGGCAGTGAATTCTTTGTAGGTGCATCCTACACGATTTCCTGTACTGCTAGATCCAAGGTTATTATTGGTATGTAGCGCAGCCTGTACTGCGGCTATGTTTGAAGCTAGAAAAGTACGGAATTCCTCTTCATTCATATTCACGGTGTGTCGAGTAGTCGGTGCCATTTCCTTCAAAATAGTCAAATGGAACAAGTTAATCATACAGAATATTAAGAGTAGTTAATAGTATTTCGTAGCATAATATGAACTCATTTATAAAAGCTTTTTCTTCATATTAGCGTTTTATATGTTTAAATTCGGGTAGTACCTACCCGTTAAGTTCATACTTAGTAGCTAATATACAATTCAACTACTACAATTCTATATGAAAAACTGATTATAATAATATTTCGCGTTCAAACTTTTACACAATATTTTACAAACTTACAATACCGCTTATTTTACATATAGCATGAAATATAGCACACAATAAATTTGATACAAGATGGCTGTGAAGATAATTCTAGCTAGTACACAAGTCGTTCAGCAAAGGCAATAAAGACACGTAATTCATACGTCCAGAAACAAGTCATGCATTCTGGTTTTACTAGGATTACTTCCCATCCTTGGTCTTGTGGAACATAACCGTTATGGCCGTTGATAATGAAATGTCCCGTTCTTATTGATTAAAAACGTTCCATATTAATTGATTTCGTTGCGAGGTTTTGACCTCTATATGAGACGTTTTTCAAAGACTGCATTCATTTTAAAACAAACCATAACTTTTATTTCATCAATAAAGGTTGAAAAAGCTTTAATTAGATTATTAAATAATGATAATCTAAAATATCCTGTTTACACACGACCATTACATAATGGTTTACAATACAAATATGTTACAACAAAATAAGTTTCTTGAATGCAGTTTTTACACAATATCATACAAGCATGGACTCCAAATCTCGTCCTTATTTAAGTATGCGACAGCGGAAGCTCTTAATAATCACCAGAGAATAAACATGCTTAAAACGTCAACAAAAATGTTGGTGAGTTATAGGTTTAACCTATATATATCAAATCATAATAATAGACCACAAGATTTCATATTTCAATACACATCCCATACATAGAGATAAAAATCATTCATATGGTGAACACCTGGTAACCGACATTAACAAGATGCATATATAAGAATATCCCCATCATTCCGGGACACCCTTCGGATATGATATAAATTTCGAAGTACTAAAGCATCCGGTACTTTGGATGGGGTTTGTTAGGCCCAATAGATCTATCTTTAGGATTCGCGTCAATTAGAGTGTCTGTTCCCTAATTTTTAGATTACCAGACTTAATAAAAAGGGGCATATTCGATTTCAATAATTCAACCATAGAATGTAGTTTCACGTACTTGTGTCTATTTTGTAAATCATTTATAAAACCTGCATGTATTCTCATCCCAAAAATATTAGATTTTAAAAGTGGGACTATAACTCACTTTCACAGTTTTTTACTTCGTCGGGAAGTAAGACTTGGCCACTGGTTGATTCACGAACCTATAACAATATATACATATATATCAAAGTATGTTTAAAATATATTTACAACACTTTTAATATATTTTGATGTTTTAAGTTTATTAAGTCAGCTGTCCTCGTTAGTAACCTACAACTAGTTGTCCACAGTTAGATGTACAGAAATAAATCGATAAATATTATCTTGAATAAATCCACGACCCAGTGTATACGTATCTCAGTATTGATCACAACTCAAACTATATATATTTTGGAATCAACCTCAACCCTGTATAGCTAACTCCAACATTCACATATAGAGTGTCTATGGTTGTTCCGAAATATATATAGATGTGTCGACATGATAGGTCGAAACATTGTATACGTGTCTATGGTATCTCAAGATTACATAATATACAATACAAGTTGATTAAGTTATGGTTGGAATAGATTTGTTACCAATTTTCACGTAGCTAAAATGAGAAAAATTATCCAATCTTGTTTTACCCATAACTTCTTCATTTTAAATCCGTTTTGAGTGAATCAAATTGCTATGGTTTCATATTGAACTCTATTTTATGAATCTAAACAGAAAAAGTATAGGTTTATAGTCGAAAAAATAAGTTATAAGTCGTTTTTGTAAAGGTAGTCATTTCAGTCGAAAGAACGACGTCTAGATGACCATTTTAGAAAACATACTTCCACTTTGAGTTTAACCATAATTTTTGGATATAGTTTCATGTTCATAATAAAAATCATTTTCTCAGAATAACAAATTTTAAATCAAAGTTTATCATAGTTTTTAATTAACTAACCCAAAACAGCCCGCGGTGTTACTACGACGGCGTAAATCCTGTTTTACGGTGTTTTTCGTGTTTCCAGGTTTTAAATCATTAAGTTAGCATATCATATATATATAGAACATGTGTGTAGTTAATTTTAAAAGTCAAGTTAGAAGGATTAACTTTTGTTTGCGAACAAGTTTAGAATTAACTAAACTATGTTCTAATGATTACGAGTTTAAACCTTCGAATAAGATAGTTTTATATATATGAATCGAATGATGTTATGAACATCATTACTACCTCAAGTTTAGTAGGTAAACCTACTGGAAGTGACAAGAAATGATCTAGCTTCAAAGGATCTTGGATGGCTTGAAAGTTCTTGAAGTAGGATCATGACACAAAAACAAGTTCAAGTAAGATTTTTACTCGAATTAAGATAGTTTATAGTTATAGAAATTGAATCAAAGTTTGAATATGAATATTACCTTGAATAAGAAAGATAACCTACTGTATATAATAAAGGTTTCTTGATCTTAGATGATTACTTGGAATGGATTAGAAAGCTTGGAAGTAAATTAGTAAACTTGAAGGGATTTTTGAAGTGTTCTTGAAGTGTTCTTCCTATAATGATTATAGCTTGATTCTTGAAGTGATTTTTGATGAAGATGATGATTAACTACTGGAAAAATACGTTCATAATAGTGTGTGTGTGTTGAGAGAGAATTAGAAAGAGAATTGGAAGTGAAATGGAGTGAATGATGAGTGGTAATTGGTGAGTGGTGAGTGGGGTTAAAAGGAGTTCTAGTTAGTTGACTAGCTCATGGTAGAAGTTAAAATTGATTAGTCATACATGACATAATCAAGAGTGGAATCCCATGCTAGTTCCTATTGGTATATACTCATAGTAAGTACGTTTTGAAGCAGTGTATAATACGGGTAAGAATACGACTAGAATTCTTGATGAAAGAAAAGAATGGAAAAGTAACTGTAACCATTTTCGTTAAGTATGAGTGTTTTGATATATGTCTTGAAGTCTTCCAAAAGTATTTTAATACATCTAAATACACTACATGTATATACATTTTAACTGAGTCGTTAAGTCATCGTTAGTCGTTACATGTAAGTGTTATTTTGAAACCTTTAAGTTAACGATCTCAATTAATGTTGTTAACCCATTGTTTATTATATCTAATGAGATGTTAAATTATTATATTATCATGATATTATGATATATTAATATATCTTAATATGATATATATACATTTAAATGTCATTACAACGATAATCGTTACATATATGTCTCGTTTCGAAATCCTTAAGTTAGTAGTCTTGTTTATATGTATATAACTCATTGTTAATATACTTATGGAGATACTTACTTATCATAATCTCATGTTAACCATATGTATATCCATATATATATCGTCATGTCGTTTTTACAAGTTTTAACGTTCGTGAATCGCCGGTCAACTTGGGTGGTCAATTGTCTATATGAAACATATTTCAATTAATCAAGTCTTAACAAGTTTGATTGCTTAACATGTTGGAAACATTTAATCATGTAAATATCAATCTCAATTAATATATATAAACATGGAAAAGTTCGGGTCACTACAGATAAGACAGCGTGTTTTAACGTCGTCAAAGGGACGAGGGTTACGTAATGTCCAACAGTCCGGTAACAATCTAAAAACCTCATTTCTTACCCCAATTACCGACTCCGTCACTTGTGGGAACGTTTTGTTTAATAGTTGTAGCCTGATGTTCTTGTTCTCACTTTGGTGAGAAGCGAACATTACTAATCCGTAAGCATAACATGCTTCTTTATGTTGCATGTTAGCCGCTTTTTCTAAATCACGAAGTCTAATATTCGGATATATTGAGTCAAAATAATTTCTTAACCCATTGCGTAAAATAGCATTTGGGTTCCCCGCAATATATGCGTCAAAGTAAACACATCATAACTTATGGATTTCCCAATGTGATATCCCCCATCTTTCGAACGAAAGCCTTTTATAAACCAAGGCATTCTTGGAACGTTCTTCGAATGTCTTACAAACTGATCTCGCCTTAAATAGTTGTGCCGAAGAATTCTGACCGACTCTAGACAAGATTTCATCAATCATGTCTCCGGGTAGGTCTCTTAAAATATTGGGTTGTCTATCCATTTTGTGTTTTTATACTGTAAAATAGACAAGAGTTAGATTCATAAAAAAAATACTAATTAATACAAGAAATTTTTACATATATCATAAAGCATAAGCACACTATATTACATATATTACACCACACGAATACAACTATCTTATTCCGACTCGCTTGTTTCTTCTTCTTCGATTTTGGTTCGTTTTGCCAAGTTTCTAGGGATATATGATGTTCCCCTAATACGAGCCATCGTTTTCCACATTGGTTTAGAAAAACCTGGTGGTTTAGAGGTTCCCGGGTCATTGTTACAACTTAAGGACTTCGGGGGTTGACGATACATATAAAGTTCATCGGGGTTGGAATTAGATTTCTCTATTTTTATGCCCTTTTCCTTATTATTTTCTTTTGCCTTTTTAAATTCAGTTGGGGTAATTTCTATAACATCATCGGAATTCTCGTCGGAATCCGATTCATCGGAGAATTGGTAATCCTCCCAATATTTTGCTTCCTTGGCGGAAACACCATTGACCATAATTAACCTTGGTCGGTTGGTTGAGGATTTTCTTTTACTTAACCGTTTTATTATTTCCCCCACCGGTTCTATTTCTTCATCCAGTTCCGACTCTTCTTCCGGTTCCGACTCTTCTTCCGGTTCCTCTTCGGGAACTTGTGAATCAGTCCACGAATCATTCCAATTTACATTTGACTCTTCATTATTATTAGGTGAGTTAATGGGACTTGTTCTATAGGTAGACATCTATCACATAATATCAAACGCGTTAAGAGTTTAATATATCACATAATATTCACATGTTAAAAATATATAGTTTCCAACAAAATTTGTTAAGCAATCATTTTTCAAGTAAACACGGTCGAAGTCCAGACTCACTAATGCATCCTAACAAACTAGATAAGACACACTAATGCAAAATTCTGGTTCTCTAAGACCAACGCTCGGATACCAACTGAAATGTCCCATTCTTATTGATTAAAAACGTTCCATATTAATTGATTTCGTTGCGAGGTTTTGACCTCTATATGAGACGTTTTTCAAAGACTGCATTCATTTTAAAACAAACCATAACCTTTATTTCATCAATAAAGGTTTAAAAAGCTTTACGTAGATTATCAAATAATGATAATCTAAAATATCTTGTTTACACACGACCATTACATAATGGTTTACAATACAAATATGTTACAACAAAATAAGTTTCTTGAATGCAGTTTTTACACAATATCATACAAGCATGGACTCCAAATCTCGTCCTTATTTAAGTATGCGACAGCGGAAGCTCTTAATAATCACCAGAGAATAAACATGCTTAAAACGTCAACAAAAATGTTGGTGAGTTATAGGTTTAACCTATATATATCAAATCATAATAATAGACCACAAGATTTCATATTTCAATACACATCCCATACATTGTAACGACCCGTCAAAATCGCTATTGACGCGACACGTTAATCATTGATTCCACGGTGAGGTTTTGACCTCTATATGATACGTTTTGATAAAATATTGCATTCATTAAAATAAGTGACTTTCTAAACATAGAAAGTTATAAACATGTGGGCGAGTGCTTAGGTATAAGCAAAACCCCAAAATACATAAGTCTTTAATTTACAGGTTGACATTACAGTCCAATTATTTATTACACAACGCAGTTTTATTTTGAATGCAATAAACTTTGTACAAAGCATGAGAGACTCCATGCAGGCAACAAGCACATCACAGCGGAAGCATTCTAAGGACCTGAGAATAAAACATGCTAAAAAGTCAACACAGATGTTGGTGAGTTATAGGTTTAATTGCTCGAGTCATAAACATATATAAAGATAGACCACAAGATTTCATCAAAAGTTTATCAATAGATTCTACGTAACAGAGCACCCTGGTAACTAAACTTAACGCTATAGTGATAATTACCCCATTCGTTTTAATACACGCAAACCAACGTGTCTTAAACTCAAATAACATACGTCCGTTAAAAGGCTAGCGCTCTAGCTCGGACGGGGATGTCAAGCCCTATGGATCCATATACAATTATTCGCGCCCACCAGTCCATATCCTATGTACTGGCAGCTACTAGTTACCAAAGCTAAGGGATTTTCGGTTTAACTCAGTGTAGAATTTTGTATGTACTTGTGTCTTATTGCGTTTAAAATAAATTGCATGTATTCTCAGCCCAAAAATATTTAAAGCATTTAAAAAGGGAGACTATAACTCACAGTTCAATATTGAGACTCAATATTGTAGGCAAATTGCGTAGACGTAATGATGGTAGATGACTGTATGGTTGGCCCTGGATTCAAGAACAATACCCCGGACAATACCCAATATTTCCTTAGCTTAAAGCGGTTTGAAACCCGAATTAAAACACACTCGAATATACTTTATTATTATTAAACTTAAAATTAAAATTATAATTATAATTATAAATTTAAATTTAAATTGAAGAAGAATAAGAAAGAGTTGAAAAAAAATCGTCGAGCAAACTGGTGTATTTATAATACTTTTCCATTTACTGTAGCTCATGCGATCGCATGAGTTTTCAGTGTTTTTGCCATGCGATCGCATGGCCGCCTTTTCTATTTTTGTTTGCTAGTTCGTCGACATCAAATAGTGTTTTACTGTAGCAAATAGTGTTTTACTGTAGCAAATAGTGTTTTACTGTAGCAAATAGTGTTTCACTGTAGCAAATAGTGTTTACTGTAGCAAAGTAATTTTTACTGTAGAAAAGTCGTTTTTACTTGTACATATATATACATACATATAATTGTTCATGAATCGTCGAGAGTAGTCAAAGGTAATTGTATATATGTAACAGTTCTAAAATTTTGAGACTCAATCTAACAGACTTTGTTTAACGTGTTAAAATAATAAATCGTATAGAGAATTGGTTTAAATAAGTCAAAAATTTTCGGGTCATCACAGTACCTCCCCGTTAAAGAAAATTTCGTCCCGAAATTTTGAGTAGTACCTGTTTCATGAGCGATATCAGTGAACAAATGTGGATACTTTTGCTTCATTTGATCTTCACGTTCCCAAGTAAACTCGGGTCCTCGTCTTGCGTTCCAACGAACTCTAACTATCGGTATTTTGCTTTGTTTTAATTGTTTGACCTCACGGTCCATGATTTCGACAGGTTCTTCGACAAAATGGAGTTTATCATTAATTCGTAATTCGTCAAGAGGAATTACGACATCCTCTTCAGCTAAACATTTCTTCAAATTTGACACGTGAAATGTGTCGTGAACACTACTAAGTTCTTGCGGTATCTTTAATCGATAAGCAACTGCTCCAATTCTTTCGGTGATTTCAAAGGGTCCTACGTACCTAGGACTTAGCTTTCCTCGTTTACCGAATCGTACAACGCCTTTCCAGGGTGACACTTTCAACATGACTTTGTCGCCCACTTGAAATTCTAGCGGTTTTCTTCTTACATCAGCATAACTCTTTTGGCGACTCATGGCCGTTTTCAATCGCTGTTGTATTTGAATGATCTTTTCGGTGGTTTCATGAATAATTTCTGGTCCAGTAAGTTGTCTTTCTCCTACTTCACTCCAACAGATAGGAGATCTGCACTTTCTACCGTAAAGTGCTTCAAATGGCGCTGCCTTGATGCTCGTATGATAGCTGTTATTGTATGAAAATTCTGCCAACGGTAAGTGTCGATCCCAACTGGTTCCAAAGTCAATCATGCATGCCCGTAACATGTCTTCCAATGTTTGTATTGTTCTTTCACTTTGACCATCTGTCTGTGGGTGATAAGCGGTGCTCATATCTAATCGAGTTCCCAATGCTTTTTGTAATGATTGCCAAAAACGTGATGTGAATCGGGTGTCGCGATCAGATATGATAGAGATGGGTACACCATGCCTGGAAACTACTTCCTTCAAATATAGGCGTGCTAATTTCTCCATACTGTCTGTCTCCTTTATTGGTAGAAAGTGAGCTGATTTAGTTAGACGATCAACTATCACCCAAATAGTATCATGACTACTTGCAGTCCTTGGCAATTTCGTAATGAAATCCATGGTTATTCTTTCCCATTTCCACTGCGGAATTTCCGGTTGTTGCAGTAATCCTGACGGCTTTTGGTGCTCAGCTTTGACCTTTGCACACGTCAAACATTTGCTTACATAAGTAGCAATTTCTGTCTTCATATTAGGCCACCAATAAAACTTCTTGAGATCGTGGTACATTTTCCCGTTTCCTGGGTGAATTGAGTACCTCGTTTTGTGTGCTTCATCCAGTACTAGTTGCCTTAGGTTACCATGTTTTGGTACCCATATCCTACCAGCAAAATACAGGGTTCCATCGGCTTTTTCTTCAAGTTGTTTTTCTAACCCTTTGCTTATTTCGCCTTTTTCGTTTTCTTCTTTTAAAGCCTCTAACTGTGCTGCTTGAATTTGCTTTGTGAGATCAGTACGAATTGTAATATTCAAAGCTCGGACCCTAAGAGGTTTTACTCTTTCTTTTCGACTTAGGGCATCAGCTACAACATTAGCCTTTCCGGGGTGGTAACGGATTTCACAATCGTAATCGTTTAACAACTCTACCCAGCGACGTTGCCTCATATTGAGTTGTTTTTGATCAAAAATATGCTGAAGACTCTTATGGTCGGTGTACACTGTACACTTGGTGCCATATAGATAGTGTCTCCATATTTTGAGTGCAAAAACTACTGCTCCAAGTTCTAAATCGTGCGTCGTATAGTTCTTTTCATGAATTTTTAGTTGTCGTGAGGCATATGCGATGACTTTTGTGCGTTGCATTAATACACATCCTAAACCTTGGCGTGAAGCATCACAATAGATCACGAAATCATCATTTCCTTCCGGTAATGACAAAATGGGTGCAGACGTTAACTTCTTCTTTAATAACTGGAATGAGGATTCCTGTTCTGTGGACCAATCATACTTCTTTCCCTTTTGAGTCAATGCAGTTAAGGGTTTGGCGATTCTAGAGAAATCTTGAATGAATCTTCGATAGTAACCAGCAAGACCTAAGAATTGGCGAATTTGTGTTGGAGTCTTCGGGGTTTCCCATTTACTAATGGCTTCGATCTTGGCGGGGTCAACTTTAATTCCATGTTTACTGACAACATGTCCCAAAAATTGTACTTCTTGTAACCAGAAATCACACTTCGAAAATTTTGCGTACAATTCTTCTTTCTTGAGTATCTCCAGTACCAGTCTTAAGTGTTGCTCATGTTCTTCCTTGTTCTTCGAGTAAATCAATATGTCGTCGATAAAAACAATGACCAATTTGTCTAAATACGGTCTACAGATGCGATTCATTAGATCCATGAATACTGCTGGAGCATTAGTTAATCCAAAAGGCATGACTAGAAATTCATAGTGACCGTAACGGGTTCTGAACGCGGTTTTAGGAACATCTTCTTCCTTCACTCTTAGCTGATGATATCCGGAGCGTAGATCAATCTTGGAATAAACACTTGATCCTTGCAATTGATCAAACAAATCATCAATCCTCGGTAATGGGTACCGATTCTTGATCGTTAATTTGTTTAATTCTCGGTAATCTATGCACATTCTCATAGATCCATCCTTCTTCTTGACGAACAGAATAGGAGCACCCCAAGGTGAAAAACTAGGACGAATAAATCCACGGTCTGATAATTCTTGCAACTGGTCTTGTAATTCTTGCATTTCTGAAGGTGCAAGTCTATATGGAGATCGGGCTACAGGTGCAGCTCCTGGTATGAGATCAATCTGGAATTCTACACATCTGTGTGGAGGTAGCCCCTGTAATTCTTCTGGAAATACTCTGGGATATTCTCTTACAACCGGCATGTCATTAATGCTTCTTTCTTCAGTATCGATCTTCTTTACATGTGCCAGAATAGCATAACAACCTTTTCTTATAAGTTTCTGGGCCTTCATACAGCTGATAAAGTTCAGCTTTGAGTTGCTCTTCTCCCCATAAATCATTAATGACGTTTCATCCTTACGAGGGATGCGGATTGCTTTCTCAGCGCAAACAACTTCCGCTCTTGTTTTGGACATCCAGTCCATGCCAACGATTACGTCAAAACTTCCTAATTCTACGGGTATCAAATCGATTTTGAAGGTTTCACCAGCGAGATTCATTTCGCAACCATGGCAAATTTTATCGGCTTTTATCAGTTTACCATTAGCTAATTCAATAGTATATTTATCGTCTAGAGGTAATGATGCACATTTTAGTTTAAAACTAAAGTCTTTACACATATAACTTCTATCAGCACCCGTATCAAACATAATAGAAGCTAGTTGATTATTAACGGTAAACGTAGCCGTGACAAGATTAGGATCCTTACGTGCTTTACTGGCACTAACATTAAATGCCCTCCCACGTGCGGGTTCTTTGTTCTTCTCCTTATCAGGGCATTGATTTATAAAGTGACCAGACTTCCCGCATCCAAAACATTTCTTGACATCGGTCAGTTTTGTCTTTACTTCAGAAACGGTGGCATAACAATCTTTCGCCACATGTCCTTTCTTATTACACTTATCACAGACCACTTGACAATAACCTGCATGATGTGTGTAACATCTTTTGCAGAACGGATGGGGTCCCTTATAGTTTGGACTTGCAGTTGCCCCATCTTGTTTACCTTTAAAAGTTTCTTGTTTCTTCAGGTGAGTACTTTTGCCCTTATAGTCTTCCCATTTCCTCTTTCCTTCAGTTGTCTTGACTTCGGTAATTGGTGCCTTAATCGAACTCTCTGTGATCTGGTCCATGAGTTGGTGTGCCATTGTCATGGCTTCCTGCATCGTATTCGGTTTGGACGAGGTAACATTTCATTTGATATTGATCGATAAACCGTCAATATACATTTCTATCTTTCGTTTCTCATTTGGCACCAATTCGGGACACAACAAGGCTAGTTCCATGAAACGCTTTTCATAGTTATTGAGATTCGCGTCGATAACCTTCAGATTACGTAACTCATATTCCATTTTTCTGATCTCGTTTCGAGGACAGTACTCCTCGATTAGCATCTTTTTCAGTTCTTCCCAAGAGATATCATATGCCGTATCTATTCCTTCTGCTTTAGCATAATTGTTCCACCAAGTAAGTGCACCATCTTGCAACGTGCACGAAGCATACTTTGACTTGTCTTCGTTCGCACAATTACTGATTTTGAAAACGGACTCCATCTTTTCAAACCATCGGGTTAGACCGACTGGTCCCTCAGTTCCACTAAACGTCTGTGGTTTGCATCCTTGAAAAGTTTTGTATGAGCATCCGTTTCGTGAATTTGTGTTTACGGCTGCTGCTTTGGCTGTTGCTTTTGCTGCTTCGGTTGCAGCAATTCTTTCATTCACACGTTTCTCGACTAGTTGCTCAAACTCAGCATCCGACATTTGAGACATGTTTCTTCAATAAACACAACAGATATAATTTAATCATATAGAATATTATAGGTAAAATGAGTTGTCAATAGTTAATCGTAGCATATTAATAATATGAACCGATTATTATAAAAGCCTTTTCTTCTTATTAGCATTTTATAATTATTTCTAGGGTATTACCTACCCGTTAAGTTCATACATAATAGCTAGTACAAGGAATTAACTACTAAAATCCTAATAATATTCCACTATAAAAAATTATAGCGAGTTACTACATTATTATGTAATAATAATAATAATAATAATAAGTAGTAATAATACAAATAATCATTCCATGCATTTATTATTAATAAACCAAAATAATACAATACCATACAATACTGATATTTTACATATGCTTATTTTACATAACAAGATAGAGTAGCACACATAAGCAATAAAATAGCGCATGGAAGATTTATGGTTGCGAGGTCGTTTATTCAGAACTATCAGAAACTTCTTCCCATTTGGTTCTCTCTGCCAATTGTTTGTGTGCACATGGTCCGACAGACATTCTGGCAGTGTATTTTATTTTTAGTTGGGGTTTTGAGGTACCCGTTACCTCAGTGGGTTTTATACAATAAGGGTGGTTACGGATCGAATGGTCCTGTTCTTTTTTAATAACTAAGGACATTTTATTATTGTGGTTGTTTTTATTATCTATAGCAAGTTGGAATTTCTCCTTAGTGATCTCTTTTATTTCATTAGCGAAATCCTCCTCCTTACTGATCTCGTCTGATGACGAACTGTCTGAGTCATGTGTAGGAGAATATGATGACGAACTGCAAGAATATGTACCGGTGGTCATGAACCGAAATCTGCCAGGCGTAATCGGCACAACCCGCCCGTCGGCGGTATATCTGGACCAATGTCCATATTTGTTTAGAAATGGACGATCCTCGTTTACTCCAGGGATCATGGGTCCATGCCAACGATACTGTGGCTCCGGAAAACTAAAGCTGGGTGGAGCTGGAACCTCCTCTGGGTTTACCGGGAGTTGAGATTCCCCGGCTAACACAATTTCTTCTTTAATAGGTATTGGAACGCCCTTTTCAGTTGTGGATAGAATAGATTCAGTGTCCGATTCCGAGTCGTACAAAATGATAGGATTAGAGGAAGTCATCTATCACATAATTGAAACAACAATTACGTTAGCATATAAATATATCACATATAATGTTTTTAACCAATTAATAAGCAAAAATCAGTAAAAACGGATATGGTCATAGTCCAGACTCACTAATGCATCCTAACAATTACCATTTAAACACACTAATGAAATTTCTGGTTCCCTATGACCTCAAGCTCGGATACCAACTGTAACGACCCGTCAAAATCGCTATTGACGCGGCACGTTAATCATTGATTCCACAGTGAGGTTTTGACCTCTATATGATACGTTTTGATAAAATATTGCATTCATTAAAATAAGTGACTTTCTAAACATAGAAAGTTATAAACATGTGGGCGAGTGCTTAGGTATAAGCAAAACCCCAAAATACATAAGTCTTTAATTTACAGGTTGACATTACAGTCCAATTATTTATTACACAACGCAGTTTTATTTTGAATGCAATAAACTTTGTACAAAGCATGAGAGACTCCATGCAGGCAACAAGCACATCACAGCGGAAGCATTCTAAGGACCTGAGAATAAAACATGCTAAAAAGTCAACACGGATGTTGGTGAGTTATAGGTTTAATTGCTCGAGTCATAAACATATATAAAGATAGACCACAAGATTTCATCAAAAGTTTATCAATAGATTCTACGTAACAGAGCACCCTGGTAACTAAACTTAACGCTATAGTGATAATTACCCCATTCGTTTTAATACGCGCAAACCAACGTGTCTTAAACTCAAATAACATACGTCCGTTAAAAGGCTAGCGCTCTAGCTCGGACGGGGATGTCAAGCCCTATGGATCCATATACAATTATTCGCGCCCACCAGTCCATATCCTATGTACTGGCAGCTACTAGTTACCAAAGCTAAGGGATTTTCGGTTTAACTCAGTGTAGAATTTTGTATGTACTTGTGTCTTATTGCGTTTAAAATAAATTGCATGTATTCTCAGCCCAAAAATATTTAAAGCATTTAAAAAGGGAGACTATAACTCACAGTTCAATATTGAGACTCAATATTGTAGGCAAATTGCGTAGACGTAATGATGGTAGATGACTGTATGGTTGGCCCTGGATTCAAGAACAATACCCCGGACAATACCCAATATTTCCTTAGCTTAAAGCGGTTTGAAACCCGAATTAAAATACACTCGAATATACTTTATTATTATTAAACTTAAAATTAAAATTATAATTATAAATTTAAATTTAAATTGAAGAAGAATAAGAAAGAGTTGAAAAAAAAATCGTCGAGCAAACTGGTGTATTTATAATACTTTTCCATTTACTGTAGCTCATGCGATCGCATGAGTTTTCAGTGTTTTTGCCATGCGATCGCATGGCCGCCTTTTCTGTTTTTGTTTGCTAGTTCGTCGACATCAAATAGTGTTTTACTGTAGCAAATAGTGTTACTGTAGCAAATAGTGTTTTACTGTAGCAAATAGTTTTTACTGTAGCAAATAGTGTTTTACTGTAGCAAATAGTGTTTTCACTGTATCACTGTAGCAAAATACGGTTTCACTGTAGCAAATAGTGTTTTACTGTAGCAAAGTAATTTTTACTGTAGAAAAGTCGTTTTTACTTGTACATATATATACATACATATAATTGTTCATGAATCGTCGAGAGTAGTCAAAGGTAATTGTATATATGTAACAGTTCTAAAATTTTGAGACTCAATCTAACAGACTTTGTTTAACGTGTTAAAATAATAAATCGTATAGAGAATTGGTTTAAATAAGTCAAAAATTTTCGGGTCATCACATACATAGAGATAAAAATCATTCATATGGTGAACACCTGGTAACCGACATTAACAAGATGCATATATAAGAATATCCCCATCATTCCGGGATACCCTTCGGATATGATATAAATTTCGAAGTACTAAAGCATCCGGTACTTTGGATGGAGTTTGTTAGGCCCAATAGATCTATCTTTAGGATTCGCGTCAATTAGGGTGTCTGTTCCCTAATTCTTAGATTACCAGACTTAATAAAAAGGGGCATATTCGATTTCGATAATTCAACCATAGAATGTAGTTTCACGTACTTGTGTCTATTTTGTAAATCATTTATAAAACCTGCATGTATTCTCATCCCAAAAATATTAGATTTTAAAAGTGGGACTATAACTCACTTTCACAGATTTTTACTTCGTCGAGAAGTAAGACTTGGCCACTGGTTGATTCACGAACCTATAACAATATATACATATATATCAAAGTATGTTCAAAATATATTTACAACACTTTTAATATATTTTGATGTTTTAAGTTTATTAAGTCAGCTGTCCTCGTTAGTAACCTACAACTAGTTGTCCACAGTTAGATGTACAGAAATAAATCGATAAATATTATCTTGAATCAATCCACGACCCAGTGTATACGTATCTCAGTATTGATCACAACTCAAACTATATATATTTTGGAATCAACCTCAACCCTGTATAGCTAACTCCAACATTCACATATAGAGTGTCTATGGTTGTTCCGAAATATATATATAGATGTGTCGACATGATAGGTCGAAACATTGTATACGTGTCTATGGTATCTCAAGATTACATAATATACAATACAAGTTGATTAAGTTATGGTTGGAATAGATTTGTTACCAATTTTCACGTAGCTAAAATGAGAAAAATTATCCAATCTTGTTTTACCCATAACTTCTTCATTTTAAATCCGTTTTGAGTGAATCAAATTGCTATGGTTTCATATTGAAATCTATTTTATGAATCTAAACAGAAAAAGTATAGGTGTATAGTCGGAAAAATAAGTTACAAGTCGTTTTTGTAAAGGTAGTCATTTCAGTCGAAAGAACGACGTCTAGATGACCATTTTAGAAAACATACTTCCACTTTGAGTTTAACCATAATTTTTGGATGTAGTTTCATGTTCATAATAAAAATCATTTTCCCAGAATAACAACTTTTAAATCAAAGTTTATCATAGTTTTTAATTAAGTAACCCAAAACAGCCCGCGGTGTTACTACGACGGCGTAAATCCGGTTTTACGGTGTTTTTCGTGTTTCCAGGTTTTAAATCATTAAGTTAGCATATCATATAGATATAGAACATGTGTATAGTTGATTTTAAAAGTCAAGTTAGAAGGATTAACTTTTGTTTGCGAACAAGTTTAGAATTAACTAAACTATGTTCTAGTGATTACAAGTTTAAACCTTCGAATAAGATAGCTTTATATGTATGAATCGAATGATGTTATGAACATAATTACTACCTTAAGTTCCTTGGATAAACCTACTGGAAAAGAGAAAAATGGATCTAGCTTCAACGGATCCTTGAATGGCTCGAAGTTCTTGAAGCAGAATCATGACACGAAAACAAGTTCAAGTAAGATCATCACTTGAAATAAGATTGTTATAGTTATAGAAATTGAACCAAAGTTTGAATATGATTATTACCTTGTATTAGAATGATAACATACTGTAAGAAACAAAGATTTCTTGAGGTTTGATGATCACCTTACAAGATTGGAAGTGAGCTAGCAAACTTGAAACTATTCTTGATTTTATGTAACTAGAACTTGTAGAATTTATGAAGAACACTTAGAACTTGAAGATAGAACTTGAGAGAGATCAATTAGATGAAGAAAATTGAAGAATGAAAGTGTTTGTAGGTGTTTTTAGTCGTTGGTGTATGGATTAGATATAAAGGATATGTAATTTTGTTTTCATGTAAATAAGTCATGAATGATTACTCATATTTTTGTAATTTTATGAGATATTTCATGCTAGTTGCCAAATGATGGTTCCCACGTGTGTTAGGTGACTCACATGGGCTGCTAAGAGCTGATCATTGGAGTGTATATACCAATAGTACATATATCTAAAAGCTGTGTATTGTACGAGTACGAATACGGGTGCATACGAGTAGAATTGTTGATGAAACTGAACGAGGATGTAATTGTAAGCATTTTTGTTAAGTAGAAGTATTTTGATAAGTGTATTGAAATCTTTCAAAAGTGTATAAATACATATTAAAACACTACATGTATATACATTTTAACTGAGTCGTTAAGTCATCGTTAGTCGTTACATGTAAGTGTTGTTTTGAAACCTTTAGGTTAACGATCTTGTTAAATGTTGTTAACCCAATGTTTATAATATCAAATAAGATTTTAAATTATTATATTATCATGATATTATCATGTATGAATATCTCTTAATATGATATATATTCGCTAACATACCCTTATTCGTATAGCATGAACATAACTTACAATGATTAAAAATAGCGTAGCGTTACACGGACAGAATTTCGACTTACACCCTTACAACATTCGCTAACATACCCTTATTATTAGAATTATAATAAAAATGCGATAAAAATTAAATTGCGATAATTAAAAAGTATGATAATTAAAAGTGCGATTAAATAAAATAACAATAAATAAAAGTGCGATAGTTAGAAGTGCAATTAAATATAAAATAAAGGAAATAAAATATGATATAAAAGAATTATGCTTATTTAAACTTCCGTAATCATGATGTTTGACGTGTTGATTTTAGTTTTATGCCCATGGGTTAATTGTCCTTTGTCCTGGATTATTCAATATGTCCGTCTGGTTTTTGTCCATAACAGTCCATCAGTCATAAATATAAATTGCAAGTGTCCTTGTCAAATTATTATTATACCCGAAGATAAATATTCCAACTAATTGGGGATTCGAATTGTAACAAGGTTTTAATACTTTGTTTAATGAATACACCAGGTTATCGACTGCGTGTAAACCAAGGTTTTACTACTTTGTTAACAATTACACCAATTACCCTTGAATGTAATTTCACCCCTGTTTTAATTATTCTAGTGGCTATTAATCCATTCCCGTGTCCGGTTAAATGAACGATTATTCGTACATATAAATACCCCGCCCATCGTGTCCGATCGAGTGTATATGGTAGTTTATAGGGACGCCCAATTGTAAATCTTTATATTAACATTAACAAACTTTCATTTAGTTAAACAAATATAAAGCCCATTAATAGCCCATAGCCTAGTTTCCACAAGTGTCGTTCTTTTGTCCAAACCCCAATTATGGTACAAAGCCCAATTACCCAATTTTAGTAATTAGCCCAACATCATGATTACTTCGTTTTAAACAAGCATAATAATAACTTAGCTACGAGACATTAATATAAAAAGGTTGAACATAACTTACAATGATTAAAAATAGCGTAGCGTTACACGGACAGAATTTCGACTTACACCCTTACAACATTCGCTAACATACCCTTATTATTAGAATTATAATTAAAATATAAATTATAAATATAAATATATATTACTCGTATATATTGAGAGAGAGATGAAAATATTGTGTTTGAGTTTCAACTAGCTTCGTCATCATATCTTCTAAATTTGGTTTTTTATCATCGGTTTGTTGTGGTGGTTTGTTTTGAAAATTCGGTCTTTGCTGATTGTAAGTATTATTGGATACTTGTTGATTGCTAGGACCTTGTTGGTTGTTGTATGGAATATTTCGGTTATAATTCTGGTTTTGATTGTAAATCGGTCTTGGCGGTTGATAATTATTCTGATAATTATTTCCAGGCCTTTGGTTTATGTATGAAATATTCTCTCTTTGTTCCATTGTTAATTCAATACTGAGACAATCTTTTGTCAAATGTGGTCCTCCACACTGCTCACAACTAATTCGTATAGCATGAATATCTTTAGTCATCTTTTCCATTCGTCTCTCGAAAGCATCTATCTTTGCGGAAATGGAATCTAAGTCATGGCTAGAATCGGCTCTAGCTGCTTTAGATGATCTAATGATATCTTTTTCTTGGTGCCACTCATGTGAGTGGGAAGCAGTATTATCAATAATTTTGTAAGCATCAGTTTCGGTTTTCTTCATAATAGAACCACCAGCTGCTATGTCTATGTCTTTTCTTGTAGTGATGTCGCATCCTCGGTAAAATATTTGTACTATTTGACAGGTGTCTAAACCATGTTGCGGACATCCTCTTAACAACTTTCCATATCTTGTCCACGCCTCATATAGAGTTTCATTTGGCTTTTGTGTGAACGTAACAATTTCTGCTTGAAGTCTTACGGCTTTAGATGCAGGAAAGAATTGTTTAAGAAATTTGTCAATTAAAACATCCCATGTATCGATCGCCCCTTCAGGTAACGATTCCAACCAATCTTTGGCTTCTCCCTTTAAAGTCCAGGGAAATAACATGAGATATATCTGTTCATCCTCCACTTCTCGTATTTTAAATAGTGTGCAGATCCTATTAAAGGTACGTAGATGTTCATTTGGATCTTCCTTCGGCGCACCACTAAATTGGCATTGATTAGTCACCATGTGTAGAATTTGTCCTTTGATTTCATAATCTGGCGCATTAATGTCTGGATGAGTAATTGCGTGACCTTGGCCAGTGCGTTTAGCTCTCATTCGGTCTTCCATACTTAAAGGTTCCAGATTCTCCATAATTGAATTTGTTGAATCGGTATCACTAAATGATTCTGATTTAATAGTTCGTTCCTCAACAATCTCTGTTTGAATGATTGGTGGTTCCGGAGGAAAGTTTAATGGTTCAGGATCTATGAACCGTTCCTGAATATTTTCTGGATTCTCAATTGTGAGGTTTGTTTCAAAAAATGGATTATCGTTAATTTGAACTGAAGTACTTGGTCGACTGGATGACGATTCTAAAGAAAAATCAACGGCGGTTATATTTGTTAAACGATGTCTTGATCTAGTTACAGGTGGTGAACGTACAAAAGGTGATGAACGTCTTGCTCGGTGCATTCACAGAATATCCTATTAGTTTTTAAAAGGAAAGAAAAATTATAATAAGTTATCCAATCAATAGACTTTTCTGATTTTGCCCACGTTTCGAATAGCCAAAAGATGCAGCAGAGGGGCAGGATTCGTTTGGTCTCAATATAATTGAGGACTGTTTGGCTCCAATAACCCGGTCCACGTACAAATCCAACTATTACTACGAACCAGAAAATTTTGATGTCTATCAATTTAACCACTTAAAATAAATTTTCGTAATTTTAAGAATTTTAGATAAGAAGTAGAAAAAATTCTATGTCCTAAAACTAGAATAGCGAGAAATAAGAGAGAAAAAGAGTTCGTCGAAAAAGGTCGAAAAAGAAAAATTGTTGAAAAATAAAAGGTGACGGAAAAATAAAAGAAGCTTATCAAAACTTAAAAATACTTAACTAATTTAACCTTATTACTACAACTAACTTAAAATTATAATCGCAAATTGAAATTACTAATTGGAATGATAATTGATACATAGTAAAAGGTCTAAAAATATTAAAGCTTACAAGGAAAAACTAAATCCCAAATGGAAATAACTTAAAAAGAAACTAAAACTTAAAAAGGCGTCGCAAAATTCTAAAGCACCTAAATCTTAGTATAAAGAAAAAGCACTTAAGGAATTCTACGGCAAAGCCTAAAAATCTAGGAGTAAAAATAACTATAGCAAAAACTAATTTTAAAATTAATTATGAGCTAAAAATACAAAAGTTACGCTACAACGATTAAAAAGGTACAAAATATAAAAATATACAAAAAGTTGTAAAAAGTACAATTTTTATAAAAAATATTATTTTTATATTATTTATTTTATAAAACTACTAATTTTACAATTTTAATAAAACTAATTAAACAAAATACATATATAAAGTAAAAAGTAAAAATAAAACTAAAATTAATAATAATAATAATAATTAAGTAATTAATAATAATAATAATAAATTAAAACCCGTGATTAGGGTTTTGTCCGTGTGTCAGAGGTCCTCCGCGAGTTGCGGCAAATAAAGAGTAAAACCCCGCAAGTCGCGGGGTTAAGGAATTCTGTTGACAGGTAGTACTTTTTACGCGTTTTTCTTTTTTTTATTTTTATTTATTTTTCTGTTTTCTGTTTTTAATTTAAATAAACGATTTTTAATAAAATTTATATTTTTATAAATTAAAATAAAGATAAAGAAACTTATAAAACTTAAATATTTAACAAAATCCTAAAAAAAATACTTATATTTTTGTTTTTCTTTTTATATTTTTGAATGATTAAAACGTAATTTTTACAAAAACGACTTTTAATAAAAGTAAATAAAATCTTTTTTTTTTTTTTTATTAGCGTTGCGCTTCCGGCTTTTAAGATGTTCCCCGGCAGCGGCGCCAAAAATACTTAATGTCGAACGAGGTGTATATAAAATAGCTTATATTTTACTAGGAAATACTATTAAATACGATACAATTTTACACAAGATATTTATTTATTTATAGAATGGATATACTTAAACCTTGCTACAACACTTATAGGCAGTGTACCTAATCGTACAGTAGTGTAGTTTTTAGTAAGTCCGGTTCGTTCCACAGGGAAATCTTTAAGCAAAGCTCAACGCTATATTAGTTTACTTTTATTAAAATTACAAATATATATATAAGTAATATTATTATTATAAAGGGGGGGTTTTTACCGTTTAATGACCGGTTTGTCGATTTTGAAACTTTAGTCACAGTTAAAACCTAATGTAAAATATAAAATAAATACAAGACTTTAAATTAAAGCGTAAAGTAAATAACGATAATGAAATTGCGAATAATAAAAATGCGATAAAAATTAAATTGCGATAATTAAAAAGTATGATAATTAAAAGTGCGATTAAATAAAATAACAATAAATAAAAGTGCGATAGTTAGAAGTGCAATTAAATATAAAATAAAGGAAATAAAATATGATATAAAAGAATTATGCTTATTTAAACTTCCGTAATCATGATGTTTGACGTGTTGATTTTAGTTTTATGCCCATGGGTTAATTGTCCTTTGTCCTGGATTATTCAATATGTCCGTCTGGTTTTTGTCCATAACAGTCCATCAGTCATAAATATAAATTGCAAGTGTCCTTGTCAAATTATTATTATACCCGAAGATAAATATTCCAACTAATTGGGGATTCGAATTGTAACAAGGTTTTAATACTTTGTTTAATGAATACACCAGGTTATCGACTGCGTGTAAACCAAGGTTTTACTACTTTGTTAACAATTACACCAATTACCCTTGAATGTAATTTCACCCCTGTTTTAATTATTCTAGTGGCTATTAATCCATTCCCGTGTCCGGTTAAATGAACGATTATTCGTACATATAAATACCCCGCCCATCGTGTCCGATCGAGTGTATATGGTAGTTTATAGGGACGCCCAATTGTAAATCTTTATATTAACATTAACAAACTTTCATTTAGTTAAACAAATATAAAGCCCATTAATAGCCCATAGCCTAGTTTCCACAAGTGTCGTTCTTTTGTCCAAACCCCAATTATGGTACAAAGCCCAATTACCCAATTTTAGTAATTAGCCCAACATCATGATTACTTCGTTTTAAACAAGCATAATAATAACTTAGCTACGAGACATTAATATAAAAAGGTTGAACATAACTTACAATGATTAAAAATAGCGTAGCGTTACACGGACAGAATTTCGACTTACACCCTTACAACATTCGCTAACATACCCTTATTATTAGAATTATAATTAAAATATAAATTATAAATATAAATATATATTACTCGTATATATTGAGAGAGAGATGAAAATATTGTGTTTGAGTTTCAACTAGCTTCGTCATCATATCTTCTAAATTTGGTTTTTTATCATCGGTTTGTTGTGGTGGTTTGTTTTGAAAATTCGGTCTTTGCTGATTGTAAGTATTATTGGATACTTGTTGATTGCTAGGACCTTGTTGGTTGTTGTATGGAATATTTCGGTTATAATTCTGGTTTTGATTGTAAATCGGTCTTGGCGGTTGATAATTATTCTGATAATTATTTCCAGGCCTTTGGTTTATGTATGAAATATTCTCTCTTTGTTCCATTGTTAATTCAATACTGAGACAATCTTTTGTCAAATGTGGTCCTCCACACTGCTCACAACTAATTCGTATAGCATGAATATCTTTAGTCATCTTTTCCATTCGTCTCTCGAAAGCATCTATCTTTGCGGAAATGGAATCTAAGTCATGGCTAGAATCGGCTCTAGCTGCTTTAGATGATCTAATGATATCTTTTTCTTGGTGCCACTCATGTGAGTGGGAAGCAGTATTATCAATAATTTTGTAAGCATCAGTTTCGGTTTTCTTCATAATAGAACCACCAGCTGCTATGTCTATGTCTTTTCTTGTAGTGATGTCGCATCCTCGGTAAAATATTTGTACTATTTGACAGGTGTCTAAACCATGTTGCGGACATCCTCTTAACAACTTTCCATATCTTGTCCACGCCTCATATAGAGTTTCATTTGGCTTTTGTGTGAACGTAACAATTTCTGCTTGAAGTCTTACGGCTTTAGATGCAGGAAAGAATTGTTTAAGAAATTTGTCAATTAAAACATCCCATGTATCGATCGCCCCTTCAGGTAACGATTCCAACCAATCTTTGGCTTCTCCCTTTAAAGTCCAGGGAAATAACATGAGATATATCTGTTCATCCTCCACTTCTCGTATTTTAAATAGTGTGCAGATCCTATTAAAGGTACGTAGATGTTCATTTGGATCTTCCTTCGGCGCACCACTAAATTGGCATTGATTAGTCACCATGTGTAGAATTTGTCCTTTGATTTCATAATCTGGCGCATTAATGTCTGGATGAGTAATTGCGTGACCTTGGCCAGTGCGTTTAGCTCTCATTCGGTCTTCCATACTTAAAGGTTCCAGATTCTCCATAATTGAATTTGTTGAATCGGTATCACTAAATGATTCTGATTTAATAGTTCGTTCCTCAACAATCTCTGTTTGAATGATTGGTGGTTCCGGAGGAAAGTTTAATGGTTCAGGATCTATGAACCGTTCCTGAATATTTTCTGGATTCTCAATTGTGAGGTTTGTTTCAAAAAATGGATTATCGTTAATTTGAACTGAAGTACTTGGTCGACTGGATGACGATTCTAAAGAAAAATCAACGGCGGTTATATTTGTTAAACGATGTCTTGATCTAGTTACAGGTGGTGAACGTACAAAAGGTGATGAACGTCTTGCTCGGTGCATTCACAGAATATCCTATTAGTTTTTAAAAGGAAAGAAAAATTATAATAAGTTATCCAATCAATAGACTTTTCTGATTTTGCCCACGTTTCGAATAGCCAAAAGATGCAGCAGAGGGGCAGGATTCGTTTGGTCTCAATATAATTGAGGACTGTTTGGCTCCAATAACCCGGTCCACGTACAAATCCAACTATTACTACGAACCAGAAAATTTTGATGTCTATCAATTTAACCACTTAAAATAAATTTTCGTAATTTTAAGAATTTTAGATAAGAAGTAGAAAAAATTCTATGTCCTAAAACTAGAATAGCGAGAAATAAGAGAGAAAAAGAGTTCGACATCAAGTATTTAAAACTGTCGGCAGCCAGAAACTCCAAGGGAGTAAATTGAAAATACCTCTCCGCGACTCGCGGAGTTTGAAGGGCTTTTTGCCGCGAGTCGCGGAGCCCCAAAATTCACTCCTGGCTATAAAGCCAACCGAATTCTGATCGAATTTAACACAATATCATTTTTTCTTCTCATTCATACGAAGTAATATTTATATTTATAATTTATATTTTAATTTTAATTATAATTCTAATAATAAGGGTATGTTAGCGAATGTTGTAAGGGTGTAAGTCGAAATTCTGTCCGTGTAACGCTACGCTATTTTTAATCATTGTAAGTTATGTTCAACCTTTTTATATTAATGTCTCGTAGCTAAGTTATTATTATGCTTGTTTAAAACGAAGTAATCATGATGTTGGGCTAATTACTAAAATTGGGTAATTGGGCTTTGTACCATAATTGGGGTTTGGACAAAAGAACGACACTTGTGGAAACTAGGCTATGGGCTATTAATGGGCTTTATATTTGTTTAACTAAATGAAAGTTTGTTAATGTTAATATAAAGATTTACAATTGGGCGTCCCTATAAATTACCATATACACTCGATCGGACACGATGGGCGGGGTATTTATATGTACGAATAATCGTTCATTTAACCGGACACGGGAATGGATTAATAGCCACTAGAATAATTAAAACAGGGGTGAAATTACATTCAAGGGTAATTGGTGTAATTGTTAACAAAGTAGTAAAACCTTGGTTTACACGCAGTCGATAACCTGGTGTATTCATTAAACAAAGTATTAAAACCTTGTTACAATTCGAATCCCCAATTAGTTGGAATATTTATCTTCGGGTATAATAATAATTTGACAAGGACACTTGCAATTTATATTTATGACTGATGGACTGTTATGGACAAAAACCAGACGGACATATTGAATAATCCAGGACAAAGGACAATTAACCCATGGGCATAAAACTAAAATCAACACGTCAAACATCATGATTACGGAAGTTTAAATAAGCATAATTCTTTTATATCATATTTTATTTCCTTTATTTTATATTTAATTGCACTTCTAACTATCGCACTTTTATTTATTGTTATTTTATTTAATCGCACTTTTAATTATCATACTTTTTAATTATCGCAATTTAATTTTTATCGCATTTTTATTATTCGCAATTTCATTATCGTTATTTACTTTACGCTTTAATTTAAAGTCTTGTATTTATTTTATATTTTACATTAGGTTTTAACTGTGACTAAAGTTTCAAAATCGACAAACCGGTCATTAAACGGTAAAAACCCCCCCTTTATAATAATAATATTACTTATATATATATTTGTAATTTTAATAAAAGTAAACTAATATAGCGTTGAGCTTTGCTTAAAGATTTCCCTGTGGAACGAACCGGACTTACTAAAAACTACACTACTGTACGATTAGGTACACTGCCTATAAGTGTTGTAGCAAGGTTTAAGTATATCCATTCTATAAATAAATAAATATCTTGTGTAAAATTGTATCGTATTTAATAGTATTTCCTAGTAAAATATAAGCTATTTTATATACACCTCGTTCGACATCAAGTATTTTTGGCGCCGTTGCCGGGGATTAGCGTTTGTATCACTAGGTAAACTTCCCGGTTTCCTTTCACCTATTAACCTTGCTAGGTTACTTACTTCTTGTTCCAGATTTTGAATAGAAGCTTGTTGATTTCTAAATGCTTGAGCATTTTGTTCATTGGTTTGTTTCTGAGATGTGAAAAACTGCGTTTGAGTTTCAACTAGCTTCGTCATCATATCTTCTAAATTTGGCTTTTTATCATCGGTTTGTTGTGGTGGTTTGTTTTGAAAATTCGGTCTTTGCTGATTGTAAGTATTATTGGATACTTGTTGATTGCTAGGACCTTGTTGGTTGTTGTATGGAATATTTCGGTTATAATTCTGGTTTTGATTGTAAATCGGTCTTGGCGGTTGATAATTATTCTGATAATTATTTCCAGGCCTTTGGTTTATGTATGAAATATTCTCTCTTTGTTCCATTGTTAATTCAATACTGAGACAATCTTTTGTCAAATGTGGTCCTCCACACTGCTCACAACTAATTCGTATAGCATGAATATCTTTAGATCATCTAAAGCAGCTAGAGCGTAGCGTGAGGGTACGAAATAGTATTATTTTTAATACAAAATACTACAAAATATGACACAAGTTTTATTAATTTACGGATGGGATATACCTAAACCTTGCTACAACACTATAGGCAGTGTACCTAATCGTAGAGTAGTGTAGTTTTTAGTAAGTCCGGTTCGTTCCACAGGGAGCTGGTGATACTTACTATATTTTTAACTATATTTATACAAAATATATATAATTATATAAGTAGTAATATTATTATAAAAGGGGGTTTTACCGTTTAATGACCGGTTTGTCGATTTTAAGCGTAAAAATAAATGACAAAAATTAAAGTGCGTAAAATAAATTGCGATAAATAAAATGACAGAAAATAAAATTGCGAGTAATAAAATGACAGTAAATAAAGATACGATGAGAAATATAATAAAAGAATTATGCTTATTTAAACTTCCGTAATCATGATGTTTGACGTGTTGATTTTAATTTATTACCATGGGTTAATTGTCCTTTGTCCTGGTTTATTTGATACGTCTATCTGGTTTTTGTCCATAATAGTCCATCGGTCATAAATATAAAGTGCGAGTATCCTCGTCAAATTACCCTTATACCCGAAGTCAAATATTCCAACTGATTAAGGATTTAAACTGTGACGCAGTTATCACTTCTGTCAACAATTACACCAGTTATCACTGTATGTAATCCACCCCTGTTTTAATTAGTTTATGAATATTAATTCATCCACTTGATCAGAATGAATAATCAATTACCCAACCCAATTGATTAATTAAATGATTATAACAGATTCCATATGAACATCACTAAATAGGACAACCATAATCATTATTAATTATTAGGTTAATTAATTTGAAGATAGGTTCGACAGACTCCAATGAGTTGTCACTCAATTAGACAATACCCCCCATCTATTAATAGTCAATAGTCCAATTTCCACAAGTGTCGGTCTTTTGCCCAAACCTTAATTATGGTACAAAATTCAATAACCCCGTCTTAATATTTTAGCCCAACATCACGATTACTTCGGCTCAAATAAGCATAATAATAACTTAGCTACGAGACATTAATGTAAAAAGGTTGAACATAACTTACAATGATTAAAAATAGCGTAGCGTTACACGGACAGAATTTCGACTTACACACTCAAATGATCTCTATCATAAATCTTATTATTATCATAATTTAAACTTAAAATTAAGATTATTGTTATATCTTATTACATTAACATTATGATAGAGATATAGAATATAGATATTGATAATTGATATTGATAATTGATAGAAGAAAAAAAAGATCGGAAAGAATTTCTTACATCTTTTCATCATCGAACGCAATATCTCTTTTATAGGCAAATTAGAAATTGAATTTTCATTTACGACCCCTGAACTATGCTCAATTAACAACTTTTTATTATTTAATATTATTCTTATTATGAATTATTTAAATATTATATTTTATTCTTGTGCATAGTTGACTCGTAATTTTTACACCGTTGCGTCGAGCGTTGAGAGTTGGTTCATGTCCCGGTTCCGGATTTTCGAACGTCCTTTCGTATAATTTAATATCTTGTACTTTGCGTTTTGTAACTTGTACTCTTGTCATTTTTAGACGTTCTTCATCAATAATTTGAACCTTTTTGATTGTATCTTGTACTTTTGAGCTTTTTGGACGTTTTGGTCTTTCAAATCTTCGTTTTTGTCTTTAAATCTTCATTTTCGAGCGATTTGCGTCTTTCGTCTTCGCACTTATTTATTTAACTATTACAACTAAAAATAAGGAAATTACATTTAAAAACTTTACATATTGGAACGATATTGCTACTAAATATATGTTCATTTGGAACACTATCAAATATCCCCACACTTGAGCGTTGCTTGTCCTCAAGCAATACAGAACTTGAAATAAAAACATACATGAATCACTTTTTTATTCATCACATTTTGTACATCAGTGATTTTGATATAGCGGTATAAACAATGACAGTAATGATGGTTAAAGGTGGGTGTGTCATCCACAGTTGCCTCGGGTTTAGGTCAACGACACTTGCAATCAAATAGCCGATTTACTTTCGGTTTCCAAAGCAAAGTGCACATTTGAAAGGTGGTTTACAGTCCCACATGACTATAAAAATTTAGATCCTTTAGGAAATAGGATCTTTATGAAAACATTTGATCTTTTGAAAATTCAATCTAGCTTTTACCCTAGATAAGTTTTCTGATTTGATCCACCATTGGTGTTGCAAAATATATTTGTGGATCAATATTTTGGCTAAAAACATTTAGGTTCGTGTAATCCACTGCTATCCCGGTATCGGAAAGCACACATCCAGTTTACTTGTTCCGTATATTACCTTTCGGTAAACTACCGTCCGGTTGTAAAGGAAAGCGATGAACAAGAAACTGTTAGGGCAATGTCCCGTGACATGCAGATGATTATGGTCTTATTAACGTGTCGGATGCTAGAACTATCCTTGGTAGGAGCGATAGTAAAGATCATCCTATAATTTTTCGGTCTGGCACAAGGTCCTGTCTCTGACCATGCTATGCAACCACCGTTCTTACGGTTGACACCTGATTTGGTTCAGGTGACCTAATGAATTCTGATGAATTCTCAGGATTTTACGTTCAATGGTAATGAACGCATTGAAAATGGTTTTTCAGAAAACAAATCGGTGTGTATTTTTGATCAAAATATTTTCTCGTTCAAGCTCGAGTTTAGATATCATTGAATTCCATGAGTTTGAATTCTCAATCTTTAAGGTCAATCTCTAGGATTGAGTAATATCAGTCTTAAAAGCTGATTTTTAATCTTTAAGGAGATTATCCTTTCTGGGGATCTGATTCATTAGTCTTATCAAGCTAATTTGCACGGTGCCCCCCCATTGTACGAGATAAATCCTTCTCATGGTTAGGATAAATCTGACCACATGGCGACCCTGTTTGATGCTGAGGTCCGTGGATTTCCTGCTGATTTTAGTGATGACTTTTCTAGGTTTTTCGTCAACCTACAGCTGGTCTGGACGACAACTTCATGACCTAAATCAAGAAGCGCGTGTCTTTTTCGGAAGACTTTACTTCCTTTTAATGATGGAATTGATTCATCGTGTAGATCCATCTTTCTTTCAAATGTATTACAGTAAACCGGGTAAAACTGATTAGTATCGTCCAAAGCAAAAGTACCTGCAATAATCTTGTACAAAAATATGTGATATATGTTTTAAATTGAATAACTTGGTACATTCTTCCCACACTTAGTTTCTTTCTTTGCCTTTTTATTTTCTTTTATTTCATTTTAAATGAATTCAAGCGTTTTAGGGTGTTTCTCAATTTATGTCCTTTTCGAGGTAACGATAATTTCGGTATTATCACCTAGTTTTCACCGTTCATAAATATGTATAAACATGATTTTAAATTCATTTAGTTGAAAATTTTTCAAATTTTCACAAAATTTGGCAAATAAACTTAAGTGCAAACCCGAGAGAATTTATAACCCTTCCCCACACTTGAGATCATGCAATGCCCTCATTTGCATGAAATCAGACTATAATTATAAATTCATGAGGGTGATTAGTGTAGAAAAGTGATTAAAAATACCCAGTTTGTAAGCATATTATTTTACATCACATTTGATATTTTGCTTCTTGTCGTCAAAATCAGTAGCTATTGCTGAACTTAATGTTAGTCTTTGAAAGTGCGTTGTTCTACCCTGTTTTGTACATAATATAAAATACAAACATATACATACATATTTTTGAAGTTGGGTATATTACCCCACGTTCAAAAATTTATAAAGTCTAATATCTTTTTGGCATACTTTAGATCAATAAAATTAAAAATAATGATAACAAAATTTGCCGTCCCACCCTCGGGTAAAGCAATTTCGGTTCAACTACCTAATCTTCAACTCACGACGAATTTTAGAAATCATTTTTTTACTTAATGAAATAAAGTAAATTTTGTTTTTTAAAATCACAATAAAACATAAATTAAAATGCATATTAATTTCAAATAAAACCTAAAAAAAATAAAAATTCAGAATGGAGGGGGAAAACTAGTTCTTTAGTGTCTGCTAGCGGAAAAGACCAATCGGATTCCATTCTCAGAACTACATGAGAACAGAACAACTAACTCTAGATAGCATTTTCTTTTTAGAACACTTGAATCTCCCCACACTTAGGTAGCTGTGGTGTCAAAATTGTGATTAACTTCATCGTCAATTTCTCTTGGTCCATAATCAACTTGCATATCCGTGACTTTTTCTTTAAGCCATTGGTCGGATTCCTGTGTAATATCCACAATTTCAACTAGTTTCTCCTTTTCTTTAGGTGATAGATTGGATACTAACCGGTTACATAACTTAAAGTTCCCCTTGGTTTTAGCATCGCGAATCCGTTTAATAAGTTTCTTCATTGAACTATTAATAACGGGATCATTTAATTTCGTATCAACAACGGGGTTCTTTGTTATCATGTCATCATTAGGTGTTACTTCATTTTCCCCACACTTAGGCGTTTCATTATTGCTAAGTATTACCGTTGGAGTTGGTAAAACCACATGGTTATTACCAATTGTTTTTACTGGTTCAACGGTTTTGGCTGGTGGAGATTTAGACTTTCGAATCATAAAGGTGATCGATTTGTCACCACTACTAAGTGTCATTCTTCCATTTCCTACATCAAATAACGCCCCGGTGGATGCTAAGAATGGTCGTCCTAAAATTAGAGGAATGTTTGAGTCCTCTTCTATGTCAATGACAATGAATTCGACTAGAAAGGTTAAATTACCTACTTGAATGGGTAGGTTGTCAGCAATTCCAACTGGGTGCTTAATGGTTTGATCAAAGAGTCGAACACTCATATCCGTTGGACTTAACTCACCTACCCCTAATCTCTTATATAATGAAAGAGACATAACACTCACACTTGCACCTAAATCTGCTAGTGCATCATACATGACACAATCACTAAGTAGACAAGGAACAATAAATTCACCCGGATCACCTACCCTAGGTGGAGGTTTTGGTGGAACTGTATTCACCGGGTTTATATTTACGGCTTTTGTTTCTTGCACTTTCTTATTCTTTTTCTTCTTCTTCTTTCCAGAGGTATCACAATCTTTATTACCTATCACTTGCTCATACTCAACTCCTTTTCTTGGAAACGGGATGGGTGGTTTGTATGGTGCCACCACTGGCTTTACATACTCGGGTGGTGGTGGTGTAACTTCTTCATTGTTACTCTCATCTAAAACCTTCCCATCTTCTGATGCTGGTTTTTCAGAATTCGTTGAAACCATATTAACATTCTCATTCCGAGGATTTACTTCAGTATTACTCGGTAGCTTTCCTTGTTCCCTCTCACTCATCATGCTAGCAAGAGTACCTACGTGTTTTTCAAGATTCAAAATGGAAGCTTGTTGAGTTCTTAATGACTGATCAAACCTCTCGTTCGTTTGGGTTTGAGTTTCAATAAATTGTGTTTGAGATTCAACTAGCTTAAATACCACGTCTTCCATATTTGACTTTTTCTCTTCGGTTTGTTGTGGTGGTTTATACAAGCCATGTCTTTGTGGATTGAAAGTGTTGTTTTGAGTTGGTTGGTTATTCGAACCTTGTTGGTTATACGAGTTGTTGTTGGGTCCGTTTGGATTGTAAAGAATGTTTTGATTTCGATTGAAGTTTAACTTTGGCGGTTGATAATTATTTCCAGGCCTTTGGTTCATATAAGAAACATTCTCTCGTTGTTCCATCGTTGGTTCAATGTGACAATCTTTCAATAAGTGTGGTCCACCGCATTGCTCACAACTGATTCGTATTGCGTGAATATCTTTATTCATCTTTTCCATTCGTCTTTCGAAAGCATCTATTTTTGCGGAAACGGAATCAAAGTCATGGCTAGAATCGGCTCTAGCCGCTTTAGATGATCGAAAGATATCTTTTTCTTGGTGCCACTCATGCGAGTGGGAGGCTGTGTTATCAATAATTTTGTAAGCTTCAGTTGCGGTTTTCTTCATAATGGATCCACCAGCGGTTATGTCGATGTCTTTTCGTGTGGCGATGTCTACGCCTTTATAGAAGATTTGTACTATTTGAAAAGTATCTAATCCGTGTTGAGGACATCCTCTCAACATCCTTCCGAATCTTGTCCACGCCTCATATAATGTTTCATTTGGATTTTGCGCGAACGTAACAATTTCTCCTTGAAGTCTCACGGCTTTGGATGCCGGAAAGAATTGTTTAAGAAATTTTTCAACTAAAACATCCCATGTGTCAATCGCCCCTTCAGGTAACGATTCTAACCAATCTTTGGCTTCTCCCTTTAAAGTCCAGGGAAACAACATGAGATAGATCTGCTCATCTTCCACTTCTCGGATTTTGAATAGTGTACAAATTCTTTTAAACGTACGAAGGTGTTCGTTAGGATCTTCATTCGGTGCACCACTGAATTGGCATTGGTTAGTTACCATGTGTAGAATTTGTCCTTTGATTTCATAATCTGACGCATTAACTTCTGGCTTAATAATGGCGTGACCTTGGCCCGTGCGTGTGGCTCTCATTCGATCTTCCATACTTAGAGGTTCCGTTACTTCCATAATTGAATTTGTTGAATACGAATCACTAGAGGATTCTGATTTAACGGTTTGTGGTTCAGGAGGAATAATTAGTGGTTCAGGATCTTGGAATTGTCCTTGAATATGTTCCGGGTTCTTAATTGTGAAGTCGGGTTCAAAAGATGGATTATCGGAAATTTGAGTTGGAGTTCTTGTTCGACTAGATGACGATTCTAAAGAAAAATCAACGGCGACAATATTTGCTAGATGTCTTGATCGAGTTACAGGTGGTGAACGTATGAAAGGTGGTGAACGTTTTACTCGGTGCATTCACTGAATATCCTATTAGTTTTAAAAAGGAAAGAAAAATTATAATAAGTTATCCAACCAATAGACTTTTCTGATTTTGCCCACGTTTCGAATAGCCAAAAGATGCAGCAGAGGGGCAGGATTCGTTTGGTCTCAATATAATTGAGGACTGTTTGGCTCCAATAACCCGGTCCACGTACAAATCCAACTATTACTACGAACCAGAAAATTTTGATGTCTATCAATTTAACAACTTAAAATAAATTTTCGTAATTTTAAGAAATTTAGAGAAGAAGTAGAAAAAATTCTAAGTCCTAAAAACTAGAATGGCGAGAAATAAGAGAGAAATAGATTGCGCGCCGAAAAATGTCGAAAAATAAAAAATGGTTGAAAAATAAAAGGTGACGGAAAAATAAAAGAAACTTATCAAAACTTAAAAATACTTAACTAATTTAACCTTATTACTACAACTAACTTAAAATTATAATCGCAAATTGAAATTACTAATTGGAATGATAATTGATACATAGTAAAAGGTCTAAAAATATTAAAGCTTACAGGAAAAGACTAAATCCCAAATGGAAATAACTTAAAAAGAAACTAAAACTTAAAAAGGCGTCGCAAAATTCTAAAGCACCTAAATCTTAGTCTAAAGAAAAAAAGCACTTAAGGAATTCTACGGCAAAGCCTAAAAATCTAGGAGTAAAAATAACTATAGCAAAAACTAAGTTTAAAATTAAATATGAGCTAAAAATACAAAAGTTACGCTACAACGATTAAAAAGGTACAAAATATAAAAATATACAAAAAGTTGTAAAAAGTACAATTTTTATAAAAATATTATTTTATATTATTTATTTAATAAAACTATTAATTTTACAATTTAATAAAAACTTATTTAAACTAAATACATAAATAAAAATAAAACTTAAAACTAATAATAATAATAATAATAATAATTAGGTTTTAATAATAATAATAATTAAAAATAACCCGTGATTAGGGTTTTTGTCCGTGTGTCAGAAGGCCTCCGCGAGTCGCGGCAAATAAAGAGGAAAACTCCGCGAGTCGCGGGGTTCAGGAATTCAGTTGACAGCTTTTGTTTTTACGCGTTTTTCTTTTTTTTTTTTTTTTTTTTTTTTTTTTTTTTTATTTTTCTGTTTTTTAATTAAATAAAAGATATTAAAATTAAAACTTATATTTTTATAAACTAAAATAAAAATAAAGAAACTTTTAAAACTTAACTATTTAACAAAGTCTTAAAAATACATATATTTTTTTTTTTTTTTCTTTTTTATATTTTTTTTTTTTTTTTTTTTTTTTTACAAATTTTTTTTTTTTTTTTTTTTTTTTTTTTTTTTTCGTTTTTTTTTTTTTATTTTTTATTTTTTTTTTTTTTTTTTTTTTTTTTTTTAAAAAAACGATTTTTTTTTTTTTTTTTTTTTTTTAAAAACGATTTTTTTTACAAATTAATAATTTTTTTATAATTATAATTTTTTTTTAAAACTTTTTTTTTTTTTTTTTAATTTATTTACTATTCATGAATAGTAAATGAAAATAAATTAATTAATTTACTATTCACATGAAAGCGACATGATAGCAATTATTAATTATAAGTTACATAATATACCCCTGAAGTATTTAATAAATACGACTTTTTTTTTTTTTAAAATTTACGTAAAGATTCTTAAATATTTTTATATTATTATATTCTATTTCAATATTATTATATTATTATATTCTATTTCAATATTATTATAATTAAAAATATAGCGTTTTAGCGCTCCCCGGCAGCGGCGCCAAAAACTTGGTGATGTAGCGTGAGGGTACGAAATAGTATTATTTTTAATACAAAATACTACAAAATATGACACAAGTTTTATTAATTTACGGATGGGATATACCTAAACCTTGCTACAACACTATAGGCAGTGTACCTAATCGTAGAGTAGTGTAGTTTTTAGTAAGTCCGGTTCGTTCCACAGGGAGCTGGTGATACTTACTATATTTTTAACTATATTTATACAAAATATATATAATTATATAAGTAGTAATATTATTATAAAAGGGGGTTTTACCGTTTAATGACCGGTTTGTCGATTTTAAGCGTAAAAATAAATGACAAAAATTAAAGTGCGTAAAATAAATTGCGATAAATAAAATGACAGAAAATAAAATTGCGAGTAATAAAATGACAGTAAATAAAGATACGATGAGAAATATAATAAAAGAATTATGCTTATTTAAACTTCCGTAATCATGATGTTTGACGTGTTGATTTTAATTTATTACCATGGGTTAATTGTCCTTTGTCCTGGTTTATTTGATACGTCTATCTGGTTTTTGTCCATAATAGTCCATCGGTCATAAATATAAAGTGCGAGTATCCTCGTCAAATTACCCTTATACCCGAAGTCAAATATTCCAACTGATTAAGGATTTAAACTGTGACGCAGTTATCACTTCTGTCAACAATTACACCAGTTATCACTGTATGTAATCCACCCCTGTTTTAATTAGTTTATGAATATTAATTCATCCACTTGATCAGAATGAATAATCAATTACCCAACCCAATTGATTAATTAAATGATTATAACAGATTCCATATGAACATCACTAAATAGGACAACCATAATCATTATTAATTATTAGGTTAATTAATTTGAAGATAGGTTCGACAGACTCCAATGAGTTGTCACTCAATTAGACAATACCCCCCATCTATTAATAGTCAATAGTCCAATTTCCACAAGTGTCGGTCTTTTGCCCAAACCTTAATTATGGTACAAAATTCAATAACCCCGTCTTAATATTTTAGCCCAACATCACGATTACTTCGGCTCAAATAAGCATAATAATAACTTAGCTACGAGACATTAATGTAAAAAGGTTGAACATAACTTACAATGATTAAAAATAGCGTAGCGTTACACGGACAGAATTTCGACTTACACACTCAAATGATCTCTATCATAAATCTTATTATTATCATAATTTAAACTTAAAATTAAGATTATTGTTATATCTTATTACATTAACATTATGATAGAGATATAGAATATAGATATTGATAATTGATATTGATAATTGATAGAAGAAAAAAAAGATCGGAAAGAATTTCTTACATCTTTTCATCATCGAACGCAATATCTCTTTTATAGGCAAATTAGAAATTGAATTTTCATTTACGACCCCTGAACTATGCTCAATTAACAACTTTTTATTATTTAATATTATTCTTATTATGAATTATTTAAATATTATATTTTATTCTTGTGCATAGTTGACTCGTAATTTTTACACCGTTGCGTCGAGCGTTGAGAGTTGGTTCATGTCCCGGTTCCGGATTTTCGAACGTCCTTTCGTATAATTTAATATCTTGTACTTTGCGTTTTGTAACTTGTACTCTTGTCATTTTTAGACGTTCTTCATCAATAATTTGAACCTTTTTGATTGTATCTTGTACTTTTGAGCTTTTTGGACGTTTTGGTCTTTCAAATCTTCGTTTTTGTCTTTAAATCTTCATTTTCGAGCGATTTGCGTCTTTCGTCTTCGCACTTATTTATTTAACTATTACAACTAAAAATAAGGAAATTACATTTAAAAACTTTACATATTGGAACGATATTGCTACTAAATATATGTTCATTTGGAACACTATCAATATATATACATTAAATGTCTTTACAACGATAATTGTTACATATATGTCTCGTTTAAAAATCATTATGTTAGTAGTCTTGTTTTTACATATGTAGTTCATTGTTAATATACTTAATGATATGTTTACTTATCATAGTATCATGTTAACTATATATATATATCCATATATATGTCATCATATAGTTTTTACAAGTTTTAACGTTCGTGAATCACCGGTCAACTTGGGTGGTCAATTGTCTATATGAAACATATTTCAATTAATCAAGTCTTAACAAGTTTGATTGCTTAACATGTTGGAAATATTTAATCATGTAAATATCAATCTCAATTAATATATATAAACATGGAAAAGTTCGGGTCACTACAGTTGAACCCACCAATCATCTAAATTTCTACACTTAGTCTCCTGAAAAACCGCAATATCAGGCCTCTCACTACGACATAAGCCCTTCACCCAACTGAATTTACCCCTTACCCCAAAGCCACGCACATTCAAAGAAAGTATCTTCATAACAAATTAAAAAAACGAAAAAAATGAACGAGATGAGAGGAAATGGCTTACTGATGATTCGGCCATTTCAATCCAATCTGTTCCCCATAGTCCCTTAATTCCACATTGTTGATAGACCCACCCAATGAAACCTTAGTACTTTGGGACATACCAGATTTTTTGGCTCTAGTTCTAACAGTGGTTGTCTTCTTTCGACACGATTTACACTTGGATCGATCACCACAATTGCTACCATTTCGTGCCATGCTTTTTAATTTCATGATTCGCGATGATTCCTTCCAATTGCCCATTACATTCCAGTAGCATTCATTACAGACCGAGACATCAGATTGCTTCGACTCACCCGTAGCCCTAATTTTTTCTTTTCTGATTCCATCACATTCGTTTAAACCCCTAGCCGAAGTTGGGCCTTTCTTTTTATTTTTTAAGGAAGATTGGGCTCTAGTATAACTATCTGGATTGACAATAGGGTCAGTTGGGCCTCCTGTCTTCTCACCATTATCCACAGGCCCATTTACATTGGACTCATGTCCATCACCCAGGTCCACACCTGCCACAAACTCGTTACCCGTGCATTTACTGCCCAAATTATTGGAATTTTCACCCACCGAATTTTCTTCACACCTGCTGGCATGCGAATTCTTGGAATTAGGGTTTGTATCAACATTACTTTTTGACTCACCAACCAACTCTTCGTTTTCCTCGACCAATTTGTCCACCTCAGCACATCTAGACTCTTGGTCTTCTTCTTCCACCGCTGCATTGACCGGAGCATGTCCGGCATTAACTCCGGTATCTACTCTATTTGGTTTAAAACCCGGAATCTTAACCGACTCCTCAATATTTTGCCTACTCTTAGAAAAAGTTTTATGCATTACTTTAAAAAATTAAAGCTTTTAAACAAACATAAAGATGAAAAAAGGTAGGGAATTGAAATGGGAAAAATGATAAATAAATGGCATGGGATACCTTTTCAAGTGTGCAAGTTTAATGTTTTTCCCTTTTTTTTCACTAAAACCAAGTGAAAGGGAATTGAATACATTGTCTAGTGTTTTTAACTTTGAACTAGTAAAGCTATTTTTTTTTTTCCTTAAGGCAAAACGCAGAGACCCGACCCGAAATGTCTTCAACAGGGTTAAATTCAAGACCTCAAATTTTGATTCACTATTTCCATTTTTCTTTTTAATTTTTTTTCCCCTGTCTCGTAATAACCAATGGGATGGGAGGCAAGCTATGACGACAGGGCAACTCAATATTGTCATACCAATAACCCTTTGA
The DNA here is from genome assembly GCF_046630445.1 of Rutidosis leptorrhynchoides. Lineage (NCBI taxonomy): Eukaryota > Viridiplantae > Streptophyta > Magnoliopsida > Asterales > Asteraceae > Rutidosis > Rutidosis leptorrhynchoides. Next base: position 410,126,807 of record NC_092337.1, on the reverse strand, counting down.
TTTTAAAGCCAAAATTTCAATTCAATAAGATTATAACGATATGGAATTGATTCGCAATATTTCTCTTAAATAAAGGCAGCTATATATCCTAGCTAATTTGCTTTACAAAATTGCTACTCCCTTTGTGATAAAACATAAAAATATACTAATTATCTGCTAAACAAGATCCTATCTAGATTAATCTATCCGCCAAAAATGTAAAATAGCTGATCCAACGAAATTCCTTAACTACCCCTCAACAAAACCTCAAGACAATTTCCGAATTTCCCCCGTTTTCAAACAAACATTTCCGTAACCGCTTCCGTTAAATCCACCACCTACATCATACGGTTCATCTATCAACGCCGTTAACATTCACAACCCTAACCAAAGGCCTACAATTCTTACTATGACCCATCGTCCAGTCACGTGCCTGACAACCACGTGAGCAGTAGTTCATCACACCACAAACTGAACACCGCCGGAACTCATTCAACCTCGTCTCCGGCCGGCCACATCCATCGTAACGACAAATCCGTAATGACGGATCCAGTTTCCGGTTCGTGAACCAACCGGCGAGAAACCGGTTCGCCGGATGAGATTTCGGAGCCGGTAAAACGAATCCGAAATCGCTTACGAGTAACGGAGATCCGATAACGGACCTTAACGTTTTCGAACAAATCGCCGTTAGCTCACGTGCATTTGCTTCGATTAAAAATCGTTTGCCTTCATTCACATTTTTTCCGATGCCGTAGCCATCTTTGAGACAATGACCGAGTTCACGGAGAGCGTCAATGTGGCCAAGAGATGCTGCACGTGCGCAGAGCGTGACTCCACCGATTAAATCTTTTACGTTTTTTGAACCGCCGCTGCCGTTGAATTGAATTATCGCGAGTGAATATAACGCTGCCGCGTGAGATCTAATCGCGGCTTTTGCCATTAGTGATGCACCGTTTCTTCTGTTTTGGAAACAATAAAACTGAATCTGCAATAATTACCAAAAAAAAAAAAAAAAAAAAAAAAGAATTATTAGTGAAATTGTTAAATGGCATTATCAACCACAATGTGTAAAAAACTTGATTGAGTACGAGGGGTAAAATTGTAAATATCAAAAATTAACTTTGATGATGTGGTAATAAAATGTGGAAAATCATATAGTAAAAAGTAAAACTAACCATGCCGAGAATGTAAGAAGCTTCAGCATTACCGGCATCCGAGCACCGTTGAAGAAAACGGTGAGCAGGTGGGGACCACTTGTTGGGTTTAACGGCAAACGTTTCAGCTGAAGCTTTTGATAAGACAACGGCGTTAAGTCCTAAACCGTTAAATCTCTTGCATCTGTTCCACAAAAGTAATTAATTCATTAAATGATGTAACTGGTTAATATAATATATATACATAATTAATAAAATGAAGATGTTGATTTATTTCTGGTTCCATACGTTAATAAAGTAGTGACGAAATCGGTGGGACAGTCGGCAGTGGAGCTGAGTTTAGAGAGGATTAACAGAACGATGTCGTCTGGGACATTATCGAAGGGATCGTAGTGAGATGGTGAGAGCTTGGACCTTTTCCGGCAGGTGTTAATCGGAGATCCGGCGACTGGATAAGAATGGCCACGGCGTGTTCTCATTTTGTACCTTAATGAATGAAAGAAAGAAATGGGTTTGGTTTGAACAAAATGACTACAGTGGTGGTGACCATTCAACTCAGGATTTGGTGCTTTATATAAATATAAATATATAATGGATAGTAGTGAAATGACACTAATACCCTTGGCTTACCCCATTTTGTCATTTTGCATTTTTATTGTTATAACAAACTATTTATTATATATATATATATATATATATATATATATATATATATAACTAAATGTAATTAATAATAATAATTCATGAAAAATATTAGTTAGTAACATATATTATATATTTAAAAGCATTGCAATTTTTTTGGGCAATATATAGATGCTTTTGGATATAATATGGAGATTTTTAAGTAATATATGAAGATTTTTTTGAAATATGGAGATTTTTGGGACAAAATAGGAAGACTTTTGGACCCAAAAAAAATTTCACTGGAAGCAAAATTAAAAAAATACAAAATTTTTGTGCTAAAAAATTCGAATCCACTGGAGGTGGGTGCCCCCGCTTATCCCTTACTACTTCCACCCCTGTTTACATGTATATTTATCCAAGTAGATCGTTAAGTTCATAAGATATCATCACTTGTAACTTTATTAGCTCTATTGATCTATTTTATAGAATTTTTGTTTTTGCAAAAAAAAAAAAAAAAAAAAAAAAAAAAAAATTCTTCTTTATATAAGACCATTTTAACCATGACTGTAACGTCACATTCAACTTTTATACTTTTTGGCAAAAAAGTGTAATGTGAATGTGATTTGGCAATGTCAGATTCTGACATTTTATAACTGTGTGTGTGTGTGTCAGTTTTTTGTGTTAAATATTGGGTAGAGTGGTGTGGTAAAATTTGATTGAAAATGGGGTGCGAAAAATAAATTAATTATAAAATATATAGAAAATTAAAATTAAAAAATCATTGATGGGTTAAAATGAAAATTGACGAATTTTTTTTTTTGCGTTGAGGGTCTGACTAACGCCCCTAATTGACGAAAACTGACACCGCATTAATGGCCGTCAATTTTCGTCAGTTATTGCCAACAGGGACTGACGGGGTAAAGGGTCTAAGGTGGTGTTGAGGGAATTTTACAGTCTTTTATGAAGCTTTGCTCCGTATACAAAAAAACCCATAAACAAAAAATAGAAAACGTTAGATGTAAAAAATCTCACAACCACCTACAAAACTTAAAATGGAAAATAAACAAGGGGCCCAATTGTTGTTGGTACTTAAGGAGACAGTTGATGTTTGTTTCCTGAGAACGGACAGAGCTTGTTTGAAGTTTGATGACGTGACACGTGGAGGGGCTGAGTCAGCAAGGTTACAAGTCACCTGAGTATCATGTAGATCAGTAGATGTACGGATCCGGGGAAACCAAAATCCCAATATATATTTGAGCAAGGTTCGGGTCATTCTAGGACCGATAGTGAAGATGATATTAAATTTTTGTGCAAGTCAGAATTTATGGATGGTTTTAGACACAATTTCGATTACTCGGTCCGTATATACGAAAAAAGACCCGAGTCGATATACTTGACTCGTAAACCTAATTACTCTGCCTGTATACGCGGTTACTGGCCCGTATATTCGAAAAAGACTCGAATACACGTGAAAAAACCCTTACCCAATAGCTCGTAAGTAAGAGGACCCGGATACCCGTGGAGAAATCCATTTACCCGCTAGTTAGTAACTAAATGTGAACTCGATGTGTCCGAATCCGAGTTTGGGACGAATTTTTTAATCGAGTTCGAGTCTATAATTTATCTAAACCCAGCCCAAGTCCGACACAATGACATCCTAAGTATATGTTGATGTTAGTATCATGTTGATGTCACGTGAATAGAGCTGTATAGAGTAGAGGGAAAGCATGCCTCATGCGTGATTTAGGCAGCCAGGTTACAAGTCAACTATCGTGACAAAACGTTTGTTACGTCGTTCTTTGAATGCTTAGAGCGGTGAACGGTGGTGATTCCATTTCATCTACCTCAAGAGTATCATGTGATCCACTTTTTTTAAACATAAGTCGTTTACAACTATATATCGTTTTATAAAGTTTTATGGAGTAACTATTAATGAAATTATAATGTTAAACTTAAGAGTGATTTGTAGATATATGAGATTACTATTATATAATTAAAAAATAAAGATGATATGACATAATAATCATTTAATTACATAAACTCGTTGATAGAATTTTTTTGTTACAGTTACTCATATTTTAAATATATAATATAAATTAAATATAATATAAAATAAAATTAGTCTATTGTCTTTGTTACAGAGTAACAGTTACGCATATTTTAAATATATAATGTAAATTAGTATATTGTCAATTCGCTATATCATTAAAATTAAAATTTGCTTTACGTGAAACATGCCTGCTTTCTTTTATAGTTTCTATTATATCTCTAAAATAATGACATTATAAATAAGTTTTTTCTTTCTTTAAAAAAAAAAGAAAAAAAAATCTAGGACATTAAGATGATGTCATTAAGTCTAATTAAAAAAAATTATGCATCTTCTTGATTTTTTATTTTTGTTATTTATTATGTTTTGGAACAGGTTTCAAATTAAAACAGGTTTTAAACAAAATTAGAACAAGTTTCAAGTCTCTCTGTTTCCATTTTGAAATATAGAAGAAGAAGATGAAGATGAAGAAGATTTACAAAAACAATCTAAATTTAATTTTGTGCATTCTTTTCATTCTTTCAGTTCATGCTGGTGTAAGGTATGCATTTTTCATTTAGTTATGGTTTTCTTGAAAACATATATATTTTGCAAGTGGCCGATTAATCGACAATAGAACATGATTTGTAGATGATCAATATTTGACAATAGAACATGATTTGAATGTTTATTTACGCACTTGGCTGGTTGAGGGATAGATGACTTCGGTTTTATGGTATCGCGTTATGTATGTTGTTATTATTTACCTCATTTTTATGTATTCTTGAAAGTTATGATTCATATATTAGGGAAAATATATGTAATAATATATACAGAGTAATCTAAATTATTAATGTTAACAAATACTGTATGTATACTCATATATCCATATCTATATTTCTACATATCTATGCGTTTGGGTGATAATTATATATCTAAACATAGTTACATATCTGTAAGCTAATCATCCATAACCATATACATATTTATTATTCATCCATGTAGATCATTTATATCGACTGTGAAGTAATTGGAGCAGGTAATATTGATTGAATTTGTCGACCACTGTCATCCGTACTGTCGTAAACATGTATAATTATATTGTTTATAGCGGTCGAGATTGACTTTTTTATGACGGTTATTCAAGTATACAATAAATTTATACACGTTGACGGTAATTCTAAAAGTTGTGATTACTCGATAGGAAAATCTAATAACCCGTACTAAATCTAATCTAATACATAAATATAGTAGAAGACAAAAATATTTATGTCTCATTATGTTTGAACAAAGAATGATTAGGTTTAATAAAACATAGCGAGAACTATGCCTGACAAACGGGTCAGGTTGAGTCGGTTTGGGTAATGGGTCAAAATGGTTTTAAGTTGAAATGGGTCATAGGTCAAACGGGTCAATTTTTTAAACGGGTCAAAATGGGTCAGGTTGGGTCGGTTTGGGTAACGGGTCGAAACGGGTCACAGGTCAATTGGGTCAAATGAGTTACATCGCTTTTTTTACATTTATTACATTATTTTAGTTATTATTATCTATTATATATACATAAGAAACATTAATATACATGATAAATGATATAAACATGAATGCTTTCATAAATTTTTAACGAATGAAATTTTTTATGCTCTACCCATTTGACTCATTCACAAAACACATTAGACCTATTTTTATTTATTGATCTTTGAGTCTTGATACACATTAGAGTCGTTTCTTCATTTTTTGTATAGAACTCAATAGGTTGGAGAAAACTCATTTGAATCTTTTTTTAAGTTTTGATTTACATTATTAGGCCTAATTTTTCTCAAGACCCAATTGACCCGAAAACTTGACCCATTTGACTCGAATTTGAGTGTTTGGGTCTCAATTTCCAGGTATAGCGAGAACTCACTCTTGTGGTCCAGTGGTTTACCCCTTTGCACTTGTGCATTTGGATGGGGGTGGGGAGGTCTCAAGTTCGAGTCCCTCACCTTAAAAATATTCGTGGGATTTATTTTCTGAAAGCCGAATTGCCCCGGGGAAGGTTTTACCGACCCGTATTCAGGACTCAGGCCCGACCGTCTGCCCCTTAGGATGGTATAAGGTTTGAATCCCTGTAATGCGGTTCGGGTTTCCTGCCTGAAAGCGCGTACATGCGTGGTAAATGAGAGTATTCGATGCCAACAACTTGCCTTTCAAAAAAAAAAAATAGTGAGAATATACAACATGTTTGGTCTCAAATTGCAAAAGGAAGACCTTGTAAAGATTAGGAAGTTTAGCAAGCAATATACATCAATCATTATCATTATTAATTTTATTATAAATACTAATAATATTAATATTAATGTCTATTAATGTAGAAAAACATTCCTGAATCATGATTAACATAGCCTTAAAACCAACATCGTGATGTGAAGTAGTAATCCAACTTGCCATTGTCTTTGTCTTTAACATTAAGTTACAAAACAACATCTATAACCGGACACTTTTCCCTTTGCTAATCAAAATTATATCCAATTTGAGAGTCACCTTAAAAGGCGTGCAAGGTTGACAATCGTACAAGGTTTAAAATTTTGAAAGAATTTAACTTTAAAAAAAAAAAACCCTTTAAATATACATGTTGACTTAAAATGAGATTATATACTTGTTTAGTAGTATTATATTTTTATGTGTATTGAAAAAATTTAACGTTTTGAGTTTTTAACACGAATCGTTTAGGGTTTAGGGTTTTGGGACTAAACTAAAAACACTAAATCCTGAATCTTAAACCCTAAACTCTAAATCAAGCTAAATTTTGAAAAAACTTCACAGAAGTTGAAAAAAACGCTCGAAGAATAACATACATCACGATGAATGTTATTAAGAGTTAAACTCGGTCATGAGTTTAAGACTACAAAAAAAGAGGCAAAATAGCGTAGAAACACAACAAAAAAGCTTTGATCACATACATAAATTGAAACCCGTGACAAAAGTTGAAGTTAGTTGCCCGAAAGAAGACCTTAAACTTGAAAATCTGCACTCGGTTAACGTGATCTACTTCTTTGATAATAGTTTGGGGCCCGGTAAAAAGGACCTCATCTAAGTGGGCTTGTGATCGGAATTAAGTTATAGAGTCGTTGTTGAGCCGTTTGAAAAAATGCATCAGCCCTCACTTTAGCCCATTTGCTTCGAAGAAAAAATGACAATTGTTAACAATTGAACCATCGGGCTAATGTTTATATAAACTCGATATAAGAGGCGATGCTTTGTGATCTTTAATCTCGGAAAACCATGGCTTCTTGAAATGTTATGAAAAGGACTTGAAAGAGATTGACCAACGAATGTGACGACCCGGAAATTTCCAACCAAATTTAAAATTTATCTTTATATATTTCTGACACGATAAGTGAAAGGACCTGTTCATATACATTATAAACGATTCACAATAGTTGATTACATCGCGAGGTATTTGACCTCTATATGATACATTTTACAAACATTGCATTCGTTTTTAAAAGACAAACTTTCTTTACAACGAAAGTTGACGGCATGCATGAAATGTCCCGTTCTTATTGATTAAAAACGTTCCATATTAATTGATTTCGTTGCGAGGTTTTGACCTCTATATGAGACGTTTTTCAAAGACTGCATTCATTTTTAAAACAAACCATAACCTTTATTTCATAAATAAAGGTTTAAAAAGCTTTACGTAGATTATCAAATAATGATAATCTAAAATATCCTGTTTACACACGACCATTACATAATGGTTTACAATACAAATATGTTACATCGAAATCAGTTTCTTGAATGCAGTTTTTACACAATATCATACAAACATGGACTCCAAATCTTGTCCTTATTTTAGTATGCAACAGCGGAAGCTCTTAATATTCACCTGAGAATAAACATGCTTTAAACGTCAACAAAAATGTTGGTGAGTTATAGGTTTAACCTATATATATCAAATCGTAACAATAGACCACAAGATTTCATATTTCAATACACATCCCATACATAGAGATAAAAATCATTCATATGGTGAACACCTGGTAACCGACATTAACAAGATGCATATATAAGAATATCCCCATCATTCCTGGACACCCTTCGGATATGATATAAATTTCGAAGTACTAAAGCATCCGGTACTTTGGATGGGGTTTGTTAGGCCCAATAGATCTATCTTTAGGATTCGCGTCAATTAGGGTGTCTGTTCCCTAATTCTTAGATTACCAGACTTAATAAAAAGGGGCATATTCGATTTCGATAATTCAACCATAGAATGTAGTTTCACGTACTTGTGTCTATTTTGTAAATCATTTATAAAACCTGCATGTATTCTCATCCCAAAAATATTAGATTTTAAAAGTGGGACTATAACTCACTTTCACAGATTTTTACTTCGTCGGGAAGTAAGACTTGGTCACTGGTTGATTCACGAACCTATAACAATATATACATATATATCAAAGTATGTTCAAAATATATTTACAACACTTTTAATATATTTTGATGTTTTAAGTTTATTAAGTCAGCTGTCCTCGTTAGTAACCTACAACTAGTTGTCCACAGTTAGATGTACAGAAATAAATCGATAAATATTATCTTGAATCAATCCACGACCCAGGGTATACGTATCTCAGTATTGATCACAACTCAAACTATATATATTTTGGAATCAACCTCAACCCTGTATAGCTAACTCCAACATTCACATATAGAGTGTCTATGGTTGTTCCGAAATATATATGGATGTGTCGACATGATAGGTCGAAACATTGTATACGTGTCTATGGTATCTCAAGATTACATAATATACAATAAAAGTTGATTAAGTTATGGTTGGAATAGATTTGTTACCAATTTTCACGTAGCTAAAATGAGAAAAATTATCCAATCTTGTTTTACCCATAACTTCTTCATTTTAAATCCGTTTTGAGTGAATCAAATTGCTATGGTTTCATATTGAACTATATTTTATGAATCTAAACAGAAAAAGTATAGGTTTATAGTCGGAAAAATAAGTTACAAGTCGTTTTTGTAAAGGTAGTCATTTCAGTCGAAAGATCGACGTCTAGATGACCATTTTAGAAAACATACTTTCACTTTGAGTTTAACCATAATTTTTGGATATAGTTTCATGTTTATAATAAAAATCATTTTCTCAGAATAACAACTTTTAAATCAAAGTTTATCATAGTTTTTAATTAACTAACCCAAAACAGCCCGCGGTGTTACTACGACGGCGTAAATCCGGTTTTACGGTGTTTTTCGTGTTTCCAGGTTTTAAATCTTTAAGTTAGCATATCATATAGATATAGAACATGTGTTTAGTTGATTTTAAAAGTCAAGTTAGAAGGATTAACTTTTGTTTGCGAACAAGTTTAGAATTAACTAAACTATGTTCTAGTGATTACAAGTTTAAACCTTCGAATAAGATAGCTTTATATGTATGAATCGAATGATGTTATGAACATCATTACTACCTTAATTTCCTTGGATAAACCTACTGGAAGAGAGAAAAATGGATCTAGCTTCAATGGATCCTTGGATGGCTCGAAGTTCTTGAAGCAGAATCATGACACGAAAACAAGTTCAAGTAAGATCATCACTTGAAATAAGATTGTTATAGTTATAGAAATTGAACCAAAGTTTGAATATGATTATTACCTTGTATTAGAATGATAACCTACTGTAAGAAACAAAGATTTCTTGAGGTTGGATGATCACCTTACAAGATTGGAAGTGAGCTAGCAAACTTGAAAGTATTCTTGATTTTATGAAACTAGAACTTTTGGAATTTATGAAGAACACTTAGAACTTGAAGATAGAACTTGAGAGAGATCAATTAGATGAAGAAAATTGAAGAATGAAAGTGTTTGTAGGTGTTTTTGGTCGTTGGTGTATGGATTAGATATAAAGGATATGTAATTTTGTTTTCATGTAAATAAGTCATGAATGATTACTCATATTTTTGTAATTTTATGAGATATTTCATGCTAGTTGCCAAATGATGGTTCCCACATGTGTTAGGTGACTCACATGGGCTGCTAAGAGCTGATCATTGGAGTGTATATACCAATAGTACATACATCTAAAAGCTGTGTATTGTACGAGTACGAATACGGGTGCATACGAGTAGAATTGTTGATGAAACTGAACGAGGATGTAATTGTAAGCATTTTTGTTAAGTAGAAGTAGTTTGATAAGTGTATTGAAGTCTTTCAAAAGTGTATAAATACATATTAAAACACTACATGTATATACATTTTAACTGAGTCGTTAAGTCATCGTTAGTCGTTACATGTAAATGTTGTTTTGAAACCTTTAGGTTAACGATCTTGTTAAATGTTGTTAACCCAATGTTTATAATATCAAAAGAGATTTTAAATTACTATATTATCATGATATTATGATGTACGAATATCTCTTAATATGATATATATACATTAAATGTCGTTACAACGATAATCGTTACATATATGTCTCGTTTCAAAATCATTAAGTTAGTAGTCTTGTTTTTACATATGTAGTTCATTGTTAATATACTTAATGATATGTTTACTTATCATAATATAATGTTAACTATATATATAACCATATATATGTCATCATATAGTTTTTACAAGTTTTAACGTTCGTGAATCACCGGTCAACTTGGGTGGTCAATTGTCTATATGAAACCTATTTCAATTAATCAAGTCTTAACAAGTTTGATTGCTTAACATGTTGGAAACATTTAATCATGTAAATATCAATCTCAATTAATATATATAAACATGGAAAAGTTCGGGTCACTACAGTACCTACCCGTTAAATAAATTTCGTCCCGAAATTTTAAGCTGTTGAAGGTGTTGACGAATCTTCTGGAAATAGATGCGGGTATTTCTTCTTCATCTGATCTTCAAGCTCCCAGGTAAACTCGAGTCCTCTACGAGCATTCCATCGAACCTTAACAATTGGTATCTTGTTTTGCTTAAGTCTTTTAACCTCACGATCCATCATTTCGACGGGTTCTTCGATGAATTGAAGTTTTTCATTGATTTGGATTTCATCTAACGGAATAGTGAGATCTTCTTTAGCAAAATATTTCTTCAAATTCGAGACGTGGAAAGTGTTATGTACAGCCGCGAGTTGTTGAGGTAACTCAAGTCGGTAAGCTACTGGTCCGACACGATCAATAATCTTGAATGGTCTAATATACCTTGGATTTAATTTCCCTCGTTTACCAAATCGAACAACGCCTTTCCAAGGTGCAACTTTAAGCATGACCATCTCTCCAATTTCAAATTCTATATCTTTTCTTTTAATGTCAGCGTAGCTCTTTTGTCGACTTTGGGCGGTTTTCAACCGTTGTTGAATTTGGATGATCTTCTCGGTAGTTTCTTGTATAATCTCCGGACCCGTAATCTGTCTATCCCCCACTTCACTCCAACAAATCGGAGACCTGCACTTTCTACCATAAAGTGCTTCAAACGGCGCCATCTCAATGCTTGAATGGTAGCTGTTGTTGTAGGAAAATTCTGCTAACGGTAGATGTCGATCCCAACTGTTTCCGAAATCAATAACACATGCTCGTAGCATGTCTTCAAGCGTTTGTATCGTCCTTTCACTCTGCCCATCAGTTTGTGGATGATAGGCAGTACTCATGTCTAGACGAGTTCCTAATGCTTGATGTAATGTCTGCCAGAATCTTGAAATAAATCTGCCATCCCTATCAGAGATAATAGAGATTGGTATTCCATGTCTGGAGACGACTTCCTTCAAATACAGTCGTGCTAACTTCTCCATCTTGTCATCTTCTCTTATTGGCAGGAAGTGTGCTGATTTGGTGAGACGATCAACTATTACCCAAATAGTATCAAAACCACTTGCAGTCCTTGGCAATTTAGTGATGAAATCCATGGTAATGTTTTCCCATTTCCATTCCGGGATTTCGGGTTGTTGAAGTAGACCTGATGGTTTCTGATGCTCAGCTTTGACCTTAGAACACGTCAAACATTCTCCCACGTATTTAGCAACATCGGCTTTCATACCCGGCCACCAAAAATGTTTCTTGAGATCCTTGTACATCTTCCCCGTTCCAGGATGTATTGAGTATCTGGTTTTATGAGCTTCTCTAAGTACCATTTCTCTCATATCTCCAAATTTTGGTACCCAAATCCTTTCAGCCCTATACCGGGTTCCGTCTTCCCGAATATTAAGATGCTTCTCCGATCCTTTGGGTATTTCATCCTTTAAATTTCCCACTTTTAAAACTCCTTGTTGCGCCTCCTTTATTTGAGTAGTAATGTTATTATGAATCATTATATTCATAGATTTTACTCGAATGGGTTCTCTGTCCTTCCTGCTCAAGGCATCGGCTACCACATTTGCCTTCCCCGGGTGGTAACGAATCTCAAAGTCGTAATCATTCAATAATTCAATCCACCTACGCTGCCTCATATTCAGTTGTTTCTGATTAAATATGTGTTGAAGACTTTTGTGGTCGGTATATATAATACTTTTGACCCGATATAAGTAGTGCCTCCAAGTCTTTAATGCAAAAACAACCGCGCCTAATTCCAAATCATGCGTCGTATAATTTTGTTCGTGAATCTTCAATTGTCTAGACGCATAAGCAATCACCTTCGTTCGTTGCATTAATACACAACCGAGACCTTGCTTTGATGCATCACAATAAATCACAAAATCATCATTCCCTTCAGGCAATGACAATATAGGTGCCGTAGTTAGCTTTTTCTTCAATAACTGAAACGCTTTCTCTTGTTCATCATTCCATTCAAATTTCTTCCCTTTATGCGTTAATGCAGTCAAGGGTTTTGCTATTCTGGAAAAGTCTTGGATGAACCTTCTGTAGTAACCAGCTAGTCCTAAAAACTGGCGTATGTGTTTCGGAGTTTTCGGGGTTTCCCACTTTTCAACAGTTTCTATCTTTGCCGGATCCACCTTAATACCTTCTTTGTTCACTATGTGACCGAGGAATTGAACTTCTTCCAACCAAAATGCACACTTTGAAAACTTAGCGTACAATTCTTCCTTCCTCAATACTTCTAACACCTTTCTCAAATGTTCACCGTGTTCTTGGTCATTCTTTGAGTAAATAAGTATGTCATCAATGAAAACAATGACAAACTTGTCAAGGTATCGTCCACACACTCGGTTCATAAGGTCCATGAACACAGCTGGTGCATTAGTTAAACCAAACGGCATGACCATAAACTCGTAATGACCGTAACGTGTTCTGAAAGCAGTCTTTGGAATATCATCTTCTTTCACCCGCATTTGATGATACCCGGAACGTAAGTCAATCTTTGAATAAACAGACGAGCCTTGTAGTTGATCAAATAAGTCATCGATTCTCGGTAGTGGGTAGCGGTTCTTGATGGTAAGTTTGTTCAACTCTCGGTAGTCGATACACAACCTGAATGTACCATCTTTCTTCTTGACAAACAAAACAGGAGCTCCCCACGGTGATGTGCTTGGTCGAATGAAACCACGCTCTAAAAGTTCTTGTAATTGGCTTTGTAGTTCTTTCATCTCGCTGGGTGCGAGTCTGTAAGGAGCACGAGCTATTGGTGCAGCTCCTGGTACAAGATCTATTTGAAATTCAACGGATCGATGTGGGGGTAATCCCGGTAATTCTTTCGGAAATACATCAGGAAATTCTTTTGCGACGGGAACATCATTGATGCTCTTTTCTTCAGTTTGTACTTTCTCGACGTGTGCTAGAACAACATAGCAACCTTTTCTTATTAGTTTTTGTGCCTTCAAATTACTAATAAGATGTAGCTTCGTGTTGCCCTTTTCTCCGTACACCATTAAGGGTTTTCCTTTTTCTCGTATAATGCGAATTGCATTTTTGTAACAAACGATCTCCGCTTTCACTTCTTTCAACCAGTCCTTACCGATTATCACATCAAAACTCCCTAACTCTACTGGTATCAAATCAATCTTAAATGTTTCGCTAACCAGTTTAATTTCTCGATTCCGACATATATTATCTACTGAAATTAATTTACCATTTGCTAATTCGAGTAAAAATTTACTATCCAAAGGCGTCAATGGACAACTTAATTTAGCACAAAAATCTCTACTCATATAGCTTCTATCCGCACCCGAATCAAATAAATCGTAAGCAGATTTATTGTCAATAAGAAACGTACCCGTAACAAGCTCCGGGTCTTCCTGTGCCTCTGCCGCATTAATATTGAAAACTCTTCCACGGCCTTGTCCATTCGTGTTCTCCTGGTTCGGGCAATTTCTAATAATGTGGCCCGGTTTTCCACATTTATAACAAACTACATTGGCATAACTTGCTCCGACACTACTTGCTCCGCCATTACTCGTTTCGACACCATTTGTTCCTTTCGTTCTATTAACCCCTGGTCCGTAGACCTCACACTTCGCCGCGCTATGACCATTTCTTTTACACTTGTTGCAAAATTTGGTGCAGAACCCCGAGTGATTCTTTTCACACCTTTGGCATAGCTGCTTCTGATTGTTGTTGTTGTTGCGGTTATTATTGTTGTTGGGATGATTGTTGTAGTTGCTGTTGTTGTTGTTGTTGTTGGGCCGTTTGTTGTAGTTGCGATTGATGTTGCGATTGTTGGGATAATTGTTGCGATTATTGTTGTAATTGCTGTTGTTGTTGTATTGGTGATTCTTATCACCGTTTTCCTCCCACTTTCTTTTGACTTGCTTCACATTGGCCTCTTCAGCAGTCTGTTCTTTAATTCTTTCTTCAATCTGGTTCACGAGTTTGTGAGCCATTCTACATGCCTGTTGTATGGAGGCGGGCTCGTGTGAACTTATATCTTCTTGGATTCTTTCCGGTAATCCTTTCACAAACGCGTCGATCTTCTCTTCCTCATCTTCGAATGCTCCCGGACACAATAGGCACAATTCTGTGAATCGTCTTTCGTACGTGGTAATATCAAATACTTGGGTTCGTAACCCTCTAAGTTCTGTCTTGAGCTTATTGACCTCGGTTCTGGGACGGTACTTCTCGTTTATCAAGTGCTTGAATGCTGACCACGGTAGTGCGTACGCATCGTCTTGTCCCACTTGCTCTAGATAGGTATTCCACCATGTTAACGCAGAACCTATGAAGGTATGCGTAGCGTACTTTACTTTGTCCTCTTCAGTACACTTACTTATGGCAAACACCGATTCGACCTTCTCGGTCCACCGTTTCAATCCGATCGGTCCTTCGGTTCCATCAAATTCCAAAGGTTTGCAGGCAGTGAATTCTTTGTAGGTGCATCCTACACGATTTCCTGTACTGCTAGATCCAAGGTTATTATTGGTATGTAGCGCAGCCTGTACTGCGGCTATGTTTGAAGCTAGAAAAGTACGGAATTCCTCTTCATTCATATTCACGGTGTGTCGAGTAGTCGGTGCCATTTCCTTCAAAATAGTTAAATGGAACAAGTTAATCATACAGAATATTAAGAGTAGTTAATAGTATTTCGTAGCATAATATGAACTCATTTATAAAAGCTTTTTCTTCATATTAGCGTTTTATAAGTTTAAATTCGGGTAGTACCTACCCGTTAAGTTCATACTTAGTAGCTAATATACAATTCAACTACTACAATTCTATATGAAAAACTGATTATAATAATATTTCGCGTTCAAACTTTTACACAACATTTTACAAACTTACAATACCGCTTATTTTACATATAGCATGAAATATAGCACACAATAAATTTGATACAAGATGGTTGTGAAGATAATTCTAGCTAGTACACAAGTCGTTCAGCAAAGGCAATAAAGACACGTAATTCATACGTCCAGAAACAAGTCATGCATTCTGGTTTTACTAGGACTACTTCCCATCCTTGGTCTTGTGGAACATAACCGTTATGGCCGTTGATAAGACAGCGTGTTGTAACGTCGTCAAAGGGACGAGGGTTACGTAATGTCCAACAGTCCCGTAACAATCTAAAAACCTCATTTCTTACCCCAATTACCGACTCCGTCACTTGTGGGAACGTTTTGTTTAATAGTTGTAGCCCGATGTTCTTGTTCTCACTTTGGTGAGAAGCGAACATTACTAATCCGTAAGCATAACATGATTCTTTATGTTGCATGTTAGCCGCTTTTTCTAAATCACGAAGTCCAATATTCGGATATATTGAGTCAAAATAATTTCTTAACCCATTGCGTAAAATAGCATTTGGGTTCCCCGTAATATATGCGTCAAAGTAAACACATCGTAACTTATGGATTTCCCAATGTGATATCCCCCATCTTCCGAACGAAAGCCTTTTATAAACCAAGGCATTCTTGGAACGTTCTTCGAATGTCTTACAAACTGATCTCGCCTTAAATAGTTGTGCCGAAGAATTCTGACCGACTCTAGACAAGATTTCATCAATCATGTCTCCGGGTAGGTCTCTTAAAATATTGGGTTGTCTATCCATTTTGTGTTTTTATACTGTAAAATAGACAAGAGTTAGATTCATAAAAAAAAATACTTATTAATACAAGCAATTTTTACATATATCATAAAGCATAAGCACACTATATTACATATATTACACCACACGAATACAACTATCTTATTCTGACTCGCTTGTTTCTTCTTCTTCGGTTTTGGTTCGTTTTGCCAAGTTTCTAGGGATATATGATGTTCCCCTAATACGAGCCGTCGTGATCCACATTGGTTTAGAAAAACCTGGTGGTTTAGAGGTTCCCGGGTCATTGTTACAACTTAAGGACTTCGGGGGTTGACGATACATATAAAGTTCATCGGGGTTGGAATTAGATTTCTCTATTTTTATGCCCTTTCCCTTATTATTTTCTTTTGCCTTTTTAAATTCAGTTGGGGTAATTTCTATAACATTATCGGAATTCTCGTCGGAATCCGATTCATCGGAGAATTGGTAATCCTCCCAATATTTTGCTTCCTTGGCGGAAACACCATTGACCATAATTAACCTTGGTCGGTTGGTTGAGGATTTTCTTTTACTTAACCGTTTTATTATTTCCCCCACCGGTTCTATTTCTTCATCCGGTTCCGATTCTTCTTCCGGTTCCGATTCTTCTTCCGGTTCCGACTCTTCTTCCGGTTCCTCTTCGGGAACTTGTGAATCAGTCCACGAATCATTCCAATTTACATTTGACTCTTCATTATTATTAGGTGAGTCAATGGGACTTGTTCTAGAGGTAGACATCTATCACATAATATCAAACGCATTAAGAGATTAATATATCACATAATATTCACATGTTAAAAATATATAGTTTCCAACAAAATTTGTTAAGCAATCATTTTTCAAGTAAACACGGTCGAAGTCCAGACTCACTAATGCATCCTAACAAACTCGATAAGACACACTAATGCAAAATTCTGGTTCTCTAAGACCAACGCTCGGATACCAACTGAAATGTCCCGTTCTTATTGATTAAAAACGTTCCATATTAATTGATTTCGTTGCGAGGTTTTGACCTCTATATGAGACGTTTTTCAAAGACTGCATTCATTTTTAAAACAAACCATAACCTTTATTTCATAAATAAAGGTTTAAAAAGCTTTACGTAGATTATCAAATAATGATAATCTAAAATATCCTGTTTACACACGACCATTACATAATGGTTTACAATACAAATATGTTACATCGAAATCAGTTTCTTGAATGCAGTTTTTACACAATATCATACAAACATGGACTCCAAATCTTGTCCTTATTTTAGTATGCAACAGCAGAAGCTCTTAATATTCACCTGAGAATAAACATGCTTTAAACGTCAACAAAAATGTTGGTGAGTTATAGGTTTAACCTATATATATCAAATCGTAACAATAGACCACAAGATTTCATATTTCAATAGACATCCCATACATAGAGATAAAAATCATTCATATGGTGAACACCTGGTAACCGACATTAACAAGATGCATATATAAGAATATCCCCATCATTCCGGGACACCCTTCGGATATGATATAAATTTCGAAGTACTAAAGCATCCGGTACTTTGGATGGAGTTTGTTAGGCCCAATAGATCTATCTTTAGGATTCGCGTCAATTAGGGTGTCTGTTCCCTAATTCTTAGATTACCAGACTTAATAAAAAGGGGCATATTCGATTTCGATAATTCAACCATAGAATGTAGTTTCACGTACTTGTGTCTATTTTGTAAATCATTTATAAAACCTGCATGTATTCTCATCCCAAAAATATTAGATTTTAAAAGTGGGACTATAACTCACTTTCACAGATTTTTACTTCGTCGGGAAGTAAGACTTGGTCACTGGTTGATTCACGAACCTATAACAATATATACATATATATCAAAGTATGTTCAAAATATATTTACAACACTTTTAATATATTTTGATGTTTTAAGTTTATTAAGTCAGCTGTCCTCGTTAGTAACCTACAACTAGTTGTCCACAGTTAGATGTACAGAAATAAATCGATAAATATTATCTTGAATCAATCCACGACCCAGGGTATACGTATCTCAGTATTGATCACAACTCAAACTATATATATTTTGGAATCAACCTCAACCCTGTATAGCTAACTCCAACATTCACATATAGAGTGTCTATGGTTGTTCCGAAATATATATGGATGTGTCGACATGATAGGTCGAAACATTGTATACGTGTCTATGGTATCTCAAGATTACATAATATACAATAAAAGTTGATTAAGTTATGGTTGGAATAGATTTGTTACCAATTTTCACGTAGCTAAAATGAGAAAAATTATCCAATCTTGTTTTACCCATAACTTCTTCATTTTAAATCCGTTTTGAGTGAATCAAATTGCTATGGTTTCATATTGAACTATATTTTATGAATCTAAACAGAAAAAGTATAGGTTTATAGTCGGAAAAATAAGTTACAAGTCGTTTTTGTAAAGGTAGTCATTTCAGTCGAAAGATCGACGTCTAGATGACCATTTTAGAAAACATACTTTCACTTTGAGTTTAACCATAATTTTTGGATATAGTTTCATGTTTATAATAAAAATCATTTTCTCAGAATAACAACTTTTAAATCAAAGTTTATCATAGTTTTTAATTAACTAACCCAAAACAGCCTGCGGTGTTACTACGACGGCGTAAATCCGGTTTTACGGTGTTTTTCGTGTTTCCAGGTTTTAAATCATTAAGTTAGCATATCATATAGATATAGAACATGTGTTTAGTTGATTTTAAAAGTCAAGTTAGAAGGATTAACTTTTGTTTGCGAACAAGTTTAGAATTAACTAAACTATGTTCTAGTGATTACAAGTTTAAACCTTCGAATAAGATAGCTTTATATGTATGAATCGAATGATGTTATGAACATCATTACTACCTTAATTTCCTTGGATAAACCTACTGGAAGAGAGAAAAATGGATCTAGCTTCAATGGATCCTTGGATGGCTCGAAGTTCTTGAAGCAGAATCATGACACGAAAACAAGTTCAAGTAAGATCATCACTTGAAATAAGATTGTTATAGTTATAGAAATTGAACCAAAGTTTGAATATGATTATTACCTTGTATTAGAATGATAACCTACTGTAAGAAACAAAGATTTCTTGAGGTTGGATGATCACCTTACAAGATTGGAAGTGAGCTAGCAAACTTGAAAGTATTCTTGATTTTATGAAACTAGAACTTTTGGAATTTATGAAGAACACTTAGAACTTGAAGATAGAACTTGAGAGAGATCAATTAGATGAAGAAAATTGAAGAATGAAAGTGTTTGTAGGTGTTTTTGGTCGTTGGTATATGGATTAGATATAAAGGATATGTAATTTTGTTTTCATGTAAATAAGTCATGAATGATTACTCATATTTTTGTAATTTTATGAGATATTTCATGCTAGTTGCCAAATGATGGTTCCCACATGTGTTAGGTGACTCACATGGGCTGCTAAGAGCTGATCATTGGAGTGTATATACCAATAGTACATACATCTAAAAGCTGTGTATTGTACGAGTACGAATACGGGTGCATACGAGTAGAATTGTTGATGAAACTGAACGAGGATGTAATTGTAAGCATTTTTGTTAAGTAGAAGTATTTTGATAAGTGTATTGAAGTCTTTCAAAAGTGTATAAATACATATTAAAACACTACATGTATATACATTTTAACTGAGTCGTTAAGTCATCGTTAGTCGTTACATGTAAATGTTGTTTTGAAACCTTTAGGTTAACGATCTTGTTAAATGTTGTTAACCCAATGTTTATAATATCAAAAGAGATTTTAAATTACTATATTATCATGATATTATGATGTACGAATATCTCTTAATATGATATATATACATTAAATGTCGTTACAACGATAATCGTTACATATATGTCTCGTTTCAAAATCATTAAGTTAGTAGTCTTGTTTTTACATATGTAGTTCATTGTTAATATACTTAATGATATGTTTACTTATCATAATATAATGTTAACTATATATATAACCATATATATGTCATCATATAGTTTTTACAAGTTTTAACGTTCGTGAATCACCGGTCAACTTGGGTGGTCAATTGTCTATATGAAACCTATTTCAATTAATCAAGTCTTAACAAGTTTGATTGCTTAACATGTTGGAAACATTTAATCATGTAAATATCAATCTCAATTAATATATATAAACATGGAAAAGTTCGGGTCACTACAATGCACACCATTTGATAATACATCCAACTATAATTGACATAATAATAATCTTGATGAACTCAATGACTCGAATGCAACGTCTTTCAAAATATGCCATGAATGACTCCAAGTAATATCCTTAAAATGAGCTAATGCACAGCGGAAGATTTCTTTAATACCTGAGAATAAACATGCTTTAAAGTGTCAACCAAAAGGTTGGTGAGTTCATAGGTTTATCATAACAATCATTTCAATATATTAATAGACCACAAGATTTCTGTTTAAAATATATGTACACTCGCAAGTGTATAAAAGTATTCTATAAGTTGTAGGCACCCGGTAACAAGCCTTAACGTTCATGTTTTACCCTCTGAAGTACACCAGATCAGGTGTGTTTAAAATAACCTCGAAGTACTAAAGCATCCCATAGTCAGGATGGGGTTTGTCAGGCCCAATAGATCTATCTTTAGGATTCGCGCCTACCGTACATAGACAAGTAGTTTAATGTTACCAAGCTAAGGGTATATTTCTGGTTTAAACCCACGTAGAATTAGTTTTAGTACTTGTGCCTATTTCGTAAAACATTTATAAAAACAGCGCATGTATTCTCAGTCCCAAAAATATGTATAAAAGGGAGCAAATGAAACTCACAATACTGTATTTCGTAGTAAAAATACATATAACGTCATTTAACAAGTGCAAGGTTGGCATCGGATTCACGAACGTATCAATATTGAGATTCAATATTGCAGGAAAGTACGTAGATGCAACGGAGATGATAAATACTAGTTTGACCTCACGAGCATACCCATAAACCATACCCATCACCTCCATAGCTATAACCCATAATTTCCTTAGCTTCGACTCATTTAAAAAAAACTATTTTGAAATCACTCGGACATCACTCCGTCGTAATATTTTATGTATACTAATAATATCTTGAAATAATACAGAGCATATATATATATATATATATATATATATATATATATATATATATATATATATATATATATATATATATATATATAAATCGATTGAGAGAGTTTTAGAGAAATATATTTTCAAGTTTTTATGAAATAATGAAACCTATTGAATTCTATTTATAATAGATTTTTGAATTATTAAAGTGAATTATTAAAGTATGAATTATTAAAGTGAATTATTAAAGTATGAATTATTAAAGTGGATTATTAAAATATGAATTATTAAAGTGAATTATTAAAGTATGAATTATTAAAGTATGAATTATTAAAGTAAATTATTAAAGTATGAATTATTAAAGTGAATTATTAAAGTTAAAGTAAAGTAAAAGTAAAGTAAAGGTAAAGTTAAAGTATAGTAAAAGTATAAAAACTATGTATGTATAATACGCATATAAATATATATAATATTAATTTAAATCGTTATATATATTTAATGAAATAAAATATAAATATCGTTATATTTATTATACTGGTTAAGTAATGAGTTGTCAAAAGTGATTCTAGATATTTATAAAAGTTATATACGTTTTAATAATAAAGTTCTTTTTAAACTGAAAACGTTTTTGTACGTTTGAAAACAGATTAATAGAATATTATGGAAACCAATTCTCCACTAGCTTTTGTCTAACTTTCGTAAATGACACTTTTTATTTTTATTTATAAATAGCTTTACAAATTATTCCGAATATCGTTAAGAGGAATAGATTTTCTCAAATCATAGTGGACCTCTCAACAGAGACTTGTAATCATAATTCAATGTTTCTGATAATTCAATCATTTAATATATTTTATTTAATTTCATCGATAATCATATTGAAACAAATACGTTTATATAAAGCATTATATGTTTAAATACTTTGTTGACATTTTCAATTTATAACATATATACATATACATACATATTCATATATGTTCATTTAATGGTTCGTGAATCATTGGAATTTGGTCGAGGTTTAAATGAATGTATAAACATAGTTTAAAATCCTTGAGATTTAACTTAACAAACATTGCTTATCGTGTCAGAATAATATAAAGATAAAGTTTAAATTTAGTCGAAAATTTTCGGGTCGTCACAGTACCTACCCGTTAAAGAAATTTCGTCCCCGAAATTTGATAGAGGTGGTTATGGCTAACAATGAGAATGTTATTATGACGTAACGATTATGAAGTTTTATCATGTCTAAGTAGTATGGATAAAATAATTCGATTACTATAAGCGTATGAAGGAAGTTATCGTAAATGAAGGAAATAAGATTATAGTGATTCGTCATATCTTTTGACATCATCACAATTGATCTCCGAATTTAAAGAAAATCTTTGTAATCTACGTTGGATTTGATGCTTCGGTGATTAAGGAGATTATGATTCTCTTTGAATTAATACGATATTCCATCTTGATTTCTCTGTCGGGTATTTCACTATAAATCCACCTCCTTCGTTTCCTTACAACTCACACCTTCTATTCTTTCTCCCTCAACTCATATTTTAAAGTATTTGTCAATATGCTTCATCCAGTACTGATTCTCGATATACTCCTCACTTTCATATCTGTCGTTCTTCTTTTTCATCTGCCTCCGGAAGAATCTATTTACTTCTACTATACTCTCGGTTTTATAGTGTTTTTAGTTCTTCCGTGTCTTTATATTGCTATATGCATCGATATATACGGTTTATAATTTTTGGGTGGTTGTTGGGTTTTATATCTTCCCTTATATTTCAAAGCCCCTGCTTTTGTCTTCTATAATCATTGACATCCACAGTTAATGCTCCCTTCTATTTGCTGCGATTTATACTCCAATTTCTATTTTGGAGTTTTGTCCTTTCATTTCTTCTTCTTGCGATTAAGCAACGTTTGTAATGGTCCAGTATTCGCAGATATGAATTTCAGAATGAACATAGTTAATGTTCTAAGAAGGAAATGGTAATAGCACGATCTTGATTTGTTAATTTACCAGAATTCCCTGAAAAGACCGAATCATCAAGAAAATATATTCTTGATATTTTTAGAGATTAAATAGAATACAAGAGTCGTGTAACATGGAACATGATGACGGCATGGTCTGTGAATCGTCATGTCCCATTAGAAACTCGGCATGACTTACTGTAATATAATCACGTTGATCAAGTGTCATTATATTATACTAACTCATGCTTCAGTTCCCAACACTACTTCAAAACATTCATAATTTAAACTCGAAAGTTTATAGAATATAGAAACTGATAGTTTCTTATATGATGTAACACTGATAGCGCAAAGAGATAAATGACTTCAGATAAGATTAGTTATGAAAATATCTTCAGAAATATCGCGGATATTTATAATGAAAGATATGATAATATCTTAGAATTTTTAATATTGATGGATGATGATGAAGATTTTTCTGTAAAGGTTTAGAATAAAGAGTAAGGTATTCGTTAATGACTTTAGCAGGCACTGAATCATTTGGATTCTTTGAAGGCAGATTTAGTCTTTGTGATTTGTCCACAGCCTCCTTCATAGTCCGTTCAATCCGTTTTCCAGTTCCAAACCTTCTCTTTTTCTCAGCTTTACCACCTTACTATTCTTTGTCATCAAACTTTTTAGTGTAAAGATCTTTTATAGTTTTTGATGCTTCGTCAGCATTTCAAGAACTAGTTTGCAGTTCAAAATATTTTTCAGAACTTCACATTCAAAGTATGTAAGTCCAGGAGATAGACGTTTTACGTACACATATAACTGTTGGCGTAGACATGCTGCGAGATTTCAAAATACTGGTTACTGTTTTCTGATGATTCGTATGACAATTCTCGTTACAAGATGCGAATGAGTAAATGATGTGATTTCAATAAATATAATGATTTTTTGAAAAGTCAAAGAAAATTGAAGTTGTTGGTAAGTTTATTGCTAAGGTGGCGAGATATGAAAGGTCCCCAGTAACGATGACGAAAAGGCAACGTATCTATCGAGGTTATAATAAGACTAGTCCGACTAAAAAGTCAAAGTTGACTTGCTGGAGCTGTGACAAAACTGTCTACTTTGAAAAGGAATTGAAAAGTCATTTTAGCTAATAAATGCCAAAGGGTCTGACACGGATACGTGTCGAAATATGACTTTGGCTTCGAGAGCTTTTTAGGTACATAAATGTGGGTAATATGTGGTTGGATCATCATCTCGATTGTTCATTGTTTGAAGTGTCTTCGAAAACTTCAGAGAGTTTGAACACAGTTTGTAATCGTTAATATACATATGATGTTACACAGTTTTGAAGTCAAAGTATAGCTTTGAAAGATGTAGGAATCTAAGAGTGATGTCTTCTGTTAAATCATGACTTGGATTTTGATTTGTCAAAATCAGAATGCGTAATCAAATTTGGGTGAGAATGGTTGTTTTGATTACTATACAAGAATGTATATTGTTGTGAGATTTTGGGAGTATAGTTGATGATTTGCTTAATCAGATTCGAAAAATGTAACATATTAATTGTGAATTTATATATCTCTCGGGTATTACCTACCCGTTAAAAAAAATTTCACAATTAATATTTTGTACAACAGAATTTTATTATAGTCTTTATGAAAATATATATGTGCATATTTTCTTCAGATGTAACATAGATTTAATGAGTTAAAATTAAATTAAACTCATTTGATTTACGGTTGAAACTAGAACTGAATAATCCCTAAAGACTTTAGAAATTACATAACTTTTACGGAGTATTTATTCAATAAAATTGAAATTATGAATTAATACTTCGTTATTTGTTGGTGTTTGTAACCCTTGCACCATATTCTCTAAAGCCACTACTCGAACACGAAGCGCGTTGACTTCTTCTATTACACCGGGGTGATTGTCGGTTCGAACGAGCGGATAAATAAAATCTAGAATTTGATGTAGTATATAATCGTGACGAGATACTCTGGAAATGAGAGAGAAAATGGTGTTTCGGACCGATTCGCTGGTAAGTGCTTCAGGTTCATCGCCAAGAGGGCAATGTGGTGGATGGAAGGGATCACCTTCTTCTTGTCTCCAATTATTGAAGAGGCTACGAACCTATCCCCAATTCATCCAGAATAGATGATGGCTAATTGGTTGATCCATTCCGGTCACACTGCTTTCGGAGCTTGAGTGGGGTTCCATATCGGAATTCGAGGGACTTGAACTAATGACGAATTCCATTTTTTTCGAGTGAATAAAGGATTTTTCGATATGAAATGATTTTTCGGCTATCGGGTGGTATTCTAATTACATAGAATATCTATATATATAGCGCAAAAGATTTCGTAGAATAGGGAGGAATTTACGGGATATGTCAGGCAAAGTTTACAGTAACAGATACGCTAAGATATGGATTAGCAGATACGCTAAGATATGAATTTTGTCTATACACTATTCATGAAATCAATGCAGTAAGATGTGTCTAGACTAAGAATGATAAGCAGGCAATTTCCGACAAAAATTATAAGCAAAACTTTTGACATGCAGACACGGTCGAAGTCCAGACTCACTAATGCATCCTAACGACTATCAGTTAGACACACTAATGCAGACCTGGTTCGCTAAGACCACCGCTCTGATACCAACTGAAAGGACCTGTTCATATACATTATAAACGATTCACAATAGTTGATTACATCGCGAGGTATTTGACCTCTATATGATACATTTTACAAACATTGCATTCGTTTTTAAAAGATAAACTTTCTTTACAACGAAAGTTGACGGCATGCACACCATTTGATAATACATCCAACTATAATTGACATAATAATAATCTTGATGAACTCAATGACTCGAATGCAACGTCTTTCAAAATATGTCATGAATGACTCCAAGTAATATCCTTAAAATGAGCTAATGCACAGCGGAAGATTTCTTTAATACCTGAGAATAAACATGCTTTAAAGTGTTAACCAAAAGGTTGGTGAGTTCATAGGTTTATCATAACAATCATTTCAATATATTAATAGACCACAAGATTTCTGTTTAAAATATATGTACACTCGCAAGTGTATAAAAGTATTCTATAAGTTGTAGGCACCCGGTAACAAGCCTTAACGTTCATGTTTTACCCTCTGAAGTACACCAGATCAGGTGTGTTTAAAATAACCTCGAAGTACTAAAGCATCCCATAGTCAGGATGGGGTTTGTCAGGCCCAATAGATCTATCTTTAGGATTCGCGCCTACCGTACATAGACAAGTAGTTTAATGTTACCAAGCTAAGGGTATATTTCTGGTTTAAACCCACGTAGAATTAATTTTAGTACTTGTGCCTATTTCGTAAAACATTTATAAAAACAGCGCATGTATTCTCAGTCCCAAAAATATATATAAAAGGGAGCAAATGAAACTCACAATACTGTATTTCGTAGTAAAAATACATATAACGTCATTTAACAAGTGCAAGGTTGGCATCGGATTCACGAACGTATCAATATTGAGATTCAATATTGCAGGAAAGTACGTAGATGCAACGGAGATGATAAACACTAGTTTGACCTCACGAGCATACCCATAAACCATACCCATCACATCCATAGCTATAACCCATAATTTCCTTAGCTTCGACTCATTTAAAAAAAACTATTTTGAAATCACTCGGACATCACTCCGTCGTAATATTTTATGTATACTAATAATATCTTGAAATAATACAGAGCATATATATATATATATATATATATATATATATATATATATATATATATATATATATATATATATATATATATATATATATATATATATATATAAATCGATTGAGAGAGTTTTAGAGAAATATATTTACAAGTTTCTATGAAATAATGAAACCTATTGAATTCTATTTATAATAGATTTTTGAATTATTAAAGTGAATTATTAAAGTATGAATTATTAAAGTGGATTATTAAAGTATGAATTATTAAAGTGGATTATTAAAGTATGAATTATTAAAGTATGAATTATTAAAGTGAATTATTAAAGTATGAATTATTAAAGTGAATTATTAAAGTTAAAGTAAAGTAAAAGTAAAGTAAAGGTAAAGTTAAAGTATAGTAAAAGTATAAAAACTATGTATGTATAATACGCATATAAATATATATAATATTAATTTAAATCGTTATATATATTTAATGAAATAAAATATAAATATCGTTATATTTATTATACTGGTTAAGTAATGAGTTGTCAAAAGTGATTTTAGATATTTATAAAAGTTATATACGTTTTAATAATAAAGTTCTTTTTAAACTGAAAACGTTTTTGTACGTTTGAAAATAGATTAATAGAATATTATGGAAACCAATTCTCCACTAGCTTTTGTCTAACTTTCGTAAATGACACTTTTTATTTTTATTTATAAATAGCTTTACAAATTATTCCGAATATCGTTAAGAGGAATAGATTTTCTCAAATCATAGTGGACCTCTCAACAGAGACTTGTAATCATAATTCAATGTTTCTGATAATTCAATCATTTAATATATTTTATTTAATTTCATCGATAATCATATTGAAACAAATACGTTTATATAAAGCATTATATGTTTAAATACTTTGTTGACATTTTCAATTTATAACATATATACATATACATACATATTCATATATGTTCATTTAATGGTTCGTGAATCATTGGAATTTGGTCGAGGTTTAAATGAATGTATAAACATAGTTTAAAATCCTTGAGATTTAACTTAACAAACATTGCTTATCGTGTCAGAATAATATAAAGATAAAGTTTAAATTTAGTCGAAAATTTCCGGGTCGTCACAATAAGCAAAGTTTGTAAAGTTAAATCTCAAGAATTTTAAACTATGTTCATACATTCATTTAACCTCGACCAAATTTCGACGATTCACGAATCATTTTTTTTATTTGAATATGAATATGTATATATAAGTATATGTATATATAATAACTTAAGAATATTAATAAAGTAATAAACATATAAAACTTTACATGAACGTATTTGTTTCAATATGGTTATTGATGGAATTAGAAGATAATATCAAATGATTGATTTATCAGATACATTGTATGATTACGAGTCTCTGTTGAGAGGCCCACTTTGATTTAGGAAACCTTTCCTTTTAACGATTTTCAGAAAATGGTAAGGTGATTTACAAGTAAGAACAGAATACCAATTATCAAATATTAGACAAATATTAGTGG
The DNA here is from genome assembly GCF_046630445.1 of Rutidosis leptorrhynchoides. Taxonomy (NCBI): domain Eukaryota; kingdom Viridiplantae; phylum Streptophyta; class Magnoliopsida; order Asterales; family Asteraceae; genus Rutidosis; species Rutidosis leptorrhynchoides. The sequence continues at coordinate 410,098,309 of NC_092337.1, read as the reverse complement.
ACATTCCTGTTTGATTTCCAATTCATGCTTTACAATAATTTACTCGTGACTTTTGATAAGGTAACTATTTAACCTTAATATTAATTAATGTAAAGGTGAAATTATGAAATAATATCGACAAGTTAAGAAAATTGATGTTTTATAATAATTTCATGCACTTAGCTATCCACTGGACATTACTCGACGATTTCACAAACAATTGTGTACAAATAAATATATATATGTATAAATAAAGATATAAGTGTGTGTGTATATATATATATATATATATATATATATATATATATATATATATATATATATATATATATATGTATATAATAGAATACACTTTAAACTATTAGAATTAAAATGTAAAATAATAAATAGAATAATTAAGTTATTATTATATGAATATATATAAATATATATATATATGATATTATTATGAATTTATATATATAAATTTTATTATATTGTAAGGTATAAAGATTCAATATATGTTATTATATATATATATATATATATATATATATATATATATATATATATATATATATATATATATATATATATATGTATATATATGTATATTATATGATTAATAAATCGTAATAATGATACATTTAATTACAAGTTAAAATATAAATGTTATATTAATATTATTATATTTACATTCATTATTAATATTAATATTAGTATATTATTATTTAATATAATACATAGAATTGATACATTTAATTGGTAATATTATTATAATTAGTAGTAAGATTATAATTTAAAGTTATTACTATTATCTTTATCAATATTATTATTAGTATTAATATTATTAGTATTATCTTTATCATTATTACTAAAATTATTAAAATTATTGTTATCATTATTATAATACAAATTGTTATTATTGTTATTAATATTAATGATTATTGAGATAATTATTATTATCAATATTAATAGTATCATTATTAATATGTTTATATTTACTAATTAATAATTTTACATATAAATAAATCAGGTATTACGCGAATTCAGTCAGATATATACATCCAGCAGAGTTATTATTTTTATTTTTATGTTTTATTTTTTGTCATCTTATTTCTGTTTGGGACACAACGTCGACATCCTCATCGCTATAAAACAATCGACAATCACATGGTTGTTGATAAAAATCTTTCGTTTTCCACTAACACTATCAATCATACATATCCATTTACCAGAGAAATTAAACAGAAATTTGGAAACGGGTGCGTTTTTTTTCTGTTCGCGATTTTAATTTTGCCAATAGCTAAATACGTATCAATCATCACAATTCAAGAATATAGAGGTGTTAGGAATCGTATACACAAACTATCTGTAAGTTTTCAAACGTTAATTCCTTCAATTGAAATTGAATTTAAAGGTCAAAGCTTTATTTTAAAAAAATCAAACCTATGAACAAATATCAAATTCGAATTGGTTTTGATGTTTTCAGTGTAATTGATAATTTAGAAAGATTCTAGGAACGATTTAGGACTTGTTTCATATCGAAATCATTACCTAAAACTGCCTTAAATTCAACATCAAGTGTTGAGTTTGGGTTGTTCATCGCGAGCCTGCAACACAGCAGGTAGTTTTATTTTATTTTTTATTTTTTTTTCTTTCGTTTTTGATTTGATTATCTATTGAACAAACACACCCAACACCAGTCGGTTATATTAAATTTCAATCTTAATTAAAACCTCAAATCATTACTTTGATATTGAATCAGTTCTTGGTCGCTTATAGTATGAAGAAGAAGAAGAGATTCAAAAATAGTATAAAAGAAATAAAAACCGGGTTATAACAGAAATGTTGAAGCAGATGAGTGGTGTTGGATGTGTTCGGGTTAGTGAGTGGTCTCGGGTTCGAGCCTGATCCGGGGCATTTCTTTTTACAAAAAGCTTTTAAAAGGGTATATATATTTTTTTACTTTTATTTCAATTATTATTATTATTATTATTATTATTATTATTATTATTATTATTATTATTATTATTATTGTTATTACCATGATTATTATTATTATTGTGTTTGTTATTAATATTGTTATTATAAGAATTATAATAATTAATAGTATTATTATAGTTATAAGTATTATAACAATTAGTATTATTATTATAAGCATTATTAATGTTATTATTATTATTAATTTATCATTTTAGTATTATTATCATAATTGATATAATTGTTATTACTAGTAATATTATGACTATCATTATAATAACTATTATTAGAAATTATGATTTTAAGTATTATTATGATTACCATTATTATTGTTACTAATATTATTATTATCATTATTGTTAAGTTAAGTATTGTTATAACTACCATACTAAATTTATTATTATCATTAAAAATTAGTATTATCATTATATTTACAAATGTTATTATCATTACTATCATTGTTGTTAATATGAGTGTCATTATTAATATTACAATTATTATTATTAAAAAGGATTATCTTTATCAATATGGTTATTATTATTATTATGGTTAAGTTAATTATTAGTAAAACTATAATAATGCAAATATATATTGTTATCATTAAAATGAGTATTACTATTTATATTATCATGTTTATTATTATGTAATTATTAAAATCATTATCATAACTATCATTAATAGAAAAATTAATATTTTCTATAGTTATTATTATTAATATCATTATTATTATCACCAATAGAATTACTAATATTATGACCGTTATTAGAAATACTAAATATTATAACCATTTTACCATACTTAATATTGTTTTAGTATTATTACAATTACTAGTTTCAACAAACAAATGATATCAATAAAATATATTTAACATACATAACTTAAGTATATTAATACTTTTATATACAAATGAATACATTTAACAATGAAAAACATATCAGTTAATAATATAAAAATTATATCATTAATAATAATATATATATTTATTCGATTTCAAGAATATGTATTATTACATATATGAATGATATAGGTTCGTGAATCCGAGATCAACCCTGCATTGTTCAGTTGTTCAATGCCGTCATATGTATTTTTACTACAAAATACAGTAGCGTGAGTTTCATTTGCCTTTTTACCCTTTATATTTTTGGGCTGAGAATACATGCGCAATTTTTATAAATGTTTTACGAAATAGACACAAGTAATTGAAACTACATTATATGGGTGAATGATCGAAGCCGAATATGCCCCTTTTGCTTGGTAACCTAAGAATTAGTAAACCGATCTACTAATTGATGTGAATCCTAAAGATAGATCTATCGGGCCTAACGAACCCCATCCGTTGTAGCGAATGTTTTAGTACTTCAATGTTGTTTTATCATGTCCGATGGATGTCCCGGAATGATAGGGGATATTCTTATATGCATCTTGTTAATGTCGGTTACTAGGTGTTCAATTCATATGAATGATATTTTTGTCTCTATGCATGGGACGTATATTTATGAGAACTGAAAATAAAAATCTTGTGGTCTATTAAAATGATGGAAATGAATGTTTATGATAAACTAATGAACTCACCAACCTTTTGGTTGATACTTTAAAACATGTTTATTCTCAGGTATTAAAGAAATCTTTCGCTGTGCATTTGCCTATTTTAAGGATATTACTTGGAGTCATTCAGGGCATATTTCAAAAGACATTGTATTCGAGTCGTTGAATTCATCAAGATTATTATTAAGTCAAATATAGTTGGATATGTTATGAAATGGTATGCATGCTGAAATGTCCCGTTCTTATTGATTAAAAACGTTCCATATTAATTGATTTCGTTGCGAGGTTTTGACCTCTATATGAGACGTTTTTCAAAGACTGCATTCATTTTAAAACAAACCATAACCTTTATTTCATCAATAAAGGTTTAAAAAGCTTTACGTAGATTATCAAATAATGATAATCTAAAATATCCTGTTTACACACGACCATTACATAATGGTTTACAATACAAATATGTTACAACAAAATAAGTTTCTTGAATGCAGTTTTTACACAATATCATACAAGCATGGACTCCAAATCTCGTCCTTATTTAAGTATGCGACAGCGGAAGCTCTTAATAATCACCTGAGAATAAACATGCTTAAAACGTCAACAAAAATGTTGGTGAGTTATAGGTTTAACCTATATATATCAAATCATAATAATAGACCACAAGATTTCATATTTCAATACACATCCCATACATAGAGATAAAAATCATTCATATGGTGAACACCTGGTAACCGACATTAACAAGATGCATAAATAAGAATATCCCCATCATTCCGGGACACCCTTCGGATATGATATAAATTTCGAAGTACTAAAGCATCCGGTACTTTGGATGGGGCTTGTTGGACCCGATAGATCTATCTTTAGGATTCGCGTCAATTAGGGTGTCTGTTCCCTAATTCTTAGATTACCAGACTTAATAAAAAGGGGCATATTCGATTTCGATAATTCAACCATAGAATGTAGTTTCACGTACTTGTGTCTATTTTGTAAATCATTTATAAAACCTGCATGTATTCTCATCCCAAAAATATTAGATTTTAAAAGTGGGACTATAACTCACTTTCACAGATTTTTACTTCGTCGGGAAGTAAGACTTGGCCACTGGTTGATTCACGAACCTATAACAATATATACATATATATCAAAGTATGTTCAAAATATATTTACAACACTTTTAATATATTTTGATGTTTTAAGTTTATTAAGTCAGCTGTCCTCGTTAGTAACCTACAACTAGTTGTCCACAGTTAGATGTACAGAAATAAATCGATAAATATTATCTTGAATCAATCCACGACCCAGTGTATACGTATCTCAGTATTGATCACAACTCAAACTATATATATTTTGGAATCAACCTCAACCCTGTATAGCTAACTCCAACATTCACATATAGAGTGTCTATGGTTGTTCCGAAATATATATAGATGTGTCGACATGATAGGTCGAAACATTGTATACGTATCTATGGTATCTCAAGATTACATAATATACAATACAAGTTGATTAAGTTATGGTTGGAATAGATTTGTTACCAATTTTCACGTAGCTAAAATGAGAAAAATTATCCAATCTTGTTTTACCCATAACTTCTTCATTTTAAATCCGTTTTGAGTGAATCAAATTGATATGGTTTCATATTGAACTCTATTTTATGAATCTAAACAGAAAAAGTATAGGTTTATAGTTGGAAAAATAAGTTACAAGTCGTTTTTATAAAGGTAGTCATTTCAGTCGAAAGAACGACGTCTAGATGACCATTTTAGAAAACATACTTCCACTTTGAGTTTAACCATAATTTTTGGATATAGTTTCATGTTCATAATAAAAATCATTTTCTCAGAATAACAACTTTTAAATCAAAGTTTATCATAGTTTTTAATTAACTAACCCAAAACAGCCCGCGGTGTTACTACGACGGCGTAAATCCGGTTTTACGGTGTTTTTCGTGTTTTCAGGTTTTAAATCCTTAAGTTAGCATATCATATAGATATAGAACATGTGTTTAGTTGATTTTAAAAGTCAAGTTAGAAGGATTAACTTTTGTTTGCGAACAAGTTTAGAATTAACTAAACTATGTTCTAGTGATTACAAGTTTAAACCTTCGAATAAGATAGCTTTATACGTATGAATCGAATGATGTTATGAACATCATTACTACCTTAATTTCCTTGGATAAACCTACTGGAAAAGAGAAAAATGGATCTAGCTTCAACGGATCCTTGGATGGCTCGAAGTTCTTGAAGCAGAATCATGACACGAAAACAAGTTCAAGTAAGATCATCACTTGAAATAAGATTGTTATAGTTATAGAAATTGAATCAAAGTTTGAATATGATTATTACCTTGTATTAGAATGATAACCTACTGTAAGAAACAAAGATTTCTTGAGGTTGGATGATCACCTTACAAGATTGGAAGTGAGCTAGCAAACTTGAAAGTATTCTTGATTTTATGAAACTAAAACTTTTGGAATTTATGAAGAATACTTAGAACTTGAAGATAGAAATTGAGAGAGATCAATTAGATGAAGAAAATTGAAGAATGAAAGTGTTTGTAGGTGTTTTTGGTCGTTGGTGTATGGATTAGATATAAAGGATATGTAATTTTGTTTTCATGTAAATAAGTCATGAATGACTACTCATATTTTTGTAATTTTATGAGATATTTCATGCTAGTTGCCAAATGATGGTTCCCACATGTGTTAGGTGACTCACATGGGCTACTAAGAGCTGATCATTGGAGTGTATATACCAATAGTACATACATCTAAAAGCTGTGTATTGTACGAGTACGAATACGGGTGCATACGAGTAGAATTGTTGATGAAACTGAACGAGGATGTAATTGTAAGCATTTTTGTTAAGTAGAAGTATTTTGATAAGTGTATTGAAGTCTTTCAAAAGTGTATAAATACATATTAAAACACTACATGTATATACATTTTAACTGAGTCGTTAAGTCATCGTTAGTCGTTACATGTAAGTGTTGTTTTGAAACCTTTAGGTTAACGATCTTGTTAAATGTTATTAACCCAATGTTTATAATATCAAATGAGATTTTAAATTATTATATTATCATGATATTATCATGTATGAATATCTCTTAATATGATATATATACATTAAATGTCTTTACAACGATAATCGTTACATATATGTCTCGTTTAAAAATCATTAAGTTAGTAGTCTTGTTTTTACATATGTAGTTCATTTTTAATATACTTAATGATATGTTTACTTATCATAGTATCATGTTAACTATATATATAACCATATATATGTCATCATATAGTTTTTACAAGTTTTAACGTTCGTGAATCACCGGTCAACTTGGGTGGTCAATTGTCTATATGAAACATATTTCAATTAATCAAGTCTTAACAAGTTTGATTGCTTAACATGTTGGAAACATTTAATCATGTAAATATCAATCTCAATTAATATATATAAACATGGAAAAGTTCGGGTCACTACAGTACCTACCCGTTAAATAAATTTCGTCCCGAAATTTTAAGCTGTTGAAGGTGTTGACGAATCTTCTGGAAATAGATGTGGGTATTTCTTCTTCATCTGATCTTCATGCTCCCAGGTGAACTCGGGTCCTCTACGAGCATTCCATCGAACCTTAACAATTGGTATCTTGTTTTGCTTAAGTCTTTTAACCTCACGATCCATTATTTTGACGGGTTCTTCGATGAATTGAAGTTTTTCGTTGATTTGGATTTCATCTAACGGAATAGTGAGATCTTCTTTAGCAAAACATTTCTTCAAATTCGAGACGTGGAAAGTGTTATGTACAGCCGCGAGTTGTTGAGGTAACTCTAGTCGGTAAGCTACTGGTCCGACACGATCAATAATCTTGAATGGTCCAATATACCTTGGATTTAATTTCCCTCGTTTACCAAATCGAACAACGCCTTTCCAAGGTGCAACTTTAAGCATGACCATCTCTCCAATTTCAAATTCTATATCTTTTCTTTTAATGTCAGCGTAGCTCTTTTGTCGACTTTGGGCGGTTTTCAACCGTTGTTGAATTTGGATGATCTTCTCGGTAGTTTCTTGTATAATCTCCGGACCCGTAATCTGTCTATCCCCCACTTCACTCCAACAAATTGGAGACCTGCACTTTCTATCATAAAGTGCTTCAAACGGCGCCATCTCAATGCTTGAATGGTAGCTGTTGTTGTAGGAAAATTCTGCTAACGGTAGATGTCGATCCCAACTGTTTCCGAAATCAATAACACATGCTCGTAGCATGTCTTCAAGCGTTTGTATCGTCCTTTCGCTCTGCCCATCAGTTTGTGGATGATAGGCAGTACTCATGTCTAGACGAGTTCCTAATGCTTGCTGTAATGTCTGCCAGAATCTTGAAATAAATCTACCATCCCTATCAGAGATAATAGAGATTGGTATTCCATGTCTGGAGACGACTTCCTTCAAATACAGTCGTGCTAACTTCTCCATCTTGTCATCTTCTCTTATTGGCAGGAAGTGTGCTGATTTGGTGAGACGATCAACTATTACCCAAATAGTATCAAAACCACTTGCAGTCCTTGGCAATTTAGTGATGAAATCCATGGTAATGTTTTCCCATTTCCATTCCGGGATTTCGGGTTGTTGAAGTAGACCCGATGGTTTCTGATGCTCAGCTTTGACCTTAGAACACGTCAAACATTCTCCTACGTATTTAGCAACATCGGCTTTCATACCCGGCCACCAAAAATGTTTCTTGAGATCCTTGTACATCTTCCCCGTTCCAGGATGTATTGAGTATCTGGTTTTATGAGCTTCTCTAAGTACCATTTCTCTCATATCTCCAAATTTTGGTACCCAAATCCTTTCAGCCCTATACCGGGTTCCGTCTTCCTGAATATTAAGATGCTTCTCCGATCCTTTGGGTATTTCATCCTTTAAATTTCCCTCTTTTAAAACTCCTTGTTGCGCCTCCTTTATTTGAGTAGTAAGGTTATTATGAATCATTATATTCATAGATTTTACTCGAATGGGTTCTCTGTCCTTCCTGCTCAAGGCATCGGCTACCACATTTGCCTTCCCCGGGTGGTAACGAATCTCAAAGTCGTAATCATTCAATAATTCAATCCACCTACGCTGCCTCATATTCAGTTGTTTCTGATTAAATATGTGTTGAAGACTTTTGTGGTCGGTATATATAATACTTTTGACCCCATATAAGTAGTGCCTCCAAGTCTTTAATGCAAAAACAACCGCGCCTAATTCCAAATCATGCGTCGTATAATTTTGTTCGTGAATCTTCAATTGTCTAGACGCATAAGCAATCACCTTCGTTCGTTGCATTAATACACAACCGAGACCTTGCTTTGATGCGTCACAATAAATCACAAAATCATCATTCCCTTCAGGCAATGACAATATAGGTGCCGTAGTTAGCTTTTTCTTCAATAACTGAAACGCTTTCTCTTGTTCATCATTCCATTCAAATTTCTTCCCTTTATGCGTTAATGCAGTCAAGGGTTTTGCTATTCTGGAAAAGTCTTGGATGAACCTTCTGTAGTAACCAGCTAGTCCTAAAAACTGGCGTATGTGTTTCGGAGTTTTCGGGGTTTCCCACCTTTCAACAGTTTCTATCTTTGCCGGATCCACCTTAATACCTTCTTTGTTCACTATGTGACCGAGGAATTGAACTTCTTCCAACCAAAATGCACACTTTGAAAACTTAGCGTACAATTCTTCCTTCCTCAATACTTCTAACACCTTTCTCAAATGTTCACCGTGTTCTTGGTCATTCTTTGAGTAAATAAGTATGTCATCAATGAAAACAATGACAAACTTGTCAAGGTATGGTCCACACACTCGGTTCATAAGGTCCATGAACACAGCTGGTGCATTAGTTAAACCAAACGGCATGACTATAAACTCGTAATGACCGTAACGTGTTCTGAAAGCAGTCTTTGGAATATCATCTTCTTTCACCCGCATTTGATGATACCCGGAACGTAAGTCAATCTTTGAATAAACAGACGAGCCTTGTAGTTGATCAAATAAGTCATCGATTCTCGGTAGTGGGTAGCGGTTCTTGATGGTAAGTTTGTTCAACTCTCGGTAGTCGATACACAACCTGAATGTACCATCTTTCTTCTTGACAAACAAAATAGGAGCTCCCCACGGTGATGTGCTTGGTCGAATGAAACCACGCTCTAAAAGTTCTTGTAATTGGCTTTGCAGTTCTTTCATCTCGCTGGGTGCGAGTCTGTAAGGAGCACGAGCTATTGGTGCAGCTCCTGGTACAAGATCTATTTGAAATTCAACGGATCGATGTGGGGGTAATCCCGGTAATTCTTTCGGAAATACATCGGGAAATTCTTTTGCGACGGGAACATCATTGATGCTCTTTTCTTCAGTTTGTACTTTCTCGACGTGTGCTAGAACAGCATAGCAACCTTTTCTTATTAGTTTTTGTGCCTTCAAATTACTAATAAGATGTAGCTTCGTGTTGCCCTTTTCTCCGTACACCATTAAGGGTTTTCCTTTTTCTCGTATAATGCGAATTGCATTTTTGTAACAAACGATCTCTGCTTTCACTTCTTTCAACCAGTCCATACCGATTATCACATCAAAACTCCCTAACTCTACTGGTATCAAATCAATCTTAAATGTTTCGCTAACCAGTTTAATTTCTCGATTCCGACATATATTATCTGCTGAAATTAATTTACCATTTGCTAATTCGAGTAAAAATTTACTATCCAAAGGCGTCAATGGACAACTTAATTTAGCACAAAAATCCCTACTCATATAGCTTCTATCCGCACCCGAATCAAATAAAACGTAAGCAGATTTATTGTCAATAAGAAACGTACCCGTAACAAGCTCCAGGTCTTCCTGTGCCTCTGTCGCATTAATATTGAAAACTCTTCCGTTGCCTTGTCCATTCGTGTTCTCCTGGTTCGGGCAATTTCTAATAATGTGGCCCGGTTTTCCACATTTATAACAAACTACATTGGCATAACTTGCTCCGACACTACTTGCTCCGCCATTACTCGTTCCGACACCATTTGTTCCTTTCGTTCTATTAACCCCTGGTCCGTAGACCTCACACTTCGCCGCGCTATGACCATTTCTTTTACACTTGTTGCAAAATTTGGTGCAGAACCCCGAGTGATACTTTTCACACCTTTGGCATAGCTGCTTCTGATTGTTGTTGTTGTTGTGGTTATTATTGTTGTTAGGATGATTGTTGTAGTTGCTGTTGCTGTTGTTGTTGTTGTTGTTGTTGGGCCGTTTGTTGTAGTTGCGATTGATGTTGCGATTGTTGGGATAATTGTTGTGATTATTGTTGTAATTGCTGTTGTTGTTGTATTGGTGATTCTTATCACCGTTTTCCTCCCACTTTCTTTTGACTTGCTTCACATTGGTCTCTTCAGCAGTCTGTTCTTTAATTCTTTCTTCAATCTGGTTCACTAGTTTGTGAGTCATTCTACATGCCTGTTGTATGGAGGCGGGCTCGTGTGAACTTATATCTTCTTGGATTCTTTCCGGTAATCCTTTCACAAACGCGTCGATCTTCTCTTCCTCATCTTCGAATGCTCCCGGACACAATAGGCACAATTCTGTGAATCGTCTTTCATACGTGGTAATATCAAATCCTTGGGTTCGTAACCCTCTAAGTTCTGTCTTGAGCTTATTGACCTCGGTTCTGGGACGGTACTTCTCGTTCATCAAGTGCTTGAATGCTGACCACGGTAGTGCGTACGCATCGTCTTGTCCCACTTGCTCTAGATAGGTATTCCACCATGTTAACGCAGAACCTGTGAAGGTATGCGTAGCGTACTTCACTTTGTCCTCTTCAGTACACTTACTTATGGCAAACACTGATTTGACCTTCTCGGTCCACCGTTTCAATCCGATCGGTCCTTCGGTTCCATCAAATTCCAAAGGTTTGCAGGCAGTGAATTCTTTGTAGGTGCATCCTACACGATTTCCTGTACTGCTAGATCCAAGGTTATTGTTGGTATGTAGCGCAGCCTGTACTGCGGCTATGTTTGAAGCTATAAAAGTACGAAATTCCTCTTCATTCATATTCACGGTGTGTCGAGTAGTCGGTGCCATTTCCTTCAAAATTATCAAATGGAACAAGTTAATCATACAGAATATTAAGAGTAGTTAATAGTATTTCGTAGCATAATATGAACTCATTTATAAAAGCATTTTCTTCATATTAGCGTTTTATAAGTTTAAATTCGGGTAGTACCTACCCGTTAAGTTCATACTTAGTAGCTAATATACAATTCAACTACTACAATTCTATATGAAAAACTGATTATAATAATATTTCACGTTCAAACTTTTTCACAATATTTTACAAACTTACAATACCGCTTATTTTACATATAGCATGAAATATAGCACACAATAAATTTGATACAAGATGGTTGTGAAGATAATTCTAGCTAGTACACAAGTCGTTCAGCAAAGGCAATAAAGACACGTAATTCATACGTCCAGAAACAAGTCATGCATTCTGGTTTTACTAGGATTACTTCCCATCCTTGGTCTTGTGGAACATAACCGTTATGGCCGTTGATAAGACAGCGTGTTGTAACGTCGTCAAAGGGACGAGGGTTACGTAATGTCCAACAGTCCCGTAACAATCTAAAAACCTCATTTCTTACCCCAATTACCGACTCCGTCACTTGTGGGAACGTTTTGTTTAATAGTTGTAGCCCGATGTTCTTGTTCTCACTTTGGTGAGAAGTGAACATTACTAATCCGTAAGCATAACATGCTTCTTTATGTTGCATGTTAGCCGCTTTTTCTAAATCACGAAGTCCAATATTCGGATATTTTGAGTCAAAATAATTTCTTAACCCATTGCGTAAAATAGCATTTGGGTTCCCCGCAATATATGCGTCAAAGTAAACACATCGTAACTTATGGATTTCCCAATGTGATATCCCCCATCTTTCGAACGAAAGCCTTTTATAAACCAAGGCATTCTTGGAACGTTCTTCGAATGTCTTACAAACTGATCTCGCCTTAAATAGTTGTGCCGAAGAATTCTGACCGACTCTAGACAAGATTTCATCAATCATGTCTCCGGGTAGGTCTCTTAAAATATTGGGTTGTCTATCCATTTTGTGTTTTTATACTGTAAAATAGACAAGAGTTAGATTCATAAAAAAAATACTTATTAATACAAGCAATTTTTACATATATCATAAAGCATAAGCACACTATATTACATATATTACACCACACGAATACAACTATCTTATTCCGACTCGCTTGTTTCTTCTTCTTCGGTTTTGGTTCGTTTTGCCAAGTTTCTAGGGATATATGATGTTCCCCTAATACGATCCGTCGTAATCCACATTGGTTTAGAAAAACCTGGTGGTTTAGAGGTTCCCGGGTCATTGTTACATCTTAAGGACTTCGGGGGTTGACGATACATATAAAGTTCATCGGGGTTGGAATTAGATTTCTCTATTTTTATGCCCTTTCCCTTATTATTTTCTTTTGCCTTTTTAAATTCAGTTGGGGTAATTTCTATAACATCATCGGAATTCTCGTCGGAATCCGATTCATCGGAGAATTGGTAATCCTCCCAATATTTTGCTTCCTTGGCGGAAACACCATTGACCATAATTAACCTTGGTCGGTTGGTTGAGGATTTTCTTTTACTTAACCGTTTTATTATTTCCCCCACCGGTTCTATTTCTTCGTCCGGTTCCGATTCTTCTTCCGGTTCCGATTCTTCTTCCGGTTCCGACTCTTCTTCCGGTTCCTCTTCGGGAACTTGTGAATCAGTCCACGAATCATTCCAATTTACATTTGACTCTTCATTATTATTAGGTGAGTCAATGGGACTTGTTCTAGAGGTAGACATCTATCACATAATATCAAACGCGTTAAGAGATTAATATATCACATAATATTCACATGTTAAAAATATATAGTTTCCAACAAAATTTGTTAAGCAATCATTTTTCAAGTAAACACGGTCGAAGTCCAGACTCACTAATGCATCCTAACAAACTCGATAAGACACACTAATGCAAAATTCTGGTTCTCTAAGACCAACGCTCAGATACCAACTGAAATGTCCCGTTCTTATTGATTAAAAACGTTCCATATTAATTGATTTCGTTGCGAGGTTTTGACCTCTATATGAGACGTTTTTCAAAGACTGCATTCATTTTAAAACAAACCATAACCTTTATTTCATCAATAAAGGTTTAAAAAGCTTTACGTAGATTATCAAATAATGATAATCTAAAATATCCTGTTTACACACGACCATTACATAATGGTTTACAATACAAATATGTTACAACAAAATAAGTTTCTTGAATGCAGTTTTTACACAATATCATACAAGCATGGACTCCAAATCTCGTCCTTATTTAAGTATGCAACAGCGGAAGCTCTTAATAATCACCTGAGAATAAACATGCTTAAAACGTCAACAAAAATGTTGGTGAGTTATAGGTTTAACCTATATATATCAAATCATAATAATAGACCACAAGATTTCATATTTCAATACACATCCCATACATAGAGAAAAAAATCATTCATATGGTGAACACCTGGTAACCGACATTAACAAGATGCATAAATAAGAATATCCCCATCATTCCGGGACACCCTTCGGATATGATATAAATTTCGAAGTACTAAAGCATCCGGTACTTTGGATAGGGCTTGTTGGACCCGATAGATCTATCTTTAGGATTCGCGTCAATTAGGGTGTCTGTTCCCTAATTCTTAGATTACCAGACTTAATAAAAAGGGGCATATTCGATTTCGATAATTCAACCATAGAATGTAGTTTCACGTACTTGTGTCTATTTTGTAAATCATTTATAAAACCTGCATGTATTCTCATCCCAAAAATATTAGATTTTAAAAGTGGGACTATAACTCACTTTCACAGATTTTTACTTCGTCGGGAAGTAAGACTTGGCCACTGGTTGATTCACGAACCTATAACAATATATACATATATATCAAAGTATGTTCAAAATATATTTACAACACTTTTAATATATTTTGATGTTTTAAGTTTATTAAGTCAGCTGTCCTCGTTAGTAACCTACAACTAGTTGTCCACAGTTAGATGTACAGAAATAAATCGATAAATATTATCTTGAATCAATCCACGACCCAGTGTATACGTATCTCAGTATTGATCACAACTCAAACTATATATATTTTGGAATCAACCTCAACCCTGTATAGCTAACTCCAACATTCACATATAGAGTGTCTATGGTTGTTCCGAAATATATATAGATGTGTCGACATGATAGGTCGAAACATTGTATACGTGTCTATGGTATCTCAAGATTACATAATATACAATAGAAGTTGATTAAGTTATGGTTGGAATAGATTTGTTACCAATTTTCACGTAGCTAAAATGAGAAAAATTATCCAATCTTGTTTTACCCATAACTTCTTCATTTTAAATCCGTTTTGAGTGAATCAAATTGCTATGGTTTCATATTGAACTCTATTTTATGAATCTAAACAGAAAAAGTATAGGTTTATAGTCGAAAAAATAAGTTACAAGTCATTTTTATAAAGGTAGTCATTTCAGTCGAAAGAACGACGTCTAGATGACCATTTTAGAAAACATACTTCCACTTTGAGTTTAACCATAATTTTTGGATATAGTTTCATGTTCATAATAAAAATCATTTTCTCAGAATAACAACTTTTAAATCAAAGTTTATCATAGTTTTTAATTAACTAACCCAAAACAGCCCGCGGTGTTACTACAACGGCGTAAATCCGGTTTTACGGTGTTTTTCGTGTTTTCAGGTTTTAAATCCTTAAGTTAGCATATCATATAGATATAGAACATGTGTTTAGTTGATTTTAAAAGTCAAGTTAGAAGGATTAACTTTTGTTTGCGAACAAGTTTAGAATTAACTAAACTATGTTCTAGTGATTACAAGTTTAAACCTTCGAATAAGATAGCTTTATACGTATGAATCGAATGATGTTATGAACATCATTACTACCTTAATTTCCTTGGATAAACCTACTGGAAAAGAGAAAAATGGATCTAGCTTCAACGGATCCTTGGATGGCTCGAAGTTCTTGAAGCAGAATCATGACACGAAAACAAGTTCAAGTAAGATCATCACTTGAAATAAGATTGTTATAGTTATAGAAATTGAATCAAAGTTTGAATATGATTATTACCTTGTATTAGAATGATAACCTACTGTAAGAAACAAAGATTTCTTGAGGTTGGATGATCACCTTACAAGATTGGAAGTGAGCTAGCAAACTTGAAAGTATTCTTGATTTTATGAAACTAAAACTTTTGAAATTTATGAAGAACACTTAGAACTTGAAGATAGAACTTGAGAGAGATCAATTAGATGAAGAAAATTGAAGAATGAAAGTGTTTGTAGGTGTTTTTGGTCGTTGGTGTATGGATTAGATATAAAGGATATGTAATTTTGTTTTCATGTAAATAAGTCATGAATGATTACTCATATTTTTGTAATTTTATGAGATATTTCATGCTAGTTTCCAAATGATGGTTCCCACATGTGTTAGGTGACTCACATGGGCTGCTAAGAGCTGATCATTGGAGTGTATATACCAATAGTACATACATCTAAAAGCTGTGTATTGTACGAGTACGAATACGGGTGCATACGAGTAGAATTGTTGATGAAACTGAACGAGGATGTAATTGTAAGCATTTTTGTTAAGTAGAAGTATTTTGATAAGTGTATTGAAGTCTTTCAAAAGTGTATAAATACATATTAAAACACTACATGTATATACATTTTAACTGAGTCGTTAAGTCATCGTTAGTCGTTACATGTAAGTGTTGTTTTGAAACCTTTAGGTTAACGATCTTGTTAAATGTTGTTAACCCAATGTTTATAATATCAAATGAGATTTTAAATTATTATATTATCATGATATTATCATGTATGAATATCTCTTAATATGATATATATACATTAAATGTCTTTACAACGATAATCGTTACATATATGTCTCGTTTAAAAATCATTAAGTTAGTAGTCTTGTTTTTACATATGTAGTTCATTGTTAATATACTTAATGATATGTTTACTTATCATAGTATCATGTTAACTATATATATAACCATATATATGTCATCATATAGTTTTTACAAGTTTTAACGTTCGTGAATCACCGGTCAACTTGGGTGGTCAATTGTCTATATGAAACATATTTCAATTAATCAAGTCTTAACAAGTTTGATTGCTTAACATGTTGGAAACATTTAATCATGTAAATATCAATCTCAATTAATATATATAAACATGGAAAAGTTCGGGTCACTACACATGCCGTCAATTTTCGATGAAATGAAAGTTTGTCTTTCAAAAATGAACGCAATGTTTGTAAAATGTAACATATAGAGGTCAAGTACCTCGCGATATAATCATATGTTATTGTATTCGTCCTTATGGATTAGGACGAGTCATCTCAACGAACCCGCCATACGACTACTCGACTAGTTTCCAAGGTCAGGGTGTTCCAAGAGGCGAGCCTCGTGGTTTTGGAGCGTTGATCGGAGACTCGTATTCCTCCATATTCTTCATCATTACGTCAAAATTCTGCAACTCTTCCTTGTATGACAGTTTCTTAGCCCCGAATTGTTGGCCATTAATTTTACTTTTTTGAAATTTAATTCCTGCCCGTCTACATGGTTGATTTCACTAGAAGTATCAAAGATATCAGAGAGGTTTGGAACCTCTTCGACCCAATTATTTTCTTTAGATTTGGTATTCCTCTTGCCTTCACCTTTCTTTGCTTGAACAAAAGGTTCATTAGTGAACTCATTGGGAATACATTGTGATCTAATTTTTTTGCAGGATGACCGACAATTGTTACCAAAGCATTGATTATTTTCGATAATATTACTCGTATCCTTTAATTTAGAAGCAAATGAATCTGCATTGTGTGACGACCCGACAAAATCGCTATTGACGGCGCTGTCAACTTAGGTCCCGTTACGTGGTCATAGTCCCTAAATGAGACGCGTTTGACCAAAATTATGTCGCATTCATTTGAATCGTATAAGACTTACAAAGTTTAGTTCACCAAACGGTTCGACAACAAGTTTAAGTTTACAAAAGTAATAAAGTATATTTGAAATATCTTGCGACATAATAAGTTAAAAATCACGGTTGCTATAAATTGCTTAAGTATGTATGCTTAAAGTTCAAATCCAAAGGTGCTATCGCTAGCGTATGCATGTATGCTTGACCCCAAGAAAGTAATCAAAGTATGCGGAAGCATGTATCAAGTAGCCAAGTATGAACCTAAGAAACATATAGAAAACTGTCAACGAAAAACGTTGGTGAAATCACAGGTGTATTTGTAAAAGTATGTCTTTGAACCATAAGATTTTGTATAAGTGATTTCCAAATTGTTTACATTTCAAAAGTTGTTATTTGTATCCTGAGCACCCAATTACCAAGGCTTAACTGAATAGTACCTCTGCATCATAGTGTTAGAACCTACACTATATCCCGAAAATATGTTTCATTCATCCGAATGAGGGTTCGTCAAACCCGTACGGCCACACAACATAAGTTCTCGTTTACACCCTACAAGTGTAACTAATGATAATTGGACTTGAGGATTTTCGTTCTAACTCGTACGTGGAATGTTTGTTTTCGTACTTGTGTTCAATGTATAAAAGTATAAACTGTATATGCTTCTCATCGCATGATTTGAAAGTATAAAAGTTATTGAAAAAATGGGACTATGATCTCACCGTAGTTGCATGCCAAAGTACTTGAAATTAAACGTTGTGCAAATGAAAGTTGCTTAGCCTTAACCTAAACAAATAAGTCGTATCAATTACCGGTTACGACACAAGGTCGGGCGAAATGTGTTCAATTAGTCCTATGGCTCGTTACGACTCGATTAATATAGCATGTGAATCAAATTGTCAAGTTTCATGCGAGATATACGTATAAAAGCACGTTAGAATGATTGCATAAGTGTTTGGTTAAGTTTGACTAAAAGTCAAAACTGGTAAAAGTCAAAGTCAACGGGGTCGGGTCGGGTTTCCGACAATTTTTCCATGATGAGAAACCATATATAAGTATGTTATCCAAGTTTCATGTTAATCGGAGTTGCGGTTAAGCGGGGGGTGAAACTGTGGAATCACAAAGTGAGTTTGATCAGCCAGTTTCAGGCCTTTCAGACCCTGCTCCGCGATCGTGGAGGTTTGTGAGTGGGGAGCTCCGCGATTGCGAAGGTGGCTTTTCCAGGAGCTGTTATGCTGAATTTTTCATATGCACGATTCAAACTTCAAACAAACATAACTAATGAACCGTAAACATTCAAAATACGTTTATCATATCGTTGGAAACATAATTTAACGAGGAATACAACTAAACACATATCATCAATCAAATACGTCATTTGAAATAACCGAATCCTCGTCGAATGATCATTATTTAACGTTTCAAGCTCAAAAATGCAAATGGTGATTCGGGCATCCAATTTACGTATACGATATGCCGTTTCGAAGGTAATTAAACATACATTGCAACTAAACACTTACTAACCACGTTTCAAAGCATTCAAAGCATCAAAAGTTCATTTTAAAAGATATCAAACCCTAACCAAGAATCAAGAATTTTACATTTATGTTAATGAAGTTTTTCTAAGTCAACCAACATACCATAACGAAGCTAATGATGCTAGTAACACATTTAATATATGAACTTTAACATTTAAACAACATTTAATCCACCAAAACTCAAGATTAAGCACACCCATTTCAAGTTCATGCTAGTTTATGCAAAAAAAAAAGATCGAGCAAATAAATCACATATTCATGCTAGACTCGAGCCATAGACACTAACTAACACCATTTCAAGTCTATAAAACGAATTTAGAGAAATCTAGAGTTTTAGAAAAGTTACCCAAAAGTGATGAAGTTAGTATCAAAACGTAGAGGAAGATGCAATGATTTCAAAAGTACAATTTGTTTGAGTTGAGGCTTGCTAGATCTTAAGTAGATGATGAATCTTTGTTGAAGATGAAAAGGATGCAAAAAAATGGAAGTATTACTTGAAAGAAAATGGAAAAGGAAAAAAAAGAAATGAAATGAATGGAGGAGGTGAGGTGGTTGACTAGTTGACCTAGTCACCACTTTGGCCACTTGATACGATTAGTCCCTCAAGTTTAAAAGCGTGTGTGTGAATTAACCGAACGAATTATTTTTAAATACGCTAGAGTAAACGAAAGATGTTATAATAAATAACAGGAATATTAAGAATGTTAGTTAATGAATGGTACGAAATTAGATAACGAAAGACATTATTTAAAATATAAAAAAAGACGGGCGTTAAAATGAATTAACGGAAAAAGTCGGTTTGTTGCATTACCCACACCTTAAAAGAAATTTTGTCCCGAAATTTAGTTGGAAGTAGTAGTTACGAATGAGTGAGGGTACTTCCTTTTCATTTGATCTTGTCTTCCCCACGCAAACTCGGGTTCTCTATTGGCATTCCAACGAATTTTGATAATCGGGGTTTTACTTTGTTTTTAAGGTTTGGTTTCACGATCCATAGTTTCAACCGGTTCTCCTATGAAGTGGAGTTTGTCATCGGTGGTAGGCTTATCGAAAAGAATAACAAGTTCTTGTTTCGCAAGACACTTCTTTAAGTTTGATACATGGAATGTAGGATGAACGGAATTCGATTGAGTTGGGAGTTCAAAACAGTAAGCAACGGGTCCAATACGCTCCAAGATTTCAAAAGGATCAAAATATCGCGGATTTAGCTTTCTACATTTCTCGAAACGGATTACACCTTCTCAAGGTGCGACTTTTAGCATCACACGGTCACCTATTTGGAATTCGAGAGGTTTACGTCAACATCGGCATAGCTCTTTTGGCGACTACGGGTTGTTTCGGGTCTTTCTTGAATATGAATAAATTTTCTCGATCGTTCACGAATATTCTCGGGCCCAGTGAATTTGATTATCATTTACTTGGTTTGACAATAGGAGAACGGCGTTTCCGGTCATATAAAATTTCAAAAGGTGTGACGTTAAGACTCGAATGGATACTATCGTAGTAAGAGATATCGGCTAAGGATACAAATACAAGTTCGTAATACATTTTTCCAAGATTTGAGTTGTACGTTCGCTTGGTCCGTTGGTTTGTTGATGATGCGTGGTACTCATGTCTAAACATGTTTCTAAGGCTTTTTGTAAGTCTAGAAGTGAAACAAGCATCTCGATCCGAAACGAGGTATATTTCTTTAAGATATATTTGAACAAGTTTGTTAGGACTTGAAAACGTTTGTTGGAACAAGTTTCTTATCGATTACCGAAAATGTTTGTCAGGGCTATTCACCCTCGTGGCGAATACTAGGATAACGTGAAGAGCCTCTCTCTCCGTTGAGAATTTAGATAAAAGATTTCCTTATACGGAAGTATGAGCGTAATGATAGGAGGAGTTTTTTTTATTTATTTATTTGGATATAGTCACATCGCGCATCTTGTGGTCAAATGTTGAGACCTGGTAGAAACGAGATAGTACATGTTTTGGAGTTGAGTGGTAGCTGGCTATTTCGGAAGCATAAGGATGATAAGTCAATGAAGGAAGAGGTATCCTTGGATTGTGGGTTATCTTGGGTTCTGGTAATATCAGACGGCAGCAGTGAAAATAACAGAGTCATGTAACATGGTACGTGGTGATCAGAAGGTTGATCGAGCCCATAATTAGGTATCCAAATTTTTTCCAGGCAAAATAACGAGTTTCGGTCTCTTTGATTTCGAGTCGAGAGAGGAGGCCTTTCAGGTGTTCACTTAGAGATATTTTTATATTTGAGCTCCATTTTGTGCTACACGAATTTGGCTAGTAAGGTTGGTGTGGATACTCACGTCCAAGGTTCGGACACGGAGAGGTTTAATTCTTTCCTTTCGGCTCAAGGCGTCAGCTACAATATTTGTCTTGCCCGGATGGTAACGAAGTTCACAATCATAATCAGTTAATGTTTCAGTCCCCAGTCGTTGTCTCATGTTGGGTTGGTTTTGATCGAAAATGTGTTGGAGGCTTTTGTGGTCGGTGTGAATGGTATCTTTGATTCCATAAAGATAGTGTCTCCACATTTTAAGTGCAAAGACAACGGTTCTTAATTCAAGATCGCGTGTCGTGTAGTTTTGTTCATATATTCCAATTGTCGGGAAGCGTAAGTAATAACTTTCTTTTGTTGCATTAATAACACCCAAAACCTTGTTTGGAGGCATCACGAAATACCACAAAATCATCATTGCCTTCGGGAGGAGATAAGATAAGTGCGGTGGTTAACTTCCTCTTTAAGATTTGAAATGCCGACTCTTGTTCGGCGGACCAAACGAATTTCTTTCCTTCGTGAGTTAACGAGGTTAAAGAACGAGCAATTCGGGAAGAGTCGGAAATGAATCTTCGGTAATAAACGGCGAGATCCAAAATTTGACGAATATGAATAGGAGTAGTGGGGGTTTCCCATTTACTAACAGCTTCGATTATCGCCGGATCGACTTAATACATTGACCACCAACAACATGGCCTAGAAATTTGACTTCGTTTAACCAAAAATTCACACTTGGAGAATTTGGCATAGAGTTGTTCTTTTCTCAAGAGCTCGAGCGTAAGACGGAGACGTTGTTCGTGTTCTTTTCTTCTTCGGAGTATATTAAGATGTCGTGGAGGAATACGATGACGAAGTTGTCTAAATAAGGCTTGCATACGTTATTCATAAGATTCATGATTACGGCCGGGGCATTAGTTAAACTGAACGGCATGAAAAGAAAATCATAACTACCGTAGCGAGTTCAGAAAATGGTTTTGGAGACATCTTCTCCCTTAACCCTCAATTGATGATAAACGGAATGAAGGTCGATTTTTAACGGTGCCGGAAAACGGTTTTAGCGGTTCGGTTTTTGGAATACACACGAGATCCTTGTAATTGATCAAGAGGTTATCGATATGAGCGAGAGGATATCAGTTCTTAACCGGTACTTTATTTAGTTCACGATAATCGATACACATTCTTAGCGTTCCATCTTTCTTCTCAACGAATAGGATCGAGACTCCCTATGGTGAATGGCTAGGTTGGATAAAATCACGATCAAGTAGTTCCTGGAGTTGACTTTACAATTCATGCATTTAGGATGGAGCGAGTCTATATGATGCACGTGCTACAGGTGCGACTCCTAGTATAAGATCGATTTGGAATTCAACGGCCTAAGAGGTGGGAGTCCCGGTGGTTCCTCGGGAAAAACATCGAAAAAGTCACTAACAATCGGTACATCTTCGATACGCTTTTCATCGGTCTCGACTTCCTTAACGTTAGCTAAAATTGTAAAACAACCGTTACGAAGGTATTTTCCAATCTTAAGGTCCGAAATGAGGTTGAGTCTGGTGCGACTCTTGTTGCCAAAAATGATCAAGGGTTCACCGTTCTCGATAGGGATACGAATGGTTTTGAGATCACAAGGAATGTTGGATTTTGTCTTGGCTAACCAATCCATACTAAATATTACATCGAAGTTTTCTAGGTCTAGAGGTATTATATAGATTTTGAATTCTTTACCCACCATCATTTTGAGCCATTGGGACTTTGGTATGACTTATCGCAATATAAATACGTCGATCAAGTGTCGTTATATTTTGTTAGTTCATACCTCCATTCCAACACCTCTCAATATGGTTAAGTTTGTGTAATCTTGGAGATTGCAAATGAACAAGGTGCAACGACATCTTTAACAAGACTCGTATTTAATCGATAGAGCTAGTGCAATCTCTGAGAATGTGTTTCCTGCGGGAAATGTATAACTGATTGTTCACGTCAAAACATTTGAAGCCGATTTGTGGTATCCCAGTTATAAAGAGAGTAATGAATCATGGTAACGAGTAGTACGCAACAGTAGTGATAGGTAGTAGTGATGACACTCATCAATAGTAGTGACAGTAGTAACGAATAGTGATATATAGTGAGGAGCACTAGTGAAATGTCAGTAGTGAGTAGTGAGTAGTGACCACAATGGTTGTGGAAGTCTTACCACACTGGTAGGTAGTAAGCCGGGATGGTGGCGAATTGCATGGGAAGACAGAATTTCCAAACTAGTGTAACGAATGAAGTCGCGTCATCCTTATGCGTATGAATCTTAAGTTTACGTGTGTTGCCAAAGAGTGGCAGAGTACGGGTTAGCATGACGAGAGTTAGGTACAATTAAGAAGTTTACCGTTAGAAAGTTTTCAAGTATGAATGCACAAGTAGTCAAGTAAGTGCTATCTATAGCAAATGTATGTCAGAATGCAATGGCTAACTATCGGGTTGTAGTCTAGACTCACTAATGCGTCCTAACAACTCTGTCAGACACACTAATGCATATCCTAGTTCCCTACAACCAACGCTCTGATACCATCTGTGATGACCCGACAAAATCGCTATTGACGGCGCCGTCAACTTAGGTCCCGTTACGTGGTCATAGTCCCTAAATGAGACGCGTTTGACCAAAATTATGTCGCATTCATTTGAATCGTATAAGACTTACAAAGTTTAGTTCACCAAACGGTTCGACAACAAGTTTAAGTTTACAAAAGTAATAAAGTATAATTGAAATATCTTGCGACATAATAAGTTAAAAATCACGGTTGCTATAAATAGCGTAAGTATGTATGCTTAAAGTTCGAATCCAAAGGTGCTATCACTAGCGTATGCATGTATGCTTGACCCCAAGCAAGTAATCAAAGTATGCGGAAGCATGTATCAAGTAGCCAAGTATGAACCTGAGAAACATATAGAAAACTATCAACGAAAAACGTTGGTGAAATCATAGGTGTATTTGTAAAAGCATGTCTTTGAACCACAAGATTTTGTATAAGTGATTTCCAAATCGTTTACATTCCAAAAGTTGTTTTTTGTATCACGAGCACCCAATTACCAAGGCTTAACAGAATAGTACCTCTGCATCATAGTGTTAGAACCTACATTATATCCTGAAAATACGTTCCGAATGAGGGTTAGTCAAACCCGTATGGCCACACAACATAAGTTCTTGCTTACACGCTACAAGTGTAACTAATGATAATTGGACTTGAGGATTTTCATTCTAACTCATACGTGAAATGTTTGTTTTCGTACTTGTGTTCAACGTATAAAAGTATAAACCGTATATGTTTCTCATCCCATAATTTAAAAGTATAAAAGTTATTAAAAAGATGGGACTATGATCTCACCGTAGTTGCATGCCAAAGTGCTTGAAATTAAACGTTGTGCAAATGAAAGTTGCTTAGCCTTGACCTAAACAAATAAGTCGTATCAATTACCGGTTATGACACAAGGTCGGGCGAAATATGTTCAATTAGTCATATGGCTCGTTACGACTCGATTAACATAGCATGTGAATCAAATTGTCAAGTTTCATGCCAGATATACGTATAAAAGCACGTTAGAACGATTGCATAAGTGTTTGGTTAAGTTTGACTAAAATTCAAACTTGATCAAAGCCAAAGTCAAAGTCAATGGGTTCGGGTCGGGTTTTCGACAATTTTTCCATGATGAGAAACCATATATAAGTATGTTATCCAAGTTTCATGTTAATCGGAGTTGCGGTTAAGCGGGGGTGAAACTGTGGAATCACAAAGTGAGTTTGATCAGCCAGTTTCAGGCCTTTCAGATCCTGCTCCGCGATCGTGGAGGTTTGTGTGTGGGGAGCTCCGCGATTGCGAAGGTGGCTTTTTCAGGAGTTGTTATGCTGAATTTTTCATATGCACGATTCAAACTCCAAACAAACATAACTAATGAACCGTAAACATTCAAAACACGTATCTTATATAATTGTAAAGGTAATTAAATGAGGAATACAACTAAACACATATCATCAATCAAATACATCATTTGCAATAACCGAATCCTCGTCGAATGATCATTATTTAACGTTTCAAACTCAAAAATGCAAATGGTGATTCGGGCATCCAATTTACACATACGATATGCCGTTTCGAAGGTAATTAAACATACATTGCAATTAAACACTTACTAATCACGTTTCATAGCATTCAAAGCATCAAAAGTTCATTTTAAAAGCTATTAAACCCTAACCAAGAATCAAGAATTTTACATTTATGTTAATAAAGTTTTTCTAAGTCAACCAACATACCAAAACGAAGCTAATGATGCTAGTAACACATTTAATATATGAACTTTAACATTTAAACAACATTTAATCCACCAAAACTCTATATTAAGCACACCCATTTCAAGCTCATGCTAGTTTATGCAAAACAACAAGATCGAGCAAATAAATCACATATTCGTGCTAGACTCGAGCCATAGACACTAATTAACACCATTTCAAGTCTATAAAACAAATTTAGAGAAATCTAGAGTTTTAGAAAATTTACCCAAAAGTGAAGAAGTTAGTATCAAAACGTAGAGGAAGATGCAAGGATTTCAAAAGTACAATTTGTTTGAGTTGAGGCTTGCTAGATCTTGAGTAGATGATGAATCTTTGTTGAAGATGAAAAGGATGCAAAAAAAAAATGGAAGTATTACTTGAAAGAAAATGGAAAAGGAAAAAAAAGAAATGAAATCAATGGAGGAAGTGAGGTGGTTGACTAGTTGACCTAATCACCACTTTGGCCACTTGACACGATTAGTCCCTCAAGTTTAAAAGCGGGTGCGTGAATTAACCGAACAAATTATTTTTAAATACGCTAGAGTAAACGAAAGATGTTATAATTAAATAACGGGAATATTAAGAATGTTAATTAACGAAAGGTACGAATTTAGATAACAAAAGACATTATTTAAAAAAAAAAAAAAAAGACGGGCGTTAAAATGAATTAACGGAAAAAGTCGGGTTGTTACACATTGTTACTGAGTGCATGAATAACTGTCTGGAATATGTTAAAATTGGTAGGACTCTTCGGTGATAATTGATCAATGATAGGATATTCGACTTCATTGAAGGTAAATGGTTTATCTTGGGAAGTGAAGTGTTTAGCCGAAGGTAACATATCCACATTGTCATCTTTGTCAAGGACTTGATAATTGTTTTTAGAAACAAAAAGAGTCCTTTTGATCTCCTCCGCAGCTTTTTCCTTTTGAACCAAAATGGCTTTTGTAACTTTCTCCAAAGAGAAATGAACTTCTTTACAAATGATCGGTCATCGCGATTGGTTACCTTAATAGGCGTTTGAAAGTTCGAATCCTCAACGGTAACATTAACTTCACCTTCAACCGGCATATATTCCGGTTAAAAGTAATTTGTGATTCAAATGTCATTAATGAAAACACGGAACCTTGAACCGTGGTGAATGGTTAAATAGTGAACGATTCACTTAAAAGACTTATCTTTATTGGTAAAGGCAATCCTCCATTGGATCCAACAATAGAAAACACGTGGACGGTTAAGATACGCTATCATATATATGTAACATATATATATATATATATATATATATATATATATATATATATATATATATATATATATATATTTGTTATATATTAATTTGATAAAATTATATAAATAAAAACCGCATCATAAACTCAATCCATTCATATAAATTTGACAAATTTGTCAAATTCGTCCTTGTGTTTGTTCATTTATTACAAATAGTCCCTCCCAATAATTTACTGCAAAATCAATCCTTATTTGCATTTTGAAGTTCCAGATTCGTCCTTGTGTTTGTTCATTTTAGTAAAAATAGTCCCTCCCATCATCATAGTTGAAAATAAGCAAAACCCACAAACTGCAGATATATTAATTTTTTGTCGATGATTATTGAAAAGACTTCTCATTTTATACGTAACCTTATAAATTATCAAAAATTATACGTGTTTCAAAGAATCGTGTGTATGTTTTCAGATTCAAGGATTATAGGATTTTACAAATCAAAAGTTTAAAAGGGTAACCCCAAGAACCTAAAATATGACCTTTTTGTACTTCTAAATGAAATGCAAAGACAGTGTGTTTATATGACCAGTTTAAATGGGTCACAAATGTGTAATAAAGAAGTTTTCGAGTTAGAGCTCCACTAGTAAGTCTCACTGGTACCCACATGAGAAATAAGTAACAGTTTCTTTATTAGGATGTAGATATACCGAAATGAAATTATGTAGAAAGAATAGTTTCTTTTCAAGGACTTTTGACTTTAGTTTTGTATTTTTATATCATTTTTGGTAATTTATAAGGATACGTAGAGATATTCATATGAAATTAGGATGAAATGAGAAGTCTTTTCAATAATCATCCACACAAAAAGTATTTTACTCAGTAGTTTGTGGGTTTTGCTTATTTTCAACTATGATGATGGGAGGGACTATTTGTACTAAAATGAACTAACAAAGTGACGAACTTCGGACTCCAAAATGCAAATAAGGACTGATTTAGCAGTAAATTATTGGGAGGGACTATTTGTACTAAAATGAACAAATACAAGGACGAATTTGACAATTTTGTCTATAAATTTTATCAAAATATTATATAACATAAATAGAGATATTTACGGTTAAAGTTAACATCAAAAGACTTTAAAAGTCAAAGGTGGACTTTATATTGGGACGGAGTAAGTATATCATAGTATACGGACAAAAGGATTGCAAAATATTAATTACCTCTACAGAAAAAAACGTCATCTTGGTTGATATCGATGGTAGGGTACACAGGATCCAGTCTCATTGATATAAAAAGAAATTGCACAATGGTTTAGCAAGTACTGTTAAGTAAACTTACTTGAAAATCTCGTCAATAAAATTGTTAAATAACCTAAACATATTTGTAGAGTTCACCATATTGGTGAAAATGACATGAAATTTCTTTTGAAATAGATCAAAACTGACTTTTACTTCCTCATATGTGTATAACCATACAATGTTTTATGATGAATGTTAAAAAGTAAGGTTTGCGTTTTAAAAAAAAAAAAAAAAAAAGGTTAGTACATGAAGAAAATAATAAAGTTCATGAAAATGTCTTCCCAATAAGATGTCTCATAACCAAATAAGACGTCTCGTAACTTCGAAAGTACAAATATTGTGAAAAATGATTAATAATTTCATCAAGAACTATCGTTGTACCGAAATCTGCAAGTACATAAAGTAGTTCAATACTTTCGTTGTTCATATATGCCTAAAAAGATTTTCAAAATCACGGATGGTGGGGGAAAAGACGGACGGAATGGACTAGTTGATCAGAAAAGTGTCAAAATGGGTAAAGAAGTACAAATCGGAACGGGTCAACTTCTTCGTCCAATTTTAAGATTCGTTAGTAAAATATATACAAATCAAAGATTCAGAATCAGCAGAAAGACATCAGCACAATATACAACATAAACAATACCAAAGTAAAGAGCCCCTATAATTTATAGCAAAAGCATCACCAATATATTTGTAAACTGAATGTTAATCAGTTAAAGGTAGAGGTGTGATTTACCTTTCGAAATAACCTCTTAAAATTTACGATGTACCTCACACTGTGTTTTTTTTTTTTTTTTTTTGAACAGCGATTGGGATCACCCGAGGGGCACTAAACCACCCGTTGCGATCATCTCCCGTTTCGACTATGTAATCTACTCTGATAAAGAAAATACACGTATTAACATAAACATGGAGGATCAAATTGTGGCCGAACTCAATAACATTAATCTAGTAACACAGTGGTTTCATCTGAAAAATGATTTGATGATTTTGAAAGTAATATTAATAAGTATCAATGTACAATTGAGGTCCAAACTGTTACTACCACATCGGTCATCACTATTTACCCTGAACCCATAATCCAAATCCAAACATATTATTTGCAGTCAATAACTTACGTTGTTCCTTTTTGGGGTTCAGGTGTGTTTTTGTGTGTGTGTGTATGTACATAAATAAATTAATTTCAAAAAGAAAAACACCAGAACACGAATTGAAAGCATGCATGCGAACAGTGAAAACAAGTTGGCTTCAATACTATTAGATGTTGCTTCAAAAAGATTAGTAGATTTCAACTTTTGTAATCTCGTCAAAAACCATTGACGTACCAGAAATCTGCAAGTATATATATGCCTAAAAAAGCTTTTCAAAATCACGGATGGTGGGGGAAAAGATGGACGGAATTGACTAGTTGATCAATAAAGTGTCAAAATGGGTAAAGAAGTACAAGTCGGAACGGGTCAACTTCTTCGTCTAATTTTAAAATTCGTTAGTAGAATATATACAATTCAAGGTTTCAGAATAAGCAGAAAGACATCAGCACGATATACAACATAAACAATGTTATAATTCAGTAGGCTTATAACTACCTTTAGTGGATTGGTTCTTGAATATAGACTTTGAAAATCTTAAGAACAAGAGTATATGAGTAAAGAGAGAAATTTTCTTATATGAATGAGCAAGTATTATGCTTGCTTGAAGGTCTATTTATAGCAAGAATTCAAGTACTTTAGGTAATACAATAACATTAATTTTGTGTATCAAAATTGACTATCCACTCTATTATATTTATATTCTATATATTATAACACTCCCCCTTGGATAGCAATTTTGCTTCATTAGAAATAAACTAGTACTGCCTCGTTAAAAACCTTGCTAAAGAAAACCCAGTGGGAAAAAACTTTAGCTAAGGGAAAAAGAGTGCAGTATGTAGTTGTCTCCCCCTCAAGTAGACATTGCTGAGCTGTTACATCTTTTGAACATGTCTCATGCCAATATTGTGAGCATGCGTTCTAAAAATAGCAGTTGGAAGTGCTTTGGTGAAAAGATCAGCAGAGTTTACTGGATTGAACATATCTCATTTCAATCTGGTTGTCCTTAATGAGATCTTGAGTGTATGAGAAGAATCTAGGAGGTATGTGTTTTGTTTGGTCACTTTTGATATACCCTTCTTTCATCTGTGCTATGCCAGCTGCATTATCTTCATAGATAGTTGTTGGGCTTTTATGGCGTTTGGTCACTATAACGACCCTCATTTTTCCATTCTATATTTTTCCAATATTAAAAGCCCAAACAATATAATTAAAACTTAATGATTAAACTTTAATCAACAATTGTTAAGTGTTAAGAGTTAGAAAACATATTAATTAACTTTGTACAAAAATTGACAAGTTAATAAAAGATAAAAATAATAAACTGTTAGTCGACACTCACTGCTAATTAAAATTTATGCATTTATGTAATATTATAACTAATAACCTATAAGTAATAAATAAAAAGTGACATTTATATAAATAATAAAACAATTGGGAACCAAATATATACAAGTCATGAATTAGTAAAAAGAAAATAATACTTATCATGTAGTAAATGTAAAAATAATAATAATAATAATAGTAATAATAATGAGACTAAAAAAATATTACATCCTTATGTTGACTAAAAATAAAGTATAAACTAGTACATCCTTATGTTGACTAATTATAAACTAGTACCACCTATTGTTGACTAAAAATTACAAAACAAAATAAAATCATTAATTAGAACATCCTTATGTTGACTAACACTCTAATACTTGCACTATATAAACACTCTTAGACTCCTAGTTTCTCATTCACAAATCACACCAAAATCCTCTCTCAAAAACAATCTCTCCCTTTCCCTCTCTTGTGGTATTCGAATCTTCAAGCTTGTTCTTCATGTTCTTCAAGAATCTTCAAGGAGTTCTTCAAGATTTTCAAGGCTTTGATCTTCCATCTTCATCGTGTTCATCTTTTCTTTGTTAATTATCTTGAATCTTCAAAGGTATAACATAAACCCTAAACTATTTACATAAACTTTGATCTTTGTTAATTCATATTCATATTATAAACTTGTTATTCATAAGTATATACATAAACACACCTAGATTTATATATACATATATACATGTAAAAAAATATATTTTATATATATATATATATACATATATATACGAATTATATATACATATACATATTAAAACCTTAAACCCTAATTACACCTAAACTATAATTCTTAAACCCTAATTAATTAAACTCTAAACATTTATGAAACCCTAGGACATTAATTACTAAACATGTATACACTATTACTATTACTAGCACCTATAACCTACTACTTATATTGTAGCACAAAAACATTTTGGGATATGTATTAGAGATGTATAGATCTTCGAACTTTCTTGACGAATGGTTTCTATGAGATTCTAGGCAGAGAGTTTGGATTTCCGATTTAAAGGGTCCTATGGCTCAAGCCCCTAGATCTAAATTAGCCATTCGAAGGGAAAGGGGTGATTGGAAGCTTATCTAATACGACAAGTATCCTAAAATGGAAAACACTGATAAAAGTAGAAACTCTCTAGTCATAGAAACTTAGTAAAATAAGAAACTTTCTAAAAATAGAAACTTTATAAAAATAGTAACTTACTAGGAATAGAAACTTAGTAAAACAAACTATACTTAAACACATACTTAAACTTAAACATGGGCAAAACACTTAACTACTCTTAAATGTCAATAGGTTGACTTTCCTGCTCACTCGTTCAACTCTTTATTCCGAGGAATAACTCTCTCTCTACTTACTAAGGTGAATTCATAGCCCCACTCTTTATTGCTAGCAAACTTATTTAATTTATTTGGGGTGAGACACATGCTGCTTTTACTATTTACAATTTAGACACAAGTACCAACTGCTAAAACTATGCTATACCCGGCTATGTCCGACTAAGTCCCTACAGTGATATTTTTAAGTGCTGCGGCATGCTTATTTATTGGGGGTAGGCCTATCGGGAGTAACGTCCCCGATACATTTGACCGCGATGTCTTTGTATTACTTAATAATGATTTAAACATGGTGATAAGGTACTGCCAACTTATCATCGGGGCAACAAAACGAACGTTTAGTCTAAATATCACGCATTGGCATAACTTTTTGATCCTGCGGGAGATCAACGTTACAAACTAAATCTTGTGGTCTAAAACAATGATAACTACTTTTGTTAAACCTATGAATTTCACTCAACCTTTTTGGTTGACACTTTAGCATGTTTTGTCTCAGGTGTTGTTTGATTCAAGCTTTCTTATCTACTACTTATGTGATGCTACTTGGACTTAGGATCAAGAGATATCGCATTTATTACCTCTGTATATGAACAATTACTTTATCGTTATTTCCATTATTGTAACGACATTTCATTTTCCGCTGCGTACTCAATAAAGTTAAATTTTCTCATTTAGTATTGTTCTCGTATTATAATATGTTGGTTTATTTGATATTAGCAACGTTTCTTCCAGACCCTATTGGGAGGACGTTACAGATTGGTATCAGAGCATAACCAGGCTGTTATAGAGAACCAGGATTGCATTTTTATGTGTGCCTTACTTGCTAGCTAGGGTGCCTTAGCAATCTAGGAAACTATAACCTTTCCTTAGACTTAAAGCACTTAGGATTGCCTTATAATCTTAACAATCATGCTTTACCAAACTTGACTTAAAGATTCTAATCAAAGTCTCTTTCCTAATGTAGGACTACAACTTTCCTTGACCATAGTGCCTTTAATTGTTGCCTTTAACTGTTAAATGCTACACTATATTTTAGAAACTTTACTTATCTTAGAATGCCGAGCTATTCTAAGAACTCTGCTCACTTTCCTGAGTACTATCCAATTACACCACCGCATCTAAATGCGACACAATGATTTCAGAAATTCTTGACATTCATAAGTCATCTATCATGGTTATGTGTATTACATATGTATTAAATGAAATATTATCCATGATTTTGAAACTCTTATAATTGTTACTACTCACACTCAAACGTATATAACTTTCTGTTATATCACGTACCTATATGCCTTATGCCTTTATGCATCGGTTTATGAATCGAAAAATGTCATTGGGTTATCACAGTATACGAATTGAAAGTCTTTAATCAAAAGATTATTAGATTACATACTTATCACTTTATGATCTCGACACGTCATACTGCCATTATTAAAGTATAGACACATCATATCTTATTATATCTTATCGTATCTATCCCAATAGATTTTGTCTAACACTTTTCCTAAATTCCCTCCATAAATTACGGAAATCTTTTTGCTATATACACGTATTCGAGGAGACGAATATATCATCCAGTATTCAACACTAATCTCATATCAAAAACCCTAATTCCAAACACATAATATGGATTCCTCGAACTCTTCGAGCTCCAATGGCAGCGTAACCGGAATGAACCAACCAATCAGCCATCATCTATTTTGGATGAATTGGGGATGGGTTCGTAGTAAACTTAATCAATGGAGACAAGAAGAAGGTGATCCCTTCCACCAACCGAATTCACCTCTTGGTGAAGAACCTGAAGCACTTACTGGCGAACCCGTTCGGAACACTATTTTCACCCTCATTTCCAGGATATCCAGTCACGAATATATAATATCTAAAATTTTAGATCTTATTCATCCACTTGTCCGAACCGCCAATCATCCCGGAATAATAGAAGAAGTCAACGAGCTTCGCGCTCGAGTAGTGGCTCTGGAGAATATGGTGCGAAACCTACGAACACCAGCAGCAGCACCTGCAGCATAACCAGTACCACCAGTACCATCGGCATCACCACCAACATCACCAGCTTCACCAACGACAACATCCGCATTCCACGCCTCAACATCGCACTCAGTACCTCAAACATCAACATCATACGCCCCATAGATACCAAGGAATATTATTAATAATGAGTTAAGATGTATTGACTCATTCTTCCTGAAGAATTACATATGTATACTTTATATATATGGATTGGAACAATAATAAAACTTTTCGTACTAAGCTATTACGTGTGAATCTTAACTAGTATGTACTACATGGTTAATTCATATCACAATATGCTATGATGTACATCTTTTGTTAATAACTTAACAATCGTTAATCATTGCTTCAATACAATAAACTCCATTTCGTAATAAACCAAGTGTATTACTCAAATATATGATTGATTGTATACTTTAATTTTCGATGTACTCGAAACTTTCTAGAAAATATCATTAGTGCCTTATGAATTTCACAAGAATTCCAAGAGCACCAACATCATATACCGAAGTATATCAATAACAATGAACGATGAAGTATTAATTCATAACTTCATTAGCGAAATATTTCACGACAATTATGAAATCTCTAAGGTTTTGGAGATTATTTATTCTCGTTTCAACAGCAAATCAAATGAGTTTAATATTATATTAGCTCATTAAAACCATGATTACATTTGAAGAATACATATATGAACGTATATCTTCTCTTTTGTACAAACTGTTAATTGTAAAAAATATTTTAACGGGTAGGTAAAACCCGAGAGATATTCATATCTCATATAAATATGTTACATTGTACATTCTTCCATTCTGATTCAGCAGTTGTTAACTATACTACTTACATTCACATGATATATGTATATGTTCACCAAAGAAAAACCATTTTCATACAAATTCAGTTACATACTCTGATTTTGACATATCGGAACTTAAGTAAAGCTTTAGCAAGTGTTATCTTCCTAAAGATCACTACATTCATGAATTATATTCATTCGTATTCTATGATGAATTATCAAATCAAACCACCGAACTTACCATTCCTTACTTTTGAAAATCACAACATTTCTTCGTCAACCGTTAGATCCATTGATGGATGCATCTTACGCTTAAACACTTCAAATTTAAAATTCTTGAAAACATCCTTTGAATCTATCGCAATCAGCGTTTAATCATCTAAAAATGAAATTTCTTGAAACCATTTCGGATTGATAACCGATGATTCAAATATGGCTGCATTAAATGCAGAGGAAACAGAAAAATTGTAGATGGTCTTAAGGGCCAACAGTTTGATAATAAAGAATGGTACGTTGGAAAAGCTCAAAAGAAAATTTGGAACTGAAAAACGGATTGAGCTAACCATGGAGGAGACCAAGGACAAACACAAGGGCCAAACCCTATATTCAAAGAATCCAGGTAATTTTGGATTCGGTGAAATCTTTAGAGAATATCTTGCTCCGAAGTCATGTTAAAAGCTTGCGGAAAATTTTTCTTCATCAACTTTCGAACTTAGAAATTCCAAAATATCATCATAAATATCCTCTATATTTCGAAAGATATCTTCATAACGATTCATGTCCGCAATTAAGTATCTGTTTGCGATATCTTTATAAAGGAAACTGTTTTAGTTTCTATATTCTGTAAAATTCGAGTTTAAATTATAAATGCTTTGAAGAAGTGTTGGGAATTGAAGCATGAGTTAGTATAATATAATGACGTCAGGCCAACGTGATTATATTACAGTAAGTCATGCTAAGTTTTTAATGGAAGATGATGATTCATAGATTTTATAATCATCATTTTCCATGTTACACGACTCTTACATTCTATTTAACCTCTAAACATATCAAGAAAATATTTTTCTTGATGATTCGGTCTTTTCCGGATATTCTGGTAATATGACAAATCAAATCGTGCTATTACCTTTCCTTTCTACTTTATATATTATGATCATTCGAAACTTCATACCTATGAATTCTGGACCATTACTCGCTTGACTTGAAGTCAGGAAGAAGAAACAAAAGCATAAAGCTCCGACATATAAGGGAAAATATAAAGCCCGATAACGACTCCGAAATTACAAACAGTGTATATCAATGCGTATAGCAATATAAAGACACGGGATAATTAAAAACACTATAACCCCAAGAGCATAGTAGAAGTAAACAGATTCCTCTGGCGGTAAAAGAAAAAGAAGAATGACTGCATAGATGGTCAATATAATAACCAGGATCAGAACTGGATTAAGCATTTTCTTAATCTTTTGGAAGTTTGAATTGAGAAAGAAAGTATAGAAGTGGTGAAGATAATGAAACGAAAGAAGCTAATTTATAGCAAAATTCCAAACACATCAATCGAGGCAAATCACCGCATTTAATCAAACAAATCTCAAAATTTCGTAAATACCGGAGAATCAAATCTTATAGATTACGAAGATTTCCTTTAATTCCTTGAATTCCGGAAATCAATCGTGACTATGTCAAAAGTTAAGGCGAACATTTAATTTTCTCATTTCACTCTTTTATGGTAGCTTCATGTATACTCTTCCTATAAACGAATCGTTTTATCCATATTATTCAATAGTGATAAAACTTTATTTTTCAACTTATATTCATCATTAAAATATTCTTGTTGTAAACAATGAAGATCTCTATCAAATTTCATGACTGTGATTTTCACGAACTCCTCTTTGTTTGTCTGCCCTAATATTGTGGCATAAAATGCACAAGGTTTTAAATGAGCTCAATACTATTCATAACACATTTCATGTATCCAATTTACTGAAATGACTTGTATAACATCATCATTTTGAATGATCTTCGCATTAATGATAAAATGCACTTCGTTGAATAACCTATAGAAATCATGGAAGGAGAGGTCAAACAAACGCGTAAAAGCAATATACCTATCGTTAAAGTCCGTTGGAATTCGCGTAGGGGCCCCGAATATACCTGGGAATGCAAAGACCATATGAAACGGAAATATCCCCATCTCTTCTCAACTGCTGATGCAAACGAGGAAACTACCTAAAAACTTCGGGACGAAGTTTTCAATAACGGGGAGGTACTATAACGACCCTCATTTTTCCATTCTATATTTTTCCAATATTAAAAGCCCAAACAATATAATTAAAACTTAATGATTAAACTTTAATCAACAATTGTTAAGTGTTAAGAGTTAGAAAACATATTAATTAACTTTGTACAAAAATTGACAAGTTAATAAAAGATAAAAATAATAAACTGTTAGTCGACACTCACTGCTAATTAAAATTTATGCATTTATGTAATATTATAACTAATAACCTATAAGTAATAAATAAAAAGTGACATTTATATAAATAATAAAACAATTGGGAACCAAATATATACAAGTCATGAATTAGTAAAAAGAAAATAATACTTATCATGTAGTAAATGTAAAAATAATAATAATAATAATAGTAATAATAATGAGACTAAAAAAATATTACATCCTTATGTTGACTAAAAATAAAGTATAAACTAGTACATCCTTATGTTGACTAATTATAAACTAGTACCACCTATTGTTGACTAAAAATTACAAAACAAAATAAAATCATTAATTAGAACATCCTTATGTTGACTAACACTCTAATACTTGCACTATATAAACACTCTTAGACTCCTAGTTTCTCATTCACAAATCACACCAAAATCCTCTCTCAAAAACAATCTCTCCCTTTCCCTCTCTTGTGGTATTCGAATCTTCAAGCTTGTTCTTCATGTTCTTCAAGAATCTTCAAGGAGTTCTTCAAGATTTTCAAGGCTTTGATCTTCCATCTTCATCGTGTTCATCTTTTCTTTGTTAATTATCTTGAATCTTCAAAGGTATAACATAAACCCTAAACTATTTACATAAACTTTGATCTTTGTTAATTCATATTCATATTATAAACTTGTTATTCATAAGTATATACATAAACACACCTAGATTTATATATACATATATACATGTAAAAAAATATATTTTATATATATATATATACATATATATACGAATTATATATACATATACATATTAAAACCTTAAACCCTAATTACACCTAAACTATAATTCTTAAACCCTAATTAATTAAACTCTAAACATTTATGAAACCCTAGGACATTAATTACTAAACATGTATACACTATTACTATTACTAGCACCTATAACCTACTACTTATATTGTAGCACAAAAACATTTTGGGATATGTATTAGAGATGTATAGATCTTCGAACTTTCTTGACGAATGGTTTCTATGAGATTCTAGGCAGAGAGTTTGGATTTCCGATTTAAAGGGTCCTATGGCTCAAGCCCCTAGATCTAAATTAGCCATTCGAAGGGAAAGGGGTGATTGGAAGCTTATCTAATACGACAAGTATCCTAAAATGGAAAACACTGATAAAAGTAGAAACTCTCTAGTCATAGAAACTTAGTAAAATAAGAAACTTTCTAAAAATAGAAACTTTATAAAAATAGTAACTTACTAGGAATAGAA
Source organism: Rutidosis leptorrhynchoides (assembly GCF_046630445.1). Classification (NCBI taxonomy): domain Eukaryota; kingdom Viridiplantae; phylum Streptophyta; class Magnoliopsida; order Asterales; family Asteraceae; genus Rutidosis; species Rutidosis leptorrhynchoides. Next base: position 410,059,794 of record NC_092337.1, on the reverse strand, counting down.
ACTTAGTAAAACAAACTATACTTAAACACATACTTAAACTTAAACATGGGCAAAACACTTAACTACTCTTAAATGTCAATAGGTTGACTTTCCTGCTCACTCGTTCAACTCTTTATTCCGAGGAATAACTCTCTCTCTACTTACTAAGGTGAATTCATAGCCCCACTCTTTATTGCTAGCAAACTTATTTAATTTATTTGGGGTGAGACACATGCTGCTTTTACTATTTACAATTTAGACACAAGTACCAACTGCTAAAACTATGCTATACCCGGCTATGTCCGACTAAGTCCCTACAGTGATATTTTTAAGTGCTGCGGCATGCTTATTTATTGGGGGTAGGCCTATCGGGAGTAACGTCCCCGATACATTTGACCGCGATGTCTTTGTATTACTTAATAATGATTTAAACATGGTGATAAGGTACTGCCAACTTATCATCGGGGCAACAAAACGAACGTTTAGTCTAAATATCACGCATTGGCATAACTTTTTGATCCTGCGGGAGATCAACGTTACAAACTAAATCTTGTGGTCTAAAACAATGATAACTACTTTTGTTAAACCTATGAATTTCACTCAACCTTTTTGGTTGACACTTTAGCATGTTTTGTCTCAGGTGTTGTTTGATTCAAGCTTTCTTATCTACTACTTATGTGATGCTACTTGGACTTAGGATCAAGAGATATCGCATTTATTACCTCTGTATATGAACAATTACTTTATCGTTATTTCCATTATTGTAACGACATTTCATTTTCCGCTGCGTACTCAATAAAGTTAAATTTTCTCATTTAGTATTGTTCTCGTATTATAATATGTTGGTTTATTTGATATTAGCAACGTTTCTTCCAGACCCTATTGGGAGGACGTTACAGATTGTTATAATATATAGAATATAAATATAATAGAGTGGATAGTCAATTTTGATACACAAAATTAATGTTATTGTATTACCTAAAGTACTTGAATTCTTGCTATAAATAGACCTTCAAGCAAGCATAATACTTGCTCATTCATATAAGAAAATTTCTCTCTTTACTCATATACTCTTGTTCTTAAGATTTTCAAAGTCTATATTCAAGAACCAATCCACTAAAGGTAGTTATAAGCCTACTGAATTATAACACGTTATCAGCACGAAGTGCTCCGTATAAACAAGGTTTATCTAAGCAAGTACAAGTCACTAATCAAGATAAATATTTAAGTCCGGCAGTACGCTGCTTCGGACCGGTGTACCCTGGGAACAGACGTCGAATCTGTTTAAGGGAATTGTGTCAAACACAAGTCCGGTTCAACCTAATATCGGTTAGATCGTTTTAACTTTACGCTCTTAATCTGATTATTTATTATACATATTTACAATCTTGTTATTATGTTTGTGATAATATGTATACTTGTTTTCAGTTTCGTATAATATATTCCTACAATCTTAAACAGACTCGAGTTCTCATTTACGAAACTGAGTTCATGTTTACACATCACGTTTTAAACAGATTTTAGATATGTGCTTACTGTTTGTGTTTTGCTCATATCATGAACTGATTTGAAATTTATGGCTACAATATTTTTGTCATAAATATTTCAACTTGCTTTAGCAATATTTTAAATTATTGACGTTTGCTTTAATAGACTCTTTTTATATAATCTATTGATTGATGATTGATCATACATGAATATTGTTTGTAAATCGAGATTGATTGATTATATATGAATATTGTCTGTAAATTGATCGATGTCTCCGTTTTAAAACATATATTGTTTGTTGTTAAAGGAATTGCTCAATTAATAAGTTAGAGCCATTTTAATATATTATAGAGATCATGTAGTGGAGCATCGAAATCAAAATACTTTTATTACTCGTAGAATTTAACTTAATTGTGAATAAGCAACTAGTTATTATTAGCTGTTTAGTAATTGCCAAGTATATGATTGTGTATTATTACCGACTATAGTGTGCTTGAATAAATATAATCGGTTGATTTTTGAAGAGAACAATATATAAACGTTTATAACGGATCTTGTTGCATAAACATTTTGGTTGCTTCATACTTATAAATATGCTCATGGAGAATACATGATTTATTGAATCTGTTTATTTTAGTTTTATAGTTTACGCTCTTATTTGTTTGGATCATTAAAACTAAGTTGTTAAACATATATTTTATTATCTTTCATGCGTATGTACGGTAAGTTAATTAACCAAATTTCCTATTTATAAAAAGCAATCATTGATAAATGTATGATTGTTTTATATGGGTGATAATTAAATATTGATGATGTCTTATTTAATTATTGGATAATGGCTTAATGGGAGTAGTTAGTATGCATTTTTTGGTACATATATGGTTGCTTTAATTTAATAATAGATTAGCATAAGTGCTCCAATATTATAAACTGTTAGATTTAATATATTGCATGTTTGTCTGGATATTTATGTTATTTATTTGCTTTACATGGACAAGAATAGTGGATCTTTAAAATAATATAACTATATCCATATCCATTACAATTATATAGATCAAAATAAGTGGACGTTGGCGCACCACTAAAATAGTTGGAGAAGAATAGTGGCTCTTGATTCTGGTTATCATATATATGTGATTATAATTATAATATATTATATATTTTAGTGGATCTTTACAATATTAGTGGATCTATTATGACATATAGATCAGAATTTTGGTGGAGCTTTCAAATATAATATCATGTGGTCATATTTTAATTGATATTATAATTATAATATATGATAATTAAGTTAACGAACTTTCTTGCCATAACAAGTGGATTCATTGATTGATAAATATTACTGTATATATTTATTCTTATTAAATCATTGCTGCCGAACATAATATTATAATGATATTATAATATGTGCAATGTGATGATTTATACATATATAGTGGACATTTCAAAGATTATAGCCGACACTCAGAAATAATGCATCTGTTATGATTAGAATATAGTTTAATTTAATAAACGGTTACGGATGCTGAAAAAGTGTACCATTCTTAATCCTCTTAATTAATAAGTAATTGATTTATGATTGGTTGATGACTTGTGATTGTGAAGTGTTACAACATTGATATGTTTATAACGTACATGATTCAGTATATATATATATATATATATATATATATATATATATATATATATATATATGCAACATATATTTATTATTGACTTGTTGCTTGATGCTGGAATTTATAAAGTAGCTATTCTTGCACCGCCTCCTAGCGTGGTTGGTTATTTCTCATGTTGAGAAACCTGGAAAGTTCACTAGTGTGGTCTTTAAACGTTGGCATCAAAAGATGCTCTTTTGTCTGACCACGTTGAACCTTGCGAGGTTCTTGTGTAAAACTGCTCCCCAGTTGCTCAAGGGGAACATGATGCGGTTCATACTCAGGCTGAAAGACCTGAAAAGTTCACTTGTGTGAACTTTAAGCATTGGTAGAAAAAGATGTTCTTTTATCTAACCACGATGAACCTTGCGAGGTTCTTGGCTGAACCACTCCCCAAATTAATGAAAGGGAAGATGATGCTCAAATTGTGAGCGTGATTAAAGTTTTGAATCATTTGAATTCCTTGTGCGTAACTATTTCTTGAATACATGAACATCTTATTTAGCTCTACAAATAAGTCCCAAAAGAAAAGAAAACGATAGTGAATCTGTTGAAAAATCTTAATTAAATAAACCATGAGCTACCTTGAGACTTGAATGGTTTGAATTTTCTAAGATTCCTAGCTTGTTATGTATCACTCATAAATAAATGGTTTTAGACCATAACGCATATGATTAAAAGTGCATATGATAAAAAGCACATATGATGATTAATGAAAAGCACATATGGTGATTAATGAAAAAGCATTAATTAAAAGCACATATGGTGATTAATGAAAAGCACATATGGTGATTAATGAAAAGCACATATGGTGATTAATGAAAAACACATTGAGAAAGAATCACCAATGTTTCTTGAAAAAATTCAAGGTGATATATATGGGGACATGCAAATTTACATGCTGCGATATTATTTCACATTAGACAAAGTGCAACTCATATTCTCCCCTACAACTTGATTTTGGCCGAGAGCCAAATATTTCCCACCATTAGAACATTTGATTGTGCAGTGTATATTCTAGTTACACAACCACAACGCACTAAAATGGGTCCTCAAAGGAGGATGGGGATATATATATATTAAATATGAAACATCTTCAATTATAAGATATATTGAACCTATAACGGGTAATGTTTTTACAGCACGTTTTGCTGATTATCATTGTTCCCTAGATTAGGGAGAGAAATGAAAAATAAAGAAAAGGATGTTTCATGGTGTGAACATAAATTAATGTATCTTGATCATCGCACAAAAGAATGCGAAAAGAAAGTTAAAAAAATAATGCATATGCAAGAACTTGCAAATAAATTACCTGATGCATTTACAGATACAAAAAGGAGTGACTAAATCATGTATATCAGCAGTAAATGCTTCAGCCAGAATTGAAATTCTAAAAGTTGGAAATGTCACTCATGAGTCTTTGCCACGCCTGAAACGTGGGAGACCAATTGGTTCCAAAGATAAAAATCCTCGAAAAGAAAAATCAGCTGATAATGAGGTAAAAGAAAGTGTTCAAGAAGAACCACAAATCATTATTCCTTCTGCAGAGGATATTGATAAATGTAAATACATAAATTGCAATAAATTATGCAATAATATGGAATCGAAATGGAATGAAAAATATTGATGAGAATTTTTCATATAATGACATCATGAATAAAGATGATGAGCTGAAACCAAAATCTGTCATTGAATGTCAAAATAGACATGACTATATACGAGCTGAATTAGAATTGCTCAATAACAGAAAAGTTTTCGAATAAATCATTTTCACTTTAAAGATGTGAAACGTATGGGACACAAATGAATTTTTACCCGAAAAGGAAATGAGAAAAATGAAGTTACAAGGTAAAGTTATACTTGTAACTCAAGATTTTTCTCAAAGACCAGGAATTGATTATGAGGAAACTTATTCTCCTGTTATGGATGCAATTACTTTTAGATACTTAATCATCCTGGCAGTTTCTAAAAATTTAGAAATGCCAGTTTCTAAAAATTTAAAAATGCATCTCATGGATGTTGTGACTGCTTATCTATATGGATCACTTGATAGTGATATATATATGAAGATACCTGAAAGATTTAATGTATCAGAAGCAACCAATGCAAAACCCAAAGAAATGTACTCAATCAAGTTACAAAGGTCTTTATATGGGTTGAAACAATCGGGTCGCATGTGGTATAAACGATTAAGTGATTACTTGATAAGCAAAGGGTATACAAATAATTATAGTTGCCCATGTGTATTCATTAAGAAAACAACATCCGGATATGTGATCATAGCTGTTTATGTCGATGATCTTAACATCATAGGTACAAATAAAGAGATCCATGAAGCCATTCAACTTCTAAAGAAAGAATTTGAAATGAAAGATCTCGGAAAAACCAAGTATTACCTTGGTTTACAAATTGAGCATATGCCTAATGGTTTACTTGTACATCAAACAACATATACTGAAAAGATTTTGAAACATTTTAATATGGACAAGACAAAACCATTAAGTACTCCTATGGTTGTTTGATCACTCAATGTTGAAGCTGATCCATTTCGTCCATGTGAAGATCATGAAGATATTCTGGGACCAGAAGTACCATATCTTAGGGCAAATTGGAGCTCTTATGTATCTTACAAATTATACAAGACCTGACATTTCTTTTGCAGTTAATTTGTTGGCAAGGTTCAGCTCTGCTCCTACCAAAAGACACTGGAATGGGATCAAACACATATTTCGATACATTCGAGGAACTGTTGATTTAGGATTATTTTATTCTAACAAATCTAAACAAGATTTGGTTGGTTATGCAGATGCAGGTTATTTATCTAATCCACATAAAGCTAAATCTCAAACTGGGTATGTATTCCTAAATGGAGGTACTGCAATATCATGGCGTTCTCAAAAAACAAACACTTGTTGCAACATCATCAAATTATGCCGAAGTGATTGCATTACAACAACACCAAAGTAAAGACCCCATAACTTGCAGCAAAAACATCACCAATATATATAACTAAAAGACAAGCAACAGAACACGAACTGAAAGCATTCGTGTGAAAATAAGTTGGGTTCAATACTATTAGATGTTGATTAATGTGTAACTTATCCCTCTAAATGTCTCATCATCATAAATAATAATTCATAAATCATAAATTAAATTTAAAAACTATCAAAAATGCATCAATGCATATATTAAGTAACGAAAAACTAAAATTTGAGAATATAAATTGGACTTTCATCTTCAATTCATATGTTCCTTGTTGCATTCTCCAATACTCAAACAGATTAATAGATTTCAACATTCGTGATCTACAAATCTTGTAGTGTGTTCATCATCGCCTTCATCATCATTAAGTGTGCCCGATTGATCAAGTAGAAGTAGTGATTCTGTGTAGGAGCTAAAAGAGGAACACCTCACATAAAGCCCAAGATCGTTGAATTGTTTCGAATTGGATTCGTAAGCTACAAGCTCAGTTACATATCCACGCACTCCATTTTCCACTAAACGTTCTTCTGTCTTTTCGATTATAAGTTGCTCATTATCCCTGAATCCCACTACTTTCGAGCTCTGAGGTAAGGTAACACTATAGAGCTTGGTAAACAATTTTGAAAAATGATCCATCGACCACACATTGTGAACTTTTTCTTCTAAACTAGTGCAATCAATTTGAACCACACCAAGAGAGTTTCTTAGCTTAAAGATTTCAAAACATTTTTCGGCTAAATTACTAGGAACTTGTACTTTTGCGAATTTTTCACTTCCCAAATCAAAAGATACGATCATGTTAATATAATCACTAATGCCATTTATAAAGGCACACCAGTAAATAAACCCATTTACAACTAGTGGAGTTTGGTAACACAAACCTATATTAAACCATTTACGAGGAAGTTTGGTTAACGGACTTCTCCACACCCCTCCACTTAATGTAAATACCTCAACTCGCCAAAGTCGAGATACGTACTGCTGAAGGTCATCATCATATTCAATGTCACCACTTTCAACACTAATGATATTTATCCTGACAATCTTAGGGTCAAGAGTGTTGGGACAAACACCAAAACCAACATAAATACGCTTACAATAAAGTGCATCAATTGCTATTGATTTTCTTATAGCAGGATTCCATATAACATAGCGATTAAAATAACCATCTTTACTTAAATAACAACGAGTAAAACAAAGCAAGCCATATGAACTACCAACAAACTCTATTTGCTTTTGCTTCATATTTAAAAGTTGGTTAAAGGACAAAGGATTCGACAAAGAAATATTGTGTTGAGGAAAAGAATCATCATCATCAACTATCAAACAATACTCGCCTTCTTTATGATACCTACCACTTAAAAGAAGACGACATCGTTTCGCCTGGCTGATAATGTAATCGGAATTAAATTCAGAGCTATCAATCAGAGACTTCCATTCTTTCGAGACGGATCGAAATCGAACAAGTGATTTAACATGAAGATGACAAAAGATTTTGATTTGTATAACAGAAGCTATGTAATTTGACATCGTCTTTTTTATTTATTTATTTATTATTTTATTTTTTTTTAGGTTTTCGAGATCTACGTAACCAATCTAACAATATTAATACACAAAGGTATACAGCTAATTGACTTAAAATCTTAATCATAACCCCTTTTCGAAAAATATACTCCCTCCGTCCCTAAATTATTGTCCAGTATTCCATTTTGGGATGTCCCAAATTAATTGTCTACTTCCATAAATAGAAAGGAAAGGAGATATTTCATTGGTGGATCTGGAGAGAGAAGATATTTCATTGGTGGAGAAATAAAGTTAGTGGAATTTCCTAAAACTGTGTGTTTTTTGTCTGGGGACAATTAATCTGGGACGGAGGGAGTATAAAAAATCTTAGCCTTAGATAATTAAAATTTTCAGTTATAAACTCCTTAAAATCCGACAGTTCATTAGGAAACAAATACTTAATGTTTGCAACTCAATTTCTTCCTTTGAAGTATTGTTTTAAAAATACCACTATACCAGTAACTATAACTATCATGATCATGTTGATCATGATAATAAATATAATACGGAGTAAATCTTAATACCAAAATAAAACATATAATACTTCGTTATATGAATGCTCGTATATATCTTTATGAAAAAAATTTATGGTTGGTCCCCAAACTTTGTATCAAAAATCAAGATGGGACAAAGTTTAAATCGGACATGGTTGGTCTCAAGTTTTCAACATTGTACACAAATAGTCTCAGAGTTAACTAATCGTTAGTCCTCAACAGTTAAGTAAAACACATGATAACATGATGGGCATTAGTTATGTTTAAAACTCAGCAAATTCGCGATCAAATTACCTTCATCCCTAATTTTTCATAACATTATATTCATCTTCATCCCTAACTTTTCATAACCCTAATTAAATTACCTTCAAACATATCCATTCAATCTATACCTGTATTACAAATGCTTAGATCCAGATTACTATAACTATGTTACCATAACCGTAAAATGGGGACTTTTGAGTTGTCAGGGTTTTAGCAAGCTTGCCCCTGGTCAGATTATTTCCAAAATCAGTATTTTGCCTTCCAAAAAGTACTCGATTGGCGTTCTCTCATCCCCAGACGTTTTCTTCTTATTTCTTATGTTAATTGCACTTGGTGAGCATCCTCTATACAAGCAGTCGTAATGCAAGTTTGTTATGAGATAAGTGTTGGATCTTTTAGTGAACATTGACAACTTGATTTAGTGTTTAAGCAAGATCTTTACTAGAATATTTTTGCGTAAATAAGAAGTGTTGATCTTGTTTCTACTGATTTCCTTTAGCAATAACACCAGTGCATGTTCATTACAATAGTCACTTAATAATTTTCTAAGACCATTTGTTGAGGTGAGTTTCTATATTACTTCACTTTAAGTTTTATCTAGTTATCCTTTTATTTGTTATACAGTTTTCCTAGGTTTTAGTACTTATCTGCACTAGGGATGAACCTTGCACATTAATGATGAATTTTGCTTACACAGTTAATTATTAGATGGGATTAACTTCATAGCAAAGACTCGTCCATTTCTTATGGATAACCGTTATATACAGAGAAAATAATAAAATTGATATGAGTTAGTATCTGGAGGCTCACACGAACCGTAAAATGGTGTCTTTTGGGTTGTTAGGGTTTTAAAGGTACAAAGATTATAATGCCCATCATGTGTAGATCATGTGTTTCACTTAATTGGTGGGGATTAACGATCAGTTAACTTCGGAACTATTCGTGTACAATGTTTAAAACTTGGGATCAACCATGATCGATTTAAACTTTAGGTCTCATCTTGATTTTTAGCACAAAGTTTGAGGACCAACCATGAATTTTTTTTCTTCTAAATTAGGCATTTGTCCATCATGGCTAAAACGAAGTTTGTGAGTTAGTAGATTCAAATTGATTTGTGCAATTAATGTGCAACTTCTTGCAAGCGGATATATGAAGTCATAAATACGAAAAATCACAAAATAACCGAAACACTATAATAACTATGTCTAAAGATTGCGATTTTGTTTTTCGTCTATCTCGAGTTCCTTCCATACATTTAATAAAGTAAATATAAAATAATAAACATACAGGTTCATTACTATAAAATTTATTATGTAGTCACGCGAATTCGCGGGTCTTAAACTAGTTATGCATGTAAATAAAAATCTGAATTCTTGAACGTTTTAGTTCAATTCATAAAAATTAAGGAGTATATTTAAAATTTAAAACTACTCCTCAAGAACTGAATTCTACTACTAGTATTTTACGGTAGGTGAGTTTTTATCAGCCACAAGTTGACTACAAACAGGAACCACCAATGTAAGATTATTTGATGCCATGTCAGCATAATAAGATTCTGCACGGGCTCACATAGCAACTCAAACAACCAATCACAGCATGGTTTCTTCTACTCCTATCCTTGTTGATAAGCCCATTTTTGCCTTACATTAACACCAACTATCTTTCTTCATCATACAAACCTACTCATCTCATTCTTCATTACCAATTTCTTGAAGGCAAAAGTTTTAAATGGCTTCCACTGTTTGTGCATCTTCAGCCATTGCAGCTGCATCTTTCTCTTCTCCAAGGTAATAATTAACTTCCTATTTATTTTTCGATGTTTACATATTATACTTTACTTCTATGTATCAATAAAAATGTCTATCTAAACAGTTTTCAATAATGTCCACTAATTATATATGGCCATACTAAGAATTTTTGTTTTATATATAGTTCACAAAAGAGTGGAGCAATTGTTGGATCAACAAAGGCTTCTTTTGTTGGTGGGAAGAAACTGAGAGTTAGCAAGTTTGTTGCACCAACCGGTTCACGATCGGTTAGCACCGTGTGCGTTGCAGCTGACCCTGATAGACCTATTTGGTTCCCTGGGAGCACCCCACCAGAATGGCTTGATGGAAGGTTCAATTCTATCTAATAAGTTGTAAACTAACTTGAATATATACTATATACTATACATATATAAAATATATTTAATTTATGTATCTGTGATTCTAATATTTATGTTTTGTAACTTGTAGTCTACCAGGAGACTTTGGGTTTGATCCACTTGGTCTAGGTAATACATGATCTTTGTTCATAGTATTTGTTAAAGAATTTTGCTAACTGCCAATCTTTTAGAATAATCATCGAACGTTATATGGGTCATTTATTGATGAAAAAGTTGCGAGTTCAAGTCTCGATTAAAACATTGGTGTTGGGTGTTGGTAATATTAGGTGAAAAAATTGTGCGGATGGTCCCTGTGATTTGTATTGGATTACTAATTTACTAGTATGGTCCATGTGTTTTTTTAACTCGGACGGTCCCTATGGTTTGCACTTGTATTGCCGATGGTCCCTGTCACTAATGACCGTTACTTATTTCCTTTAAAATTTAACAAGTGCCAAGCACACGAGTTTGCGTTCAAGCAAACATGAATTTTCACTAAAGATAATGTATCAAAATTTGAAGGTATACATTATTTGATTTCCTAACATGATCGAGTTTGCGAATAACAGGATCTGATCCCGAGACATTAAAATGGAACGTACAAGCAGAACTAGTACACTGCAGATGGGCAATGTTAGGAGCGGCAGGGATCTTCATCCCCGAATTCTTAACCAAAATCGGAATCCTAAACACTCCTTCATGGTACACTGCCGGCGAACAGGAATACTTCACCGACAAAACCACACTTTTCATAGTTGAACTTATTTTTATCGGGTGGGCTGAAGGAAGAAGATGGGCTGACATCATTAAACCTGGATGTGTTAACACTGACCCTATCTTTCCTAACAACAAGCTAACCGGAACTGATGTAGGTTACCCAGGTGGACTATGGTTCGACCCGTTCGGATGGGCAAACACTTCACCTGCAAAACTTAAGGAACTGAGGACAAAAGAGATCAAGAATGGGAGATTGGCTATGTTGGCTGTTATGGGTGCATGGTTCCAAGCCATTTACACTGGAACCGGACCCATTGACAACTTGTTCGCTCACCTTGCTGACCCCGGTCACGCCACCATTTTTGCTGTAAGTCCAAATGTTCCCAATACTAAATGACCAGAATACCCCTGAGAATGCAGCTGTGAAGTTGCTGTTTGCGGGGGTAGTTTGGTCATTAAACACCCTCCACAATTGGTATATAAAAGTAATATATGCATTAGTGAATTTGAATTTGCTAACATGTTCTATGGTTATTTCAGGCATTCAAGGGCTAGATTTTAAGAAAAATGCTGAAAGGATGATGTTTGAAGAGTTTTTGGCAAGTGATGTTTGTGTATTACTAGATAAAAAGTATGTTATCTGTACTGTAGAAAAGTTAAATGCAATGTACAAATACCTTTTGGAACTTAAAATGTTGTATATGTATCAATGCTTGTGTGTATACAACTGCATAAGACTATTCCTAACCCTGACTGTGACGTCAGAGTCGGATTGTGCACTTTTTGGTGAAAAAGTGGGTTTTTGACTGTGATTGAATCTGACCCTCATTAACCCAAAATGTCAAGTTTTTGTGTCAAATATTTGGAGAGTGATGTGGTAAAATTTGATTGGAAATTGGGTATGAAAAAATAAATAAATAACAAATATATATTCTCTCTCTCAAGCTGATTGGTCCCCTCCTAGCCTCACGCTCCCTCTCGCTTCCATCAAATAATCGACTGACGCCCTCATCCGTCACTTTCTGACGCTGCGATGGAGGCGTCAGATGGCGTCAGACGCTGCCACATCACTTGACGAGATGAAAGTGACTCTGCTTTATTACCAGTCTAACATGGATTCGAAAATCCTAATCAAGAAACGCACATATTATGAAGATGTTATTAGTCATGCTCGAATCACGAGTTAACGTGTTGAAGGGTTATTTGTACATGTGTATTAAAACCATCGACCGCACAAAAAATAAATGATAAATTAGTTAATCATATCGTTTAAAGTTCAATATTAAAAATGTCGTGATCTTCTCAAAAGTCAGATTGTTGCAGAATCAGGTTACTAGTTTCTTTTGATTTATTATTTCGTTTCTAGATGTAAGAAAATTCTTCATTTGATCTATTTGGTCAACACCATATTTACATATGACCAGGGGCGGAGATAAGTGAGGACTGATGGGTGCTCAACCTCCCCCAATACACCATAGAGACCCAAGTTTCAATTATAAGATTATGCATAAATAATTATAAGCCTCCCTCAATGCCTAAGTATTAAATTAAATATAACATTACATCCTAAATTAAATGGCACAACTTTTCAAGTCTTATATATCCGTATTTAATTTACAATCGGCCCATTTATCATTTTAAACGTACGTTTATTGTAACTAAAAATAACTATGATTGTTTACCTTTTTTCAAGATAATATTTTGTTATGACTTGTTAATATAGCTTTCTTTTGGTAATCATCTGACTATCGAGTAAGCCACCCTCAACATTAAATCCTGGCTTTGCCTCTGTCATACCAGACTTTAAAATATACTACAAGAATTAAAACATGAAGTTTATACAAAAACAGATTATAGTTTACAAAAAAGAAACAAATTTAGTAAAACGATCTAAGGTGACAAGATGGGTAGCTTGTTTACTTCGTTGAAATAAGGCGGATCAAGTTGGGTTCACCCTTGGCCCATTCTCTAAACCATGTATATGATATACTTAGGCCGCGTTTGGCTCACAGAATCTAATAGAATTCTGGCAGAATTGGAATTGAATTTAGATACATTAGTCTATAACGGAATACTTGTGGACAATGTTACTCAAAAGACGACCCATTAGTATATAACGGAATCCTTGTGGACAGTGGTTATCTCCAACGTAACAAGGGTAATATCGTCAAATTACGAATCCACTGTTATAATATCACATTATTAGCTAAGAAGTTAATTAGATCGTTCGCAAAGCAGTGTCAAATTTTGCGCGTTAGACATGTTGGCACGAGAAAACGAATATGACGCCGATAAACCGGCGTAGGATTTTGACGCAGGTCGGCGTTAGTCGAATAGTGACGAAATTAGTTTTAAGCGTGACTTTTGTCTCAACCAATCATAATCAATACACATTTTATATTTAATATTTAATTTATTTTTTCCACCCAATTTCCAATCAAGTTTTACCACATCACCCTAATAATATTTGATACAAAGATTTGTCATTTTGAATTAATAAATGTCAAATACAGTCACAGTCAAAAATTCATTTTTTCACCCAAAAGTACACCATTGGCCTATGACGTTCCAGAAGGAGTTAGAAATGATCTTACTGAGTTCACCACCCTACACGAATACCCAACCAAATTTGTATCTAAAAACCTTTGCTCGTTTCTCGAATGCAAAGAAATTCAATCAAATTATTCCTATAAAATTTCAATCCAATTCGTACAAAAACGAGTAATAAATGACCCTCACGTTGCTATGGAAAATCATTTTGCTTTATACCTTGAATATTTTTAATGATAAACATAATCGCGAATTGTGGCGGGAAATGGCGTATGTACATCTGCTTGGTTCGATGAGTGGTCTGATTTGGGACCTCTTATTTATGTTGTTCGTCGTAGAAATATTACTCAAGCTGGCATGCATTTATCTGATTCAGTCGCTGACATTATTAATAATGGAGCGTTTATTTGGCCGGCTGAGTGGGTTGAGAGATTCACAATTCTAAATAATTTGGCGCCTCCTGTTTTATCGAATAATATTGATATTGTGAAGTGGAGAGATATTTATGATGCAAAATGTGATTATTCCATCCAACAGGTCTGGGAGTACATTCGCCCACGTGCAAATAAAGTCCCATGGTTTTCGGTGGTTTGGTTCTCCCAATGTATTCCTAGGCATGCTTTCATTCTTTGGCTTCTTATGGGAGAAAGGCTAAAGACTCAAGACAAATTGAAGGCCTGGGAAATTAGGCAAGGTGATATTATCATTTGCTCTCTATGTAACTTAATCCCAGATTCTCATGGACACACTTTCTTTTCGTGCCCATTTGCTTCGCAAGTTTGGTCTTTAGTGCTTACTCATATGGACTTTCCTATTAGTAGTCATAACTGGAAGGATTTTATGTTGTTGGTTTGTCCTTTTGCTAAAAGGAATATAGCGCGAATTGTTATTATAAAGCTTCCGTTTGCTGCTACGGTCTATTTTGTTTGGCAAGAGCGGAATAGAAGGGTGTTCAAGAAGGGTAAACAGTCTCCGGTTCAGGTCTTTGAGTCGATATATTCTACCGTCAGACTAAAGTTGATGAGTTTTAGGTGGAGGTCGACTGCTAATTCGCTTAGGCTCAAGTCAGATTGGAAAATTTCTTAATTGTGCTTTTTTCTTTTTTCGCTTGTAGCTCGTGTTGCTTTAATTTGTTTTTAAAGTTTGGTTGTTTGTGAGGTTGTAGGGCTTGTCCTATAACTCCGTGCTTCAGTTGTATATTGTTTTTTGATATCAATATATTCACCGGGTGAACCCCTTTTACCCAAAAAAATTGTGGCGGGAAATCGTTTGTAACATTTTTTTTAGTTATATGTACAATACCAATGCCAAAGATAAAGCAAACTTGCCTATTTTACTTTGTTAGTTTTTCTGTCAACATTTTAGGAACTTAATAGGTAGTCTCCATTTAATTACTAGAGATTATCTTGTAAATATAATATAATTTTATAGATTTATTTATTGTGAATTTATCATTTTTATTCCAAAAAATACCTCAGGAAGTCAGGATGATAGGATGTATCAAGCCTAACGGTATTGGGCCAGTGACCGGTTTGGCTTTTATGTAACAATAACTACAATAAAAGAAGGTATCTTGGGCCTGACTCATAGTTAAAGCCCAAAACGTCACCTACGGGTGTGCATGGTACGGAAAAAATAAAAAAAAAACGAGGATCAGACCGAACCGGATTGGGACCGAACCGGACCGAGGATTTTCGGTACGGTCCATGGTCCTTAAATTTCATATTTTTCGGTCCTCGGTACGGGACGTTCTGAACCCAAAAATACGAGAAAGGGACCAGACCGAAATATTTACATTTTACTTATCTATGATTTAACAAATAGTCTCTAGTATTATTGTCTTAATATATTTTTTCATGTTGTGCTTGGTAAACCATTAAATAGAAAGAGTAACACTTTAAGATGATATTTTTATTCGTTTTTTGTATCTTTGTTTTGAGATCATTGCATATAATTCTTCATTTCTCCATGTAGTTGTGCTTCATCGTGTACTCTGTTAATATTATTAATAATGATATTTTTTTATAAAAAAAATACCTGTAGGATTATATATATTAATAATGATATTTTTTATAAAAAAAAATACTTGCAAGATTATATATATTTTGCAGGTGTTGTTAATTTAGGGCAAATCGATAAGATCAAAGCGAACACTTGCAAATTAGTTGCACGCAAGTTGCAAAATATCATATATCGTATATCATATATCATATATCATATATCATATATATTTATAATACAAAAGAAGATAAAAGTACATTATCAATCAATTTTCTTTAGAAAGGTATCAAGCTTGTGATGATGATATTATGATGGTTCTAAGTTGCATCACATGAGCATAAACATATATATGTAGTAATTGGTGTATTGACCTTTACTTTATGTGTAAAAAAATATCAATCTTTGCAAAGGGCAAAGGTTGTAACCTTTGAGTTAGTTAAACACAGGGGCGGTTTTTAATGGGGACAGGTGGGGGCAGCTGCCCCCAGTGGATTTGCAATTTCAGTGTAAATTTTTTGGATTTTTCGACTTTGCCCCCAGTGAATTTTTTTTTGCCCCAAAACCTATATATTTTGCCTCAAAACCTTTAAATTTTGCCCAAAAATCTTCAAATTTTACCCTAAAACCTTCAAATTTTGTCCACAAATGTTAAAATTTTGCTCCAAAACTTCCATAATTTGCTTAAAAATCTCAATTTTTTACCCCAAAATCTCCATATTTTGCCCAAAAAATTGCCATGGTTTTAATTTTTTTTTTTTTTTTGCCCCCGGTGACTTGAAATCCTGGTACCGTCACTGGTTAAACATATATTCACGTTAATAGATAGATATATATAAAAATATCAAATATATCTTATAGTCTTATATAACCAAGAATAATATATATGTCTTGTAAGAGTGCTCCCAATAGAGACACTTCTCCATCTTAGTTCTCAGCGCCACATCAACACTTTCTTCCCACTTCCTTCTCAGGACTAAACTCAGGACTAAACACTCCCAACCATGACACTCCTTCCTTCCTTTTTTTTAATTTTTAATTTTTTTATTTATTCAAAATAAAATTAATTTAGTAATATATATTATAAATAATAAATAATATATATAAAAAATACAATAATTAAAAATTACATTTAATTAAAAATTTAAGAATTAATCAAATATCACAAATATAAATTAAAATAAAAAATGACGAGATTACTTTTGGCCACAATAAAAGTGGGACTCACAATAATAATAATAAACTAAAAATATCTCTATCCAACTATCTTCATCTTCTATATATACCTAAAAATATCTCTATCCCCAACTATCTTCATCTCTATCCCCAGTTTTCAGTCATTTTCATCGCTTTTAAGCTAAACTAAAAAAAAAAAAAAAAAAAAAACTTAATTCTCCGTCCGACCGTCCACAAATATGATCAAAAAGTACGAAATGGGAGACGCTTGGCTGGGCGAGCATGTGGGCGAGACCCTGGGCGGTCCGCTGCCATCGGCGCCCAGGTGGGCGGCTGTAAGACCCGAATATTTATCTTGCTTGTTTGTGTATTAAGACGTTCGAGATTGGGTTTCGCGGATTATTTATATAAAGTTTTAAATGCATAAGAATCTGTTTCAGTTAGGTCGCGCGCCGCGCGGGGATTCGGCGCGCCGCGCCGTTTGCTGCTGACAGAATCCCTTGTTTTCTTAATTGGTTTAAATGAAGGGCAAATGGGTAATTTCACTTGAGGCCGGATTTGTGAGGCTTATGAGCTAGTTTGGATCAGTTTTGGATCCCATTCACATCCACTCATCATCTTCATCCATTTTAGAGAGAGAGTAAGAGTTTAGAGAGAGATTGGAGGTTTTGGTGAGGAAGAAGCTCGAATCGTTCAAAGTCTCGGGTTTTAAAGTTGTTCCTTTCGTTCTCGGCTACACGGTGATAGTATTGGTAAGCTCAAACTCCGAATTTCATTTGTTTAATTTGATATAAAGTTAGGGTTTTGAGTTAGATTGTTGTGTAACCCTTTTAGGTGATGAAATGAGTTTAGTGATGCTAGTAATCGGGTTTGTTGTTAATTGTTGGCGGATTTCGGGTTGGTGAACTATTTGGCCATGTTTAGAACTTGAAATTTAGTTAAATCACTTAAGTTAGTGATTATGGAAGTATTGGAACCCATTTAGGGTTATTTGGTTGACTAACTTTGACTTTGGGTCAAATTAGGGTTTCGTGGTGATTATGACCCAATTGGCGATTTAATGAAGTTTATAAACTTAAAATGGATTAAGTTGAAGTATAAAACCGAGTTAAATGTGTTTTGGTGTCAAAACTTGCAAAGAATGAGATTTTGACCTTTATGGGTCAAAATTAGGGTTTAAGGGTCAAAATGGGTATGACACGTGTTTAACACTTGAGTTCGGGTTTAATTGGCATATTAGGACCATTCTCACTTGTGTTAGTGACTATTGGTTAGTTTGGGCACGGTTTGTGCTTGGAAGTGCATTTGGGTCGAAATTGCACTTACGAATTGGGTTGATTTGTAAATCCACTCTAAGTGTATTATTGTAATTGTGGTAATGGAATAGGTACTTTCCATTGGCGAGTTGCGGATTACTTGGAAGCATTCTTCAAGACTTCAAGGTGAGTGGAATATCTATATATGTATGTATATGATTTATGTGCCCGTGGAAATGGTGTCACATAGCCGTTTGGTGACCATAGTTGTGAGATATAGACATTTTGTCCACATTGATAGTTGCCCGTAGTAATGATGTCACATAGCCGTTTTTGTGACCGTAGTGGGGGGACATAGCCGTTCTTGTCCATAATGATTATTGTGAGTGGAATATGTATATATGTATGTATATGATTTATGTACCGTGTTGATGGTGTCACATAGCCGTTTTGTGACCAAGGTTGTGGGACTTAGCCGTATTAGTCCATGTTTTGTACTAAGGCACATAGCCGTGTTTGTGCATTTAGTGGCAAGTAATAGCCGTGTTTGTGTATTTAGTGGCAAGTAATAGCCGTGTTTTACTCCCACGTTGTTATTGAGTTACCCGTACACATAGCCGTGTTGGTGTACGAAAGCGTGAGTAATAGCCGTGTTCTACTCACATTGAGCAAGTGATGCCATAGCCGTTTTTGGAACACTTGAGGGGTGATGCCATAGCCGTTTTTGGAACACCTCGGGGGGTTAGCATGCCATAGCCGTTTTTGGAAGCTAACGAATGTTATGAACATCGATGACTTGATTCGCGAAGTCGTTCCCCTAGCGAAGAGATTGGTTAACCATGAATTGTAATTGTTGATGCTAGCATTTAATTTGATTTATTATATATATTTATTTATGCTAATGATGTTGCTAGTTGTACGGTTTGACGTTACTAGCTATTGATTGCTTATGAGGTTGCTAGTTATACGATTTGATGATACTAGCGTTTGGTACGATGAGGTAAGTGATTTATGTGTATTTATGTGATGTCGTGGATGCGAGTAGGTAAGTTGTATATGCATGTATATATTTATTCTACTCACTAAGCATTAGCTTACCCTCTCGTTGTTGACTCTTTTTATAGATTGCATGCGGATTGGTGGCTCGGGTAAGCGCGAGGACTAGAAGACTTGCATAGTTTGCTTTAGAGACTTGCTTTTGGATTGTTTAGGATTGGGTAGCGTATCCCCAATCGCCATGCTCGGCTTCGTTTTGTATTAAAAGTCTTATGGTCAAATATTGCATTTTGGTACTCAAGGGGTAATTTGGGTCGATGTGGGACCCGCTTCGTAAATTTGATTTTATTAATTAAACGTGCTAGTTTTTCATATATGAAGTCATGGTTAAAAGCGTTTTAGCTAAATGTGTCGGGAACTAGTCAAACATTTTCATTAAATTGACTTCCGGGGACAGCGGGCTGTCCAGGTGGTTTGGCGCGCCGCGCGGCCACCTGGCGCGCCGCGCAGATGGCCTGCACCAGAAAATTTTTTTTTTTGTTTGAAATTTCGTCGTGTTTGGTCGGTTACGGTTTGGGTTGTTACAAGTGGTATCAGAGCATGGTCTAAGGGATTTAGGTGACTTGAGATAGGTGCCTAGACTTAGACTTTTGTGTGTGCTTAATTTGTTGCGGGACTTGTAGGATTACGGGTCGGAATGGGTTTAGTTAGTGCCTTGTTTATAGGTTGACTAACGTTTATATTAGTAATGCGGATATTATTAATATGCTCTTGTGTTGTGATAGTAATTCTCGCGTGTGTTTGTACCGCGTAGAATTTTGGTTGTGTTTGTTATATCATCGAGCGAGGCGGTCGTTGTACTAACAAGTCGATGCGGCGTGTGTGCGTAATAAGAACTTGCAGACCTTATTACGGGTGCAAATCGTGTCTAACGAGTGATGTACGACGAGTGTTTAGCAAGATGGGAGGGTGTTGTGCGTGTCGTTTTATACGTGCATGGACTAATCGTTTTGCATTCTTTAGAATGACGACGCGAAACGAGACCGAGACGAACGACACGGAATTTAACGCTAGAGTTACGGCCGCCGTTGCGGAGCAAATGAGGGCGTTTCGAGAAGAAATGGATGGGAAGTATTCCGAATTCCAAAATAGGGGTGAAATGGAGCGTTGTCTTAAGAGCTTCATGAGGACTAAACCCCCTATGTATGATGGGAAACCGGATCCTTTGGTGAGTACGACTTGGGTTTCGGATGTCGAAGGGTGTTTTCGTACTATGGAATGCCCACCCGAGAAAAAGACGAGACTCGCTACTAGTTTGTTGCAAGGTAGGGCGAAGGATTGGTTGGATGGCAAGATTGATCTTGTCGGTGGTGAGACGTTTATGGCATTATCATGGGACGAATTTAAGGAGGGATTCTTCGAGGAGTTCCGAACTTCAGCCGATTTATCGGAATTGCGTTGTGAGTTGCGAAATTTGCAACAGGGATCTATGGACTTGAATACTTTAAAGACGACTTTTATGTCGAAGGCTCGTTTTTGCCCGGAATATTTGGGGAACGATCGTTTGTTGATGGAGGATTTCTATCGAACTTTGAGCGATGACTTGAAAAGCAAAATTAGCCGGGGTTACGCGAAGTCGTTTGCGGAGTTATTTGCGGTGGCTAGAGGTTTCGAGTCTTATACGCGATCGAAAAAGGCCGAACCTTCAAGTGAGAGAAGGGTTATTACTTATGGTGCTCCGAGTAAGAGGACTAAGAGTCCGAGTGCGAGTACGAGTAATGTGGTAAAGGGCGCGGTGGATTCTCGTGCGCCTAGGTGTTTAAATTGTGGCGTTAGGGGTCACAAGTTGTGGGAATGCACAATGCCGAGAAGTGATGACGGAATGTGCTACTATTGTCATAAAGAGGGACATCGCAAGCCGGATTGTCCCGAGTTGGCGGCGGCGAATGCCGCAAGGAGACGTTGAGGTACGTTTCGTTTTAATAAATATGTCTTTTGAATATTTATTTATGTGGCGTTTAGGTTCGGATTTGTTAGATGCATCGTGTTGTGCATGTTGTTGTTATGGGTGACGTTCCTAATGGAAGTACCCTATGGTGACGTTTTAATTGATTGGTGAAGGGCGTAAGACTTGGTGCAACCAAGCATTCCTTATTGTTTGGGAAATGTTTCTACCAAGCCACGGAAATGGTTTTGGTGTCCGATTGTTAAGCGCGTGTTCGCTTTTATGTTGAAGTGATGAACCATGAGGTTCGCCGGGTGATTGGAACCCTTGAGATCGAGTGTTTGAAATCTCGATGTATGTCGGTAATGGAGTCATTATGACGCGACATTAGGTGCCTCTTTTATACCTACTAGCGTGGTGTTCGACTCCGACTAGGTTATGGTTGTGGTTGCATTGTACTTAGGGTACCGGAGTAAAACCCTTAGATACATGAGTGACTAGGTGGAATGTGACAAACTAATGAAATTGGATGATTGCGAGGGTATAGTTTGGGTATTTGTGGTACACTTTTCGTTCAAAGTGTCTAAGGATTGATTGAAATCCTTCGTGTGCTCAAGGTTAGAGCAAGGTGTGGTGATGGGTCGTGTGTACCCAATTGTTGGTAAAGTCTACCTTTGGTAGCATCGTACGGGTGTACGAGTTGTGATATAGGAACGTGGTTCCAAGTGGGGGAGTCGCACTCCCGCACGAGGAAGTTTTAGTGTGATATTTCGGATGATGCTTTTGGTAGATCCGGACACTTTGTCGAGACCTAGTTTTGGTCGATTTGTGGTAGAGTACGATTTCGGATACATTGTACTTATGGTTTAGATTGGAATTACCACCGAGGTGGTAATGTGGTAAATCTCGTTGAGAGATAATGGACGTGTTTGGTGAGCAAGGTGAAATCCTTCGGTTAAGGAAGGTGTGTGTCGGGTTCTCTTTTGGAGAATTCTTGTTCGGTACCTATGTTTGATATAGGTGGTTCTTGCTCGATTATGGTATGTGGTTGATGAAGCATGACCTTCGGGGTCCGCTGACTTCATCGTAGTATTGTGGATTAATGAAGCATGACTTTCGGGTCCGCTGACTTCATTATAGTATGGTTACGCGATGGAGCATGATCTTTAGGGTCCGCTGACTTCATCATGGGAGTACGCGATTGATGGAGCATGATCTTTAGGGTCCGCTGACTTCGTCATAAGCGTGGTGTTGAGATCGGTGAAGCATGATCTTCGGGTCCGCTGACTTCATCCGGTATTGAGATTGGTGGAGCATGACCTTCGGGGTCCGCTGACTTCATCAAGAGAGTTGTGTTGTGGGACGTGAATATCGGGTTGTTCGTATTCACAATATTTCGGGTAGTACGATTGTCCCTGTTGGTTGGGCTCATAGTTTGAGGTAGTGAATGTCGGGTGGTTCGGATTCACTAAGGCTCGGGTTGTACGGCCATCCTCGGTTATACTATGTGGCGGTGGTAGTGAATATCGGTTTGCGCGTATTCACGATGACTCGGGTTGTGCGGTCATTTCGTTGTGAGATATATGGATTGGGTTGGTGGATTTCGGGTTGTGCGAATTCACTAAGGTTCGGGTTGTTTCGACCATCCTCCATATGTGTTTTGGCTCGGGTTGTTTCGGCCATGTTGAGTTGTAATCTATTGGTTGTTTGATACACCAATGGTGGGGTCGTGAGGACCACGTGGTATGATTAGTGATGCGATAGCCGTGTTTCGCTCACATGTTTGTTACGGGTGTGACGATGGACGATTTCGTACACCTTGGGATTTGTGTTCCCATAGCCGCTTTGGGCGCTATCGGTTTCTAACCGTGGATTGTGTTGTTACGGTAGTTGCGTATGGGTCGTATTGCGCACTACAATGGATGATTCGTGATTGGTGGTATCCGTAAGGATTCTTTTGGTTCGGTCTTCATTGTTTCGGGTTGTTGACCTTAGGTTGAGACTTGGTTGCTTTTAGCGTTGTACTCGGTAATAGTACGCTAAGGGATTGATATCTCGGTATGAGATTGGTTGAGTTTTCCCGATGTTAGGGAATGAGCATGGTTTTAGTGCTCGGATGGTGATTTGAATAAATCGCGGGTGACGATTTAGTTGTGGAAGGCGATTCGTTGGGAAGGAATTGCTTAGGAAAGTCGGATTGGACTTATGTTGAGGACCGTAGAGTGGAGTCCGTTTGGTCAAGTGATGAGGATCACGAGGACGTGATCGAGTTTAAGTGGGGGAGAGTTGTAAGACCCGAATATTTATCTTGCTTGTTTGTGTATTAAGACGTTCGAGATTGGGTTTCGCGGATTATTTATATAAAGTTTTAAATGCATAAGAATCTGTTTCAGTTAGGTCGCGCGCCGCGCGGGGATTCGGCGCGCCGCGCCGTTTGCTGCTGACAGAATCCCTTGTTTTCTTAATTGGTTTAAATGAAGGGCAAATGGGTAATTTCACTTGAGGCCGGATTTGTGAGGCTTATGAGCTAGTTTGGATCAGTTTTGGATCCCATTCACATCCACTCATCATCTTCATCCATTTTAGAGAGAGAGTAAGAGTTTAGAGAGAGATTGGAGGTTTTGGTGAGGAAGAAGCTCGAATCGTTCAAAGTCTCGGGTTTTAAAGTTGTTCCTTTCGTTCTCGGCTACACGGTGATAGTATTGGTAAGCTCAAACTCCGAATTTCATTTGTTTAATTTGATATAAAGTTAGGGTTTTGAGTTAGATTGTTGTGTAACCCTTTTAGGTGATGAAATGAGTTTAGTGATGCTAGTAATCGGGTTTGTTGTTAATTGTTGGCGGATTTCGGGTTGGTGAACTATTTGGCCATGTTTAGAACTTGAAATTTAGTTAAATCACTTAAGTTAGTGATTATGGAAGTATTGGAACCCATTTAGGGTTATTTGGTTGACTAACTTTGACTTTGGGTCAAATTAGGGTTTCGTGGTGATTATGACCCAATTGGCGATTTAATGAAGTTTATAAACTTAAAATGGATTAAGTTGAAGTATAAAACCGAGTTAAATGTGTTTTGGTGTCAAAACTTGCAAAGAATGAGATTTTGACCTTTATGGGTCAAAATTAGGGTTTAAGGGTCAAAATGGGTATGACACGTGTTTAACACTTGAGTTCGGGTTTAATTGGCATATTAGGACCATTCTCACTTGTGTTAGTGACTATTGGTTAGTTTGGGCACGGTTTGTGCTTGGAAGTGCATTTGGGTCGAAATTGCACTTACGAATTGGGTTGATTTGTAAATCCACTCTAAGTGTATTATTGTAATTGTGGTAATGGAATAGGTACTTTCCATTGGCGAGTTGCGGATTACTTGGAAGCATTCTTCAAGACTTCAAGGTGAGTGGAATATCTATATATGTATGTATATGATTTATGTGCCCGTGGAAATGGTGTCACATAGCCGTTTGGTGACCATAGTTGTGAGATATAGACATTTTGTCCACATTGATAGTTGCCCGTAGTAATGATGTCACATAGCCGTTTTTGTGACCGTAGTGGGGGGACATAGCCGTTCTTGTCCATAATGATTATTGTGAGTGGAATATGTATATATGTATGTATATGATTTATGTACCGTGTTGATGGTGTCACATAGCCGTTTTGTGACCAAGGTTGTGGGACTTAGCCGTATTAGTCCATGTTTTGTACTAAGGCACATAGCCGTGTTTGTGCATTTAGTGGCAAGTAATAGCCGTGTTTGTGTATTTAGTGGCAAGTAATAGCCGTGTTTTACTCCCACGTTGTTATTGAGTTACCCGTACACATAGCCGTGTTGGTGTACGAAAGCGTGAGTAATAGCCGTGTTCTACTCACATTGAGCAAGTGATGCCATAGCCGTTTTTGGAACACTTGAGGGGTGATGCCATAGCCGTTTTTGGAACACCTCGGGGGGTTAGCATGCCATAGCCGTTTTTGGAAGCTAACGAATGTTATGAACATCGATGACTTGATTCGCGAAGTCGTTCCCCTAGCGAAGAGATTGGTTAACCATGAATTGTAATTGTTGATGCTAGCATTTAATTTGATTTATTATATATATTTATTTATGCTAATGATGTTGCTAGTTGTACGGTTTGACGTTACTAGCTATTGATTGCTTATGAGGTTGCTAGTTATACGATTTGATGATACTAGCGTTTGGTACGATGAGGTAAGTGATTTATGTGTATTTATGTGATGTCGTGGATGCGAGTAGGTAAGTTGTATATGCATGTATATATTTATTCTACTCACTAAGCATTAGCTTACCCTCTCGTTGTTGACTCTTTTTATAGATTGCATGCGGATTGGTGGCTCGGGTAAGCGCGAGGACTAGAAGACTTGCATAGTTTGCTTTAGAGACTTGCTTTTGGATTGTTTAGGATTGGGTAGCGTATCCCCAATCGCCATGCTCGGCTTCGTTTTGTATTAAAAGTCTTATGGTCAAATATTGCATTTTGGTACTCAAGGGGTAATTTGGGTCGATGTGGGACCCGCTTCGTAAATTTGATTTTATTAATTAAACGTGCTAGTTTTTCATATATGAAGTCATGGTTAAAAGCGTTTTAGCTAAATGTGTCGGGAACTAGTCAAACATTTTCATTAAATTGACTTCCGGGGACAGCGGGCTGTCCAGGTGGTTTGGCGCGCCGCGCGGCCACCTGGCGCGCCGCGCAGATGGCCTGCACCAGAAAATTTTTTTTTTTGTTTGAAATTTCGTCGTGTTTGGTCGGTTACGGTTTGGGTTGTTACAGCGGCCCCCAGGGCGGGTACGTTGGGAGCACTCTAAGCAAGTTGAAGATCAAAATAAAAATATACGTTTTTGCTACCTATAATGAGAAGTAGACCGACTGTAATCGCAATTCCAACAGTCAATGTTGAGTGTACTCAAGTGGGACGGTTCTTTTCTGGAAACCGAACCGAAAATCATGGAACCGAACTGGACTGAACCGAAATTATTTGGTACGGTCCTCGGTACAACTTCATTTATTAATTTGAGATTCGGGACGGAACCGAACCGAATTAGTTTAGGACGGAACCGTACATGCTAGCGTCACCATTTTCTGTTTTTTAATGTAAAATGACAGGTAGATCAGACATAAAGCTAAGTGTTCAATTTTTTTTTTCCATCTCAAATCACAATCCCAACCCTAATTTAAAAATAAGAGAAAATTACACGGTTGGTCCCTGTGGTTTACATGAAATGGGGTGTTTGGTCATTGAACTTCATTTTCGGGGTTGTTGGTCCCTGTGGTTTTCAAAACATGCGTGGTTGGTTCCTGACAGGGACGAACGACCCCAAAAATGAAAGTTCAAAACAGGTGTAGTTGGTCCTGTCAGGGACCAACCACGCGTGTTTTGAAAACCACAGAGACCAACAACCCAGAAAATAAAGTTTAGGGACCAAACACCCCAAACTACATGACCAACTACGCAATTTTCTCTAAAAATAAACCTAATCCCTTCCCTCATTTTCAGCCGCCACTGGCCATCCTGACGCCTCCGGCCATTGTTACGCCGCTCTCCATCGGTAGGATGCTTGATCGTCGTCTCTTTCTTACACCACTGCTACCTTCATGTTTTCCGGCCAACTCGCCTTCCACCGCCCACTTCTCTTTTTATTGTTTTTTTTCTTTTTCCCCCTCAGATCTGGTGTGTTTTGCCTTTTTTTGTTTGTTTGATTTTACTTTTGGTGTTTGTGGTGGAACTTAGTTCTATTGGTGGCAGTAGGTTGATAGTGGTGATTGCGGTGGTTGACGGAGTTTGATGGTGGTGGTTGACGAAGTTTCATGGTGATGGTGGAAGGAGGACAACGGTGGTAGCGTTAGTTTGATGACGGTTGTGGTTACAGGAGGTTCATGTTGGTGGTTTGACAGAATTTTAAAATGGCGGTGGTGGACGGAGTTATACGGTGGTGATGGCCGGAGATTGATTGTGGTGATGATAGGAGGTATATAGGGGTGGTGGGCTGAGAATAGGCAGTAAATAAAGCAAAAGACATGATTTTGAAGAAGAAACAGGCAGTAAAATAAAAAGTAATAAAAATGGGAAGTAAAAAAGACTAAATTGTCCTTGTAAACAGTAACAAAAGTTTCATAAATGGTACACGAGTATAATTCTCACTGATCCATGTCTAATTTCCCCCAAATTCACTTCCGTTTCGGTTTCCCCCAATTTACAAAATTCGAGTTGTAGAATTGCATTTAGGCTCCAAATTTCAGTTTCTGAAAAAGAAATTACCGTCAGCTAACTCATCATCATCCATGGATAATGAACAGAAGCCCCCTCAAGATTCCATTCTTAATGCCATTTCAGGTTCATTCAATTTTATACTACAAGCTATCTATATAAATTAATAACTATGTATAGTGGTAGGATCA
The DNA here is from genome assembly GCF_046630445.1 of Rutidosis leptorrhynchoides. Taxonomy (NCBI): domain Eukaryota; kingdom Viridiplantae; phylum Streptophyta; class Magnoliopsida; order Asterales; family Asteraceae; genus Rutidosis; species Rutidosis leptorrhynchoides. The sequence goes on along the minus strand of NC_092337.1, from coordinate 410,032,167 downwards.
TTGGGAAGTAACCAATTGGGGGAAGCGGGGAAGCAATTTTTTTTTCTTCTTTTTTTCATTTATTGAAAAAACTGTGTTCACTAACATTATAGATTGGATGAAAATATGAACATTTAAAAAAGACACTTTGTGATAAATGTTTCTATTTTGGCGGGAAAAAAGCTCGAAGAAATAATATATAACAATTATCGTGTTTTTCGAGGATATTTTGAGGGTTTAGAAATTAGGGTTTAGATATTAGGGTTTAGAAATTTAAGGTTTAGGGTTTAGATTTAGGATTTAGATTGAGTTTTTAACATGATCGGTTTAGAGTTTAGGGTTTAGGGTTTAGTGTTTTGGGTTTAGTCCCTAAATTCAAAACCCTAAACCCTAAACTCAAAATCGGGCTAAATTTTGACAAAAAGTACTTCACAAAACATGAAGAAAAAAAAAAACCTTCGAAGATTAACATTCTTCACGATCAATATTATCTTGAATGTTATTTTTGTCGATCGTTTTTCCGCCTAAATAATAACATTTATCACGAAGTGTCCTTTTTAAATGTTCATATTTTCGTGTGATCTTGATGCCTGAAAAAAATCGAAAAAAACCAAATTTTTTTAAAAAAAAATTACTTCCCCCGCTTCCCGATCCAGCCCCGATTTTAGCATCTCCCTAGCCTACCTACTTTCGAAGCTATCCTTTTGTCTCTCTATCCTTGCTAACGTTGGTTACTCCCCCCTTGATCCTACCCCCCCCCCCTCTCTCTCTCTATATATATATATATATATATATATATATATATATATATATATATATATATATATATATATATATATATATATAAAAGACAGCAAGCGTCGATTTATAGGCGTTTTAACTGTCGTTCAGAGCCTAAATTGAATTCCAAACAGAATTTAAAACTCATGGAAATTTGTAGCTACCATTTTCATAGCGTCTCAATTTTATTTTATTTTATTTTAAATTTTTTTTCTTCTACTTATTGGCTAGAGTTTCACTTGGAAACAATCTCTTTATCAGTCGAATAGAGAGAGAGATGACTTTCTCTACTTTTGAGTGTTTCACTCTGGGTGGGGAAATGACTTGTCTTAATTCTCGGATAGGGGAAAGATTGTCTACATCGCACCTCTCCATACACCACTCATGTGGTATCGGGTTTTGTTGTATTGTTGTATTTGTTTTCTAATTTCCTATAGCTTTATGATGTTGCCACTTTGTGTTTGTTACTCTGTATATGTTTTCTAACACTCCACCAATATTTAAAAAAAACGTAAACGCGCCTTGTGGTGTTTTCCCTTTGTGAGGTGAGGCGTATGCCTCGAGGCGAATCAAGGCGTACGTTCGAGCCGGAGTTAGAAAAATACATAGAAAATTATAAGTTCATTACAAGTTTCAACCGTTTCAAAATATAAGTTCATTACATCAACAAATACTCATAAAAAACACAAAATCATAATTAACAAAATCAGATAATTATTAATTAACATTAAGTGATACATCATTATTAACAAAATCAGATACATTATCAACATTAGAACAAGAACAGGTACATTACAAAATTAGAAACAGATGTGCAATTAACATAACAGTGGTTTAGAAACAGAGATATTAGATCAGAGATATTAGAAGAGTGATAGAGAAACTTAAGAAATTATGAAATTGATATTACCTTGAGAAATTGTAAATTGTTGCTGTTGATTGAGTCGCATAAATTGAGCCGCATAAATTGAGTTATGGAGTTGAAAAACCCTTTTATAAAGACATAAATTAGCCACCCTAGTTTTGGCGGCCCAATTTTTGGCACCAGACCCCTTTCCCGCTGTTTTTTTGCTAAACCAAATGAGGTGTACGCCTCTCAATTGAACCGCCTCAGAAGCAAATCGAATCGCCTCAGCCCAATGAGAGAGCCGTACGTTTTATAATCACCATTGAGGCGTACGTATTGAAACTGAATACTGGAAAAACGTACCGAGGCGCGCCTCAAGGCGTACGCCTCGACCGTTTTTTAAAACCATGAATCCACCTCAGGTTTCTTTAGTGGAATTTTCAATATTCAGCTTGACCAAATACGTTCGTTGTTGAGGAGTATTCCATTGACTAGTTTTGTGAGAATATCAACGAGCTAGTCTTCAAGCGTGTTGTTCGTCTTGTTGATTTGCCTCGAATATATAGATTGTGTTTCCTGACATGAACCCATTTTGGTTCGCATGGAATAAATTGTTTAAGTTTCTTGACTTGAACCTTTTTGGTTCGCCAAAAATATCATGTTCTTGAGTTTTCCAACTTGAACCCGGTTCAACTTGAACATTATTTACGCCCGACATGAATCCACCCCAACTTGAACCCAACCTAACTTGAACATTCACTGGTTCTCCTGATACGAACCCACCCCAACTTGAACCTTCACTAGTTCGCAGGGAGTATTAAGTTTCCTGACATGAACCCAATCCAACTTGAACCTTCACTGGTTCGTCTGACATGAACCCAGTTTAACTTAAACGTATACTGGTTCGTTTAGAGTATTATGTTTTCCGACATGAGCTCAGTTTAACTTGAACCTTCACTGATTCACTTGGAGTATTAAGTTTCTGGACATGATGCACCCAGTTCAAGTTAAACCTTGTTTGGTTCGCCTGGAATATTTAAGTTTCCCGTTTTAAAGATGAAGTCGTGCAACATTGAGTCAACACTGTTGCATTTTCCTTACGGCAACCCATCTGCCACTTATTTTATAAAGGCAGATGCTGCATCTTCCTTACGGCTCATGTAATCGTCAAACCGTGATTTGTGCCGTAGAGTAAATCGTTAGGCTAATTCAGCCTGACTTGAACTTATGTTCGTCAAACGCCAAAGTATCTTGTTTTATTCCGTTAGATGACTCGGTACTTCTTTAGATGTTTGAATAACTTCCAATCAATTCACGGTGTCGCTAAAGGATTAGTGACGTCGTAATAACATCTCGTTCCACTAACTCACAATGATATTAGAATCAAACTCCCCTCACTTGTGTGTTGGAGGTTAAAATAGTATCCAGTCTCAAGAACGTTAAGATTGAAGTGAAGATGTGACACCTTTTTGGACTAGAACAAAAACAATTTGATAGTTTTAATATTGATGAGGTTTCAACTGCCCCAACCCTCCATTTTCGGTTTAAGTTGTATTTATTTGCGGGTTTGACTTGAAATTTTTAGAACAAACTCGGAATCTCTTCTAAGGAAAATATTGTAATAATTGACAAAGGACTGTTGAGCCTTTTTAATTTTATTCATATAAAAACAAGTTTGGGTTAGAATTGGAGCCTCCTTCCTTTAAAAGACATTATCTTTGAAAAAATGACAAGAAAGCAAAGTAATTTTTTTTTTTTTTTTTTTTTTTAATATGGTCAAATGATTTATGAATGATCGAAGAATCTTCTATGAAAATAAAAACTCAAATCTCTAATCTCTAATTATTTACAAAATACACCTTCAATTCAATTTAAAACAAGAGGAACTCTGCTTAGTTTATAACTGTGTTTTCATTCTTAATTAAAGTATTCCAAACAAAAAAAAAAGGCTCCAAATTTTTTTGACACAACCTTTGATTAAAGGAGCAAATGTGATTGCAATTGCAATACAATCAGATTGTCCGGTAGCCTATTCTTGGCAAGATGATAATTTTTGTGGTGACAAAAATTTCGGACCATGCATAGAAAACTACTGACCGACTCTCTAATTGAATTTTTGGGTCTTTTCATTTTTGCCAGGCGTAGAAAACCCGTGCTTTCATTTCTTTTTTGCATTTCTTTTATTTTTGCTCGAATCTAGTTCTCTTTTTTCTCCTCTTGTGCCCTGCTTGAGAAAACTATAACAGAGATCAATTATTGAACTACGTTTACCCTGGAATGTAGTAAACACAATATCACTCAACTTAATTATGAATTGGAGCACATGTCGATCATTTCACATCCTGATGTATGCCACAAGTTTATTCAAATCTGGCCTTTTGGTGATGTGTGATTCAATAGTCGTGAAAGAACCGATCCGACTTCAACCAAATCAGATGCGATTTTATCAAGATCAGACTCGTTAACGCTTTGCTCTCTTTCTTTAACAATTTTTTTGGCATCAATTACATAGGCACCCTTCGTTACACGTTGTAGGAACGACATGGCCACCAGATACTTGTCAAAAGCTTTCAAGTAAGGGGTCTTAATTTCATTGCTCGTAAAGTCACCAATTGATATTCAATTGAAAGGTGGCAAGACTGTAATACTTTTGAGATGTAAATTACAGTGGGTAACACCTTGCAGGTGCAAACTACGGATTCCTAAAAATATAGATCTCATCATCTTCTTCCATGTTTCTTTCGTTTTCTAATCTATCTAGTTTTCTAAATTTAAATTAAACTATTGAAAACCCAGCTTGTTTCCTTATTTTTTTTTTCACTGTAAGATGCTCAGAAAAGGGTACAATAGCTATTAAAAAAAGATAAGAGGATATAATCTGGGTTTTTTTAAAGTTTAATTCAAACTTATAGGACCACATCACAAGTAATGATATAGATTAAAAAACTGAAGAAACATGGAAGGAGATGATGAGATCTATATTTTTGGCAGTCTATAGTTTGCAACAGCAAGATGTTGCCTGTTGTAATTTACATGCCAAAAATATTATGGTCTTTCCACCTTTCAATAAAATATCGATTTGTAACCTTATGCACACTGAAGTTAAGACTCCTAAGCTGGAAGCCTTCGACAAGTATTGTGTGGCCATGTCGGTCCCACAATGTGTAACAAAGGGTGCCTATGTTTTTGATGCTGAAAAAATTGTAAACGGAAGAGAACAAAGTGTTATTGCGTTTGATCTTGATAAAATAGATTATGGCTGAAGTCAAATCCATTATTTCACGATTATTGAACCCAAGCATCATCAAAAGGCCAGATTTAAATAAACTTACGACACACATCGGGATGTGGAATGATCGACATGTGCTCCAATTCATAATCAAGCTGAGTGATGTTGTATTTGCTACATTCTAGGGTAAAGGTGGTTCAAGAATAATTTAAATAAACTTACGTCACACATCGGGATGTGGAATGATCGACATGTGCTCCAATTTATAATCAAGCTGAGTGATGTTGTATTTTCTACATTCCAGGGTAAAAGTAGTTCAAGAATTGATCTCTGTTATAACTTTCTCTAGCAGGGCATAAGAGGAAAATAAGAAATCTAGATCCGAGCAAAAAAGGAAGTGCAAAAAAGAAACCGAAGCATGGGTTTTGGCTGCATGTACTGGCGAAAATGCGAAGACTCAAAAATTACATTGGAGAGTTAGTCAGTAGTTTTCTACGCATGGTCCGAAATTTTAGTTACCACAAAAATGATCATCTTGCCAAGAATAGGCTACCATACAATTTGATTGTTCACAGAAGAGCTTTGTCGAACCCAATGAATAGAGTCAAAGGCTTGGTTGAAGTCAACCTTATAAAGAAGAGCTTTCTTTTTTCGCTTTTTACACCATTCCACCACTTCATTAATAATTAAGGGTCCGTCAAGAATCTGTCTCCCTTTTATGAATGCCATTTGTTCCGGACTAATGATAACATTGATCACCGAAGCTAGCATGGTGGCCAAGAGTTTGACAATAATCTTGTGTTGAATACCAATTAAGCTAATAGGCCTGAAGTCGGTAACATTTATAGGATTATCCTGCTTGTGAATAAGCAAGAAAAATGACGAGTTACAGCCTTTCACAATGGAGCAGGAAGAGTGAAAGTGTGGAACCATGGCAATCGCACCGAGTTGGATAATGTTCCAAAAGTGCTTCACAAACTTAAATGTGAACCCATCTGGCCCGGGCGACTCATCACTACCACACGACCAAACTGCATCTTTGATTTCACCAACACTAAAGTCCTCGATCAAAGAAAGAGCAACTTCGTTCGAGATCCTTATGATGTGTCTGCTAGGACGCGTAATGGGGACACATTATGATTTTTCAAATTTTTGAATGAAGAGATCCATGAAGATTTCTTTGACACGAGATGGATGTGTAACCCAGTTACCATGCTCCATGATGTCTGTGATTTGAAGTTTTTTCTGCTTCCTTTTCAAAAGAGTGGAAAATGAATTTTCTCTGCAACTTCGAATTGTGCAATGTTTTAAAAATAGAAGATCGAGTATCGGGCATAGGAGTATGAACCAGGCCCGCATCAATTTGAATATCTAATTCTTCAAGTGAGCTACTAAGACTTTTCCTTTCCCCTTCCGACTTTTTTCAGTGATCTGCATTACACTTTTTCAAGGCTTCTATCACATGTTTAAGTTTGTTTTTAAAAGTAACTTGAGGAATAGCAGAAAGAACAACTGGGTCATTCCAAGCGGCAATAACAGTGCATCGAACCAATTGTGAAACAACTAAAAGGAGTCGGGCCATAGTCGTATGACTCATTTGTGATTAGGATTGGGCAATGATCTGACCATAGATTTGAAAAAATGGAACCAGAAAAAGATGGATAGGTATCAATAATCCCATCAGAGACCAAGAACCTATTGAGTTTGGCACGTTGGGAGAACGATTTGTTGAGTCGCACGGCCACCAAGTGGAATGTCAGTCGCCCGAAGCAATAAAATTAGTAAAGTCATCGGCTTCAGAAGCGATAAAATTAGTGCCTCATCTTTCATGAGGAAACCTGACTGAATTAAATTCTACAAAGATAATGAAATCACCACTATTAGACGACATTTATCAAGCAACAAGAAGAAGACTTCCCGGAAAATCTACATTCGACAATCAACAAGTTAGGGAAGGAGATCACCCTGTTACTGTTACTAGTGAAAATACTCGGATCCCACATAGTGAGGATGCCCCATGAGAGCTACCATTAGAACAAGATGTAGAACACTTGAAATTAAAGTTGCCCTAAATCGCTTTCATTGCTAAGTAGTTAGGAGATACAAGTTTAGTTTCTTAAATTCCTAAAACTGAAATAGCATGATCCTTGCAGCAGATGCTTTTGGGCCCATTTTTGTTTTAAATTAAAAGTCACCCCTCCTAGGGGTGGTCAGTATTTGGTTTGAAATCGTTTAACCTGAAAACCAAACCGAAAAAATCTGAAACCGAATTTGAAAAACGGTTTTCGGATCAAGGAAAACCGAAACTGAATTTGAATTCGGTTTTGAAAATTTTGAATTTTGTTAAACCAACCGAATTCAAAAATTTTAATATATATAATTTGTATATTTATGTTTTAATGTCATTATATTTTGAGATCCAATCATCTAAATTGATTCTCACTCATATGACGATTAGGTAGCCTACATATTTATGTTATTCAAATTATTACGTTCATCTTCTTAATAACGGAAGCAGTAAACGTCACAATTAAGCTATAAATACTAATAAATCATCGAATTCTTGATAATGATACGTCATTGTTTTAGGATGTAAATAACTAAGACATCAGTAACGCCACAATTAAACTACCATGGTTTTGAATTTTTTCATGATTTTCGATTTTAACCGAAACCGAACCGAATTCGAATTCGGTTTTCGGTTCGGTTTTCATTTTGAATTCGATTTTCGGTTTCGGTTCGATTTTCATTTTGAATTCGGTTTTCGGTTCGGTTTTGCCCAAAAAAATAATTCAAAACCGAATACCCCGAACAAACCGAAAACCGAACCGATGAACACCCCTAGACCACCCCTCCTATATTAAGGGACATGATATTCATGATATCAGTTTTGATCCACCCCCACTAAGGATTCCAAAGATTTCTTAGATGGAAAAAAACATCCATCCACGATCCACACGATTTAGAGAGGAAATTTAATTTTCCTCTCTATCCCTTTCTTACTTACTGTCCGTTTCTACTGTACGATTCAGTTCATCATTAGTTCATTACCAATTCCTTCGATATCTTATTGCCATGCCAACAATATAAGATTCTGCATAGCAACTCAAACAACCAATCACAGCTTTGTTTCTTCTACTCCTATCCTTGTTGATAGCCCATATTTGCCTTGCATTAACATCAATTATCTTTCTTTATCATACAAACCTACTGATCTCATTCTTCATCAACAAATTCTTGAAGGCAAAAATCTTACATTTACATAACTACAAATGGCTTCCACTAATTATAGTCATACACTCATACTAAGCAATTTTCTTTTATATAATTAACAAAAGAGTGGAACGATTGTTGGATCAACAAAGGCTTCTTTTATTGGTGGGAGAAACTGAGAGTTAGCAAGTTTGTTGCACCAACCGGTTCACGATCGGTTAGCACCATGTGTGTTGCAGCTGACCCTGATAGACCTATTTGGTTCCCTGGGAGCACACCCTACCAGAATGACTCAATATTTGAATAAAAGATACATAAATATATTTAATTTTTGTATTTGTGATCCTAATGTATAGTTTTGTAACTTGCAGTATTCTACCAGGAGACTTTAGGTTTGATCTTCTTGGTCTAGGTAACACATGATCCTTGTTCATAGTATCTGTTAAGAGTTTGAAAAACTTACATGAGGGGTCCCTGTGGTAACACATGGTCCTTGTTCATAGTATCTGACTATCTGTTAAGAGTTTGAAAAAATTACATGAGGACCCCTCGTGAAACGAGTGTAAAGTACAGGGACACTGCACGTCAAAAGAAAGTTTAGGGACCCCGCAAGAATTCTGGCGTAAATTACAGGGCTGCCTCACGTAAATTTTTCTAAGATTTTTTCTAATAAATCATATTAGGAACCTGTGTGCATGTTTTGTGCAGATGCTTATATGCCTAATGAATATATTAGACACTCAAACCTTTTATTAGTTGCTAAAACTGGTGTGCGAATGACAGGATCTGAAACCACACTTTTCATCGTTGAGCTGAAGGAAGAAGATGGGCTGACATCGTTGAACCATAAAGAGTTTTTGGCAATTGATGTTTGTGTATTAGTTCTAGATAAAATGTATGTTATCTGTACTGTAGAAAAGCTAAATGCAACGTACAAATACCTATTGGAACTTAAAATGTTGTACATGTAAGCTTGTGTGGCATACAACTGCATAACATGGATTTGAAAATCCTAATCAAGATACGCACATATTATAAAGATGTTAGTTATGCTCGAATCACGAGTTAGAGTTAACGTGTTGAAGGGTTATTTGTACAATTGTACATGTGTATAAAAAACCATTGACCGTACACAACATAAATACATAGTAATAAATTAGTTAATCATTTATAGTTCAATATTAAAAATGTCGCGATCTTCTCCAAAAGTCAGATTGTTGTAGAATCAGATTTCTAGTTTCTTTTGATTTATTATTTCGTTTTGAAATATAAGAAGGTTTTCCAACTCAAGCAGTAAGTAAGCCGTGTGCTTAACAGTTGAATCAGTGGCCATCTGATCCATTTGGTCATCACCCTTCTCCTGCAGAGATTGAAAAAGTATAACTTACTGGATCATCGTATATACAAGCAAGCCCTGTGTATTCATATGCTTCTGATCCCTGATTAGTTTTTAAGAAAAGAAAAACCTTACTATATGAGTTAAAACATGAAGTTTACACACACACACACACAAAATCAGATCAAATTCTAGTTTATAGAAGAATTTTTTTTAGTAAATTGGTCATAAGTGACATGATTGGTGGGTTGTGTACTGTAAGATCATTTGTAATGGAGAGGGGTGTGGGTTGATGGTAATTTCTTTTTGCACTTTTTGGATTGTGAGTTTTTTATGTTAAATTAAGGTGGTATGGATGCTTGTTAAAATATACTGCAATTGGTAAGTAGTAAAGGGATAAAAATAATATTTTAAAAAATAATATAAAATCAATAAAACTCAACCCACACCCGTTGCTTTTCACGTGGGATCCCAACTAATGCCCAACCCACATGATAAACCAACGCCCCATTAGGTGAAAAGTGGGCGTGACTTTTGTGCCACCAGGGAAACCCACAACCCACAGGCGTGGGTGAGCCCCATTACAAGTGGTCTAAAAGGCGAATCTAGTTGGTTTTCACCTGTACATCCTCTAAACTTGTAGATCGGAAATCTAGTAACAGTATATGTAACAAACTCGGACCTAAAGTTTTAACAAGCTACAAACGCATCATGAACACCCTGAATTTTGTATTAACGCCCAGTAAAGAAAAGGAGCGGAGTAATATTTACATTATTATCTTTACTTATAATGCACTAAAAATGGTGTTTCTGTAAAACACACCATAAATAGATTGTTGTATGTATTCAGATTAGCAAGGGCATTTTTAGATTGTACATCATTAGTCATCAAAGAATTTAAGACCGCTTTGTACTAAAGATATAGAATGCGAAATTTGTGTAGGAAGTTAAATAGTGTAAATGTAATAGAGAATATTTTAGTTTCTATTAAATAAAATAATATACGAATACAGATAAAATTACATAATAATAGAGAGAGAAACACTTGGTGAGAGAAAGACTTGGAGAGAGGTGAGAGCAAACAAATCGAGGGGCACGATTAGGGATATGGAACGGTATAACGGAGGCTATGGCAGTTCCATCTAGCGTCAATCCAACATTCATTTGAAATCGTTTATGTTCTTCAATTCCCCTGAAGAATGGAGAGTGGTTAACTTGTGGAAGATGTTCAAACAATACGGTTTGGTGAAGGATGTTTACGTAGTAATGAAAAGGCTGAACAACGTGAAAAAATTGCTTTTGTTAGATTCAGAGATGTAGCTGACGAGGATATGCTACTCTTGAAACTGAGGGAAATTAGGATCGATGGAATGATGCTAATGGTGTACTAGGCAAAGGAAAGGTCAAAAGCTGGGGAAGAAGGAAAATGAAAGGACCCGTCCTAATCCATCTGGACGAAGTCATCAACATTTGATCCCAGAGCGATGATCGACTCCAAGTAATGTCCTTAAAATGAGCAAATGCACAGCGGAAGATTTCTTTCATACCTGAGAATAAACATGCTTTAAAGTGTCAACCAAAAGGTTGGTGAGTTCATTAATTTATCATAAATAATCATTTCATAATTTTAATAGACCACAAGATTTCATATTTTCATTTCTCATAAACATACGTCCCATGCATAGAGACAAAAATATCATTCATATGGATTGAACACCTGGTAACCGACATTAACAATATGCATATAAGAATATCCCCATCATTCCGGGATCCTCCTTCGGACATGATATAAATTTCGAAGTACTAAAGCATCCGGTACTTTGGATGGGGCTTGTTGGGCCCAATAGATCTATCTTTAGAGTTCGCGTCAATTAGGGTGTCTGTTCCCTAATTCTTAGATTACCAGACTTAATAAAAAGGGGCATATTCGATTTCGATCATTCAACCATATAATGTAGTTTTGATTACTTGTGTCTATTTCGTAAAAACATTTATAAAATTTGCGCATGTATTCTCAGCCCAAAAATATAAAGGGTAAAAAGGTAAATGAAACTCACCTAATGTATTTTGTAGTAAAAATAGATATATCGACATTAAACAACCGAACAATGCAGGGTTGGCTTCGGATTCACGAACCTAAAACATTTGTATATTTATTATTATTCATATTTGTAATTGAACACGTATATATGTATATATATAACAGTATTAGTTATATCATTTTTATGTTGATAATATATATATGTTTTATATGTTCATTTTTCATATATATATATATATATATATATATATAATGATTTTAAGTTTTGTTATGTTGTATGTGTTATATATATATATATATATATATATATATATATATATATATATATATATATATATATATATATATATATATATATATATATATATATATATATATATATATATATATATATATGTATGTATTTAATTTGTCTATCAAAACAGTAGTTCTAATATACTAAGTTAATATTAGTGGAAAATATATAATGATAATAACAATGATTTTTAATAATAGCACTTGTAACAATATAAATTTTATTGTTTTTGGTAGATACGATATTAATGATTTACTTATAATAATTACATTGTTAAAAATGATAATATTAATAAAGGTATTGTTAATAACAATACCTTTGTTTAATAATAATAATAATAATCATACTAATTGTTACAAAAGTGATACTAGTACTAATATTAATGAGAAAAAAAAATGCTAATTTGTAATATATTCCCTAATAATAATGATAATCCTTAATGATAACAATAATAACACTTATACTAATAATAATAGGATCCTTATTAAAAATGATACTATTAATAATTATACTACTTAAGATTAATACCTATAATAATAATAATACCCCTAATAATCATAATATTAATAATAATAACCATAATGATATTCATAATACTTGACAATAACAATTGTAATTATAATACATAATACATATAATAATAACACTAGTTAATAATAACAATAATCATAATAACAATAATAATAATAATAATAATAATAATAATAATAGAAATGAAATAAAATAAAAAGGTATACCCTTTAAGATCCTGGAGTAAAAAGAATTATTAAGAATTGTTGCAGACGAGACTCGAACCCGTGACCTCTCGTTTCACAAACACGCACCCAAAACATTACTCTATCTGTTCCATTTTCGAAATATATCACAAATACCAATTTATAACCCGAAATTAAATCTGTGATTTCTTCTTCTATTTTATTCAACCTCTTTTTCGGCCCAACTACAAAGCCCATCGGAATTTTTGTTTTACGGCCCAACAAACTAAGGAACTCGGCCCAATATAATTTAGCCAATCAGAATAGATGAGGATTGGGCCTTGCACATCCTAAATGGGCTGCTTCAATGGCTTTGTAATAAATAAAAAGAAATATTTGTAGCTGCGATGTATCGAACCCTAAACCTCCTGCTTATCAACCACACCTCCTAACCATTTACTCTGACTTGTTCTTTCTGTATTACATCATACCTATTATTTATTTAACCTTTACTCTTTTTATCTTCTTCAAAGAACAAGAGACCCAGAACTATTTACCATTTTTTTTCCTTGCCTTATCATCTTCTTCACCATTAGTCATCATCGTCTATCGTTTTAAAATAGAAATAGAAGCTAATCGCTATAATCCTCCAGCGAATCAGTAAAGAGTTGTAACGTCTAATAAGGTTCGAAAGAATATATATATATATATATATATATATATATATATATATATATATATATATATATATATATATATATATATATATATATATATATATATATATATATATATATATATATATATATATCGTAGCATTATACATCATAATATCACCTTCATCATCATTATTATCATGTCATAATTATCATCATTATTTCGCCACTGTACCATTCTCAATATCACGATATCATCATCTCACGCTCATCATTCTACTCGCAACTGTGAACATCGTTACACCACCATTTCATTCGTCGGTTAGTGGCTGCGGTGGTGGTTCATGGCAGCGGTGGAGTTCGATTAAAATAGCAAACATTGGAGGTCGATGGTGGGTTTGTGTTGGCGATCGTTTGCAACAATTCACAATGTGTTGTAGTTGTGGAAACAGAAAAATATCAAGAGAGAGAGAACGAGGGAGAGAGATGTTGAGGTGGTTGTGTTGTGATGGTTTACGAGTGGTTACGGTGGAAGTGGTGCTTAATGGGGTGGTGTTTGACAGTGGTGAAGATGGCCGGAGATGGCAGTGTTTATTGCAGGTGGCGGCGGTCAGGTGGTGGCCGATGGTTGCTGCAAATGGTGGTTAGAGATCGGGTGTTTTTAACTATCATATATGTGTGTTTCCTACATATCTCATATAGATAGAAGATAGATATATTATATACATATATTATAAATGTAGAACTAATCCACTAATTATTAATAATTCTAATTATTATATAATATAACTTTAACAATGATTCATGTGATAATTGAGAATGGGAATTGAAAAGATACGCCTGTTTATGTCTTCACCTACCGACACTTTTTTTTTGTTTTTTTACCGAGTGGTATATCGTGTCCATAGCTAAACAGTTGACGTATAAAAGTGTTCTTAAAAATCCCAAATTTTTAGGTTGACTATATTTAATTATTTCACTCATTACCTGTTTGAAACCTGATCAAAAAGGTTCAAAAATTATTTATTTTCTGTTCCGATTTATATGTACGGAGTACTAATATTTAAACTTAAAAAGGTAAAAATACTTTTAATAAATCTAAAATCTTCGTAATCGATTTACAGTTCAACTTTTATTTTAATTCTTCATAAACATATACTCTATTTATTTTAAAACTAACAAAACGTCAACCGAGTGTTACTGAAGTTTACTGACTAAGCTCGAAATCATTTATTTTTAATATATTCCCTTTCTATATACAAATAGTTTTAAAATAGCAAGTTTAATTACTAAAACAAATATATTATATATTCTTAAACAAATATATTTAATATAGCTATATATATTTACAAGTAAAATTTATATTCATAACTACATATATGTATATATATAATATTAGTTTTTATTACATCGTATATTATTTTATATATTTATTTCCAACAATTAAATGTATATGCTAGTTTATTAATGTTCATGTTATTATATATTATACATATATTTATATATATCCACATATTTATATATATCCACATATTTACAAGCAATGGTTCGTGAATCACCGGGAACAGTTGAAGGTCAAATGATATCGTGTAACCAGTTTAAATAATTTTCGAGACTCAATATCACAGATTTTTGCTTATCGTGTCGAAACCATGTTAAGATTCAAGTTTAAATTTGGTCGGAAATTCTCGGGTCATCACAGAAAAGATCCAGGAAAGAAAGATAATGGGGAGCAGTGAAAACAAACAACACCAAAAAAACGGCGATGAACCACCTGCATCACCACATTTGTTCCGGGATGGGCGTAAGTTTATCGATGTGGTCCATAACAAAAACACTGAATATTTTAGAAACAAACTCTCGAGGAACAGGCAACAGGAATCAGCTCAGCTCAAAGAAAACCCGCAGGAAAGAACTGTAATCATTCCTACAAACGAAGATAATCAAGGCATCCTGGAACGAGCAATTATCAGAGAAGTTGAGAAGATTGAATATCTTGATAATTTTCAATCCCTTTGTGATGCTGAGGGATTAGGCAATTACGAACTAAAATACATTGGGGGATTAGAGTTAATGTTAATCTTTGATGATTCATCGACTGCTAGAAACATCTCTAGTCATGAAGGTCACTTCATTAGGGATGGGCTAAATAACATTCGTTTGGGAGACGGTCCGGGAAGTCCACATGGAAGACTTACTTGGATTAATATCATAGGAGTACCAGTGAGATATTGGAAGGAAAGTACCTTCTCCAAGATTGCACAATGGTGGGGCAAAATTCACGACATGAGTAACTGCAACCTAGTTGGAAATCAAAATTTGATAGCAGGAAGGGTCCTAATCAAAGTTTGGGGGTCCAGTCTTATCAATGAAACGATTAAACTAAGGGCTAGAACAAGTGTCTTCTATGTAAAAGCAATCAAAGAAGTAGGTGACATCGTGGAATTTGACTTGGAAGTAGGGGTGTTCATCGGTTCGGTTTTTGGTTTTTCGGTTCGATTTTTTCGGTTTTGAAACTTCAAAAATCAAGACCGAAAATCAAACCAAAACCAAATGCAAATATCAAAACCAAAACCAAAACCAAAACCAAAACCAAACCAATTTCAAATTCGAATTTCGGTTTGATTTCGGTTAAAATCGAATTCAACTTTCAAAATCAATTTTTTTACTTTTTCCTTATAAAATGAACAAACATTATTGTATTAGTTTTGTAATATATCATACAAAAGTAATATATATAATCGAACGTATATACACAAATTTACAAAATACAATAAGCTTATTTTAGCTTATAAATTATCATAATACAATACCTATTATATCAAAAAAAAAAAATAAACAAAATCAATAACCAAGAGAAAGATGATTTGAATTTGTTAAATGCATAAGAATCCGTAAAGAAAGAAATTAGATAAAATATAAATTAATAACGCGAGTAAACAAACTTATGATTTTGTTAAGGTAAATTATCTACTCAAATCATATATCTAACAAATGTATACAATAATATTAATAACTTAATATATTTATTTAATAATGTCTAAATTAAATTCGATTTTATATTCGGTTTTCGGTTAACCAAATTCAGAAATTTTAAAACCAAAAGCCAAACCAAAAACCAAATTTTAATTCAGTTTTTGGTTTCGCTCGATCCGAAAACCATTTTATAAATTCGGTTTGGATTTTTTTGGTGTGGTTTCGATTTGGTATTCGGTTTAAATGGTTTTAACCAAACCGATGAACACCCCTACTTGGAAGAGTCTGATATAAGTGAATGAGGTGAGGAAATGGAATCCAATCCAGAAGATGAGGGTGGAACCAATTACAGTTCTGACGATGAGGTCCCTGATGATGTTTAGACTCATGCCGGAAAAGTGTTACCTGGAGTGGTTGTAGAAGATGATGGTTCAGGGTGCACAGGGAATAATGAAGAGATAAACAGTAATGATGAGGGAGGCGGCATCTTTTCCTCTCCCAAGAACAATAATGACGAGGCAAAAAAATACCAAGATATCGGGAATACCCAAAAAGATGTTGTCAGTGAGCATGGAGAACAAAACGTTGATCCGGTGATAAATTCAAACTTAAACCCTAATGAAACTAGGGATGGGTCAAATCAAAGTCCACCAAAACCAAAGGAAAGTTCTATTGGGCCCAACGAATCCAATGGGCTTGATAAAACATGTGAGAATGCAAGTGAGTCAAATGGGCCGGGAGAAGAAAATAAAAATGGAAACTTTAGCCCTACATAAATCCAAGAGACTGGGCCAGATGCAGCTACACATAAACCCAGTAGAATGAAAGCAAATGAGACTAATTCTAATAAAGATAAGCCAATCGATACTGGTGATGTGGATAGGGGATCGACTCATGATCTAGAGATCAACCAGGTAAACAATGTTGAGTATGTTAATGACTCGATCTCAGATGCATATACTGATTTTGATGATATATGTGATGATGGAGTAAATATCAAGGTTAAATTTCAAAATCGCGCTAAGTCAAAGGATAAGGGTGGGAGCACCAGCGTACATAGTTATGGGAATTGGCGGGCTTTATCAGTAATTATGAGGGGTAAATGCTTCACAAGGTCACAACAGAAAAAGAACAAAGCTAATTCCAGTGATCAAAATGAGGGACGAAGTACCAAATGTAGTTGCTCTATGCGATCCAAATCTCACAGATCAAACGATAGTGGTATAAAAAACGATTGCTCAGAAGGGTGTGTGCAGATTGAGGAGTTTGCAAAACAGATTGGGCTCGAATGGGAGAACGAATTTCATGACCTGTCTTAATCCATCAGGATGAATACATTACATTTGGTTACATCGCGAGGTACTTGACCTCTATATGATACATTTTACAAACATTGTATTCGTTTTTAAAAGACAAACTTTCATTTCATCGAAAGTTGACGGCATGCATACCATTCCATAATATATCCAACTATAATTGACTTAATAACAATCTTGATGAACTCAACGACTCGAATGTAACGTCTTTTGAAATATGTCATGAATGACTCCAAGTAATATCTCTAAAATGAGCAAATGCACAGCGGAAGATTTCTTTCAAACCTGAGAATAAACATGCTTTCAAGTGTCAACCAAAAGGTAGGTGAGTTCATTAGTTTATCATAAACATTCATTTTCATCATTTTAATAGACCACAAGATTTCATATATTTAATTGTACACGTAACCCGAGTACAAAATAACACGCGTAACCCGCGAATTAAAAATCATTCATATGGTGAACGCTTGATAACTGACTTAACTTTAACGCATAGAATATCCCCAAACAGAACCTCTCGTCTGTATAATAATAATAATCTCGAAGTACTAAAGCATCCGTACCCCGGATGGGACTTGTCGAGGTCCATAGATCTATCTTTAGGATTTGCGTCGATTAGGGGCCATACCCGTTTCCTAATCATTAGGTTACCAAGCTAAAAAGGGGTGATATTCAATATTCATAATCTAGCCATAGAATGTAGTTTTTGATCACTTGTGTCTATTTCGTAAAACATTAATAAAATCGGCGCATGTATTCTCAGTCCCAAAAATATATATACTCCGTAAAAAGGAAGTAATGAAACTCACAATACTGTATTTTGTAGTAAAAATACATATGACGACATTGAACAATGCAAGGTTGGCATCAAATTCACGAACCTATATTCAATTATGTATATTAATACATGTAATGGAAATCAAACAAATTTATATCTTATTAGTGATTTTAATTGTTATTTTAAATCATGTGTTTCATTAATAACTTAATTAATTATATTTATCAACATTTATTATGTATGTATTACTATAATTATGTTACATGTAATAATTATATTTTATATAAATAATATTTTTTGTAATAATAATGATAATACCAATGGTAATATTAGTAATACAAATGATGATAATAATAATAATAATAATGTTAAAATTTTTTATCTTAAAATAATAATTATTTTAATAATAGTAATAATAATAATATTAATAATCTTGATAATCCTAATAATATTAATGATAATAATAATAATCATAATTTTTAATATTTAGTGTTAGTTTGATAATAATAATAATAATAATAATAATAATAATAATAATAATAATAATAATAATAATAATAATAATAATAATAATAATAATACTAATAATAGTAGTAGTAGTAGTAGTAGTAGTAGTAGTAGTAGTAGTAGTAGTAGTAGTAGTAGTAGTAGTAGTAGTAGTAGTAGTAATAATAGTAATAATAATAATAATAATAATAATAATAATAATAATAATAATAATAATAATAATAATAATAATAATAATAATAATAATAATAATAATAATAATAATGGTAATAGAAATACTACCTCAAAGGAGTAGCCCTTAAAAATAATGCCCAAGCTCGGGATTGAACCCGCGACCTTCCGCTAACCCAAAACACTCCTTAACCAATACACTACAGCTTCCTTTCTGTTATAACACTTAACTAAATTTTTATTTAACCTATATCTCTGTCTGTTCTACTTCTTCTTTTAAAAAAAATGAATATGCCACTTCCTGGTTTCGAACTCAAGACCTCTCGCTTAAACATCCATACCACTAACCATTGCTCTGCTTATGATTTTCTGTTATAATACTGATTTAAATTGTTTTATCCCTTATTTCAGTTTTCTTCTTTTCTAAACCCAATTACATAACCCATTCTAATGGTGATCCATTATATCATCATCATTATTATAGAACCTAAATCCGCTTTTCACCATAAAATCACGATCTTAACATCATCTAACCATCATTTTATCATCTTCAAATCATCATCAACATTAATTTATTATTATCAATTCATTATCACTTTTTATCATTTTATGTATTTTCATCATTTCTTAACATATCATCATCGTTATGTTATCTTGTCCTCACCATCATTCTTAATTGTCACCTTGAGCACTTCACTGTATTATCTTTTTCTTTCGATATCATAGTATCGTTATCATTTAAGTCATAACCTCATCATCCTTCTCTATTATTTGTCATCAACACTTCGAAAAGAAAAAAAAAAATAAAAATAAAACGCAGCCATCGTGATATCCTCTCATCTTGTTGTTGTTTTCACTAGTTATCATCTCCTCACTTCTTAAAGTCTCGGCCCACCAAAGGAATAAGAATACCGCAAAAATTATTAGTGGTCCATAACATGATTTTTGGCCGACACCTACTTTAATTATTTTAATTAAGTGCAACTTCTTTTCATTATTCAATTATAAGAAAACGAATCCTATGGCTCAAGATAAAAGTACTGCACTCAATTTTAATTACCTCATTCCATATAATATTCGAGTGGATTTATTTGTTGTAGACTTGTCGGCCGTATGTAAAAGAAAAAGGGAAACATGCAACCATCAACATTCCTTATAACCCTACGGTTGCATTTGTTTACGAATAGAAGAAAAATAATTCACAGCCCAACCTGCGTTTCACTTCCTCAAAGTCATCTTTCTTTAATCATTCTTACACTCGTTACCCATAATCACAGGACAAGTATTGTACAATAGTATTTTGATCAACAATTGGGTTTACGAAGATGATGAATGTTGGTTTTGATCAGAAACTGAAAGAGCAGCATGTAGGGCCAGAAATGTAAGCTACATCGTAATAGATTCAAGATAATGGTGGTGTTGATCGACTGAGAGGAAAAGAAAATAATATAGGAACGAAGACAAGCAACAAGTATAGAGTGTTTGATGATTAAGTTTCATGAAAGAAAACGGTGGTGAGGTTGAAGGTTTATAAAGGTTTTATGGGTGTTCACGGTTGTATGAGGTGAAGAAGGTAATAGACGATTGTTCTTGATGATAGTCGAAACAGAAGCTCAGAAGTGGCAAGGTGGTGATGGTTTATGAGAAGAGAAAGGTTTGAATTCGAAATATGGTAAAAAGATGAAGAACATAGGTTAACGATGTTTAATTTATTAGTTATAATTGATAATTGTTGATGGGAAGTTGAATGTGCTTCATGTATTTCACTAGTTGGTCGATTGTTATATAAGGATTAAAAAATGTCAACATGAATTTGACAGGAACCATCGTACAGAAAAAAAAAATAAGCTCGATGGGGATGGTTAACAAATTTTTGTTCTATAACTGTGATAGATTCCAATTTGTAATCAGATAAGAGACATGTGACAAAAATTGAAAATAGTTTGATTGTTACCCTTAACAAATTCGTACGGTTATCAAATTTAAGTCAGGAATTAAATTAATAAAAAAAAAATAATAAAAAGGTGAAAGGGATTGGCAACTGAATTTGGTTGTATCTAGGATTCGATTCCATCTGATATCATGCTTAGAGACAGGAAAATAAATCAATACAGTTTATAGATGGTGATGTTAAACAACCTTGATTCCTTATCTTATTTATTTTCCTTATTCTAGCTAATAATATAAATATATATTAATATTAATAATACTAATTATTAGTAATAATACTAATAACAATAATAATATTATTGATAAATAATAATAATAATAATAATAATAATAATAATAATAATAATAATATTAAAGATACAAATAATAATAATTGATAAAAAATATTAATAATGGTAAAAATAATGATAAAAGTATTAAGAGTAATGATAATAATAATTTTTTAAAAAAATGTTAACTTTTAGTAATAAAAATAACTATAATCAAAATTTTCTATTAATTATAATAATATTAATGATAATAATAATATTAATAATAATAAAAAAATGATATAACAATTTATACATATTAAATTTCATATATATATATATATATATATATATATATATATATATTTTATATTAGACATAATATTATTAATAATACAAATATTAATGTTACATTAGTAATAATAATAGAAGTAATGATCATAATATTAACATAACATTTATACTTTAACTTGTAATTACATATAATAACTTTTATTGAATATTTATGATTATATAAATTTATATATTACATATAATAATAGTTATGTATAAAAATCATATATATTTTTATAGATTTATTTTAATGACAACCTTTTATATTATATTATTTTACATATTCAATTCTACTGATTAATTAGTATTTTATTATTTTATATTTACACATGTATTTATCTTTATATGTATATATATATATATATATATATATATACACACATTTATTTATAAACAATTGTCTGTGAATCATCGAGAATAGTCAAATGGTGATTGAATACATGAACATAGCTCCAAAATTTTCGAGACTCAACATTACGGTCTTTGCTTATCGTGTCGAAAACATATAAAGATCAAGTTTAAATTTGGTCAAAAATTTTCGTGTCGTCATAGTACCTACCCGTTAAAGAAATTTCGTCCCTAAATTTGATTGGGATCGTCATGGCTGACAATAAGTATGTTTTCATGACACATATGAGTTGATAAATAGAGTTTTATCATCATTGAGTAATATGGGTAAAACAATTCGATTATTCGAAGAGCACGAATGAAGCTATCACAAAAGAGTGAAATGAATAAATGAAGTTTCGTCTTAACTTTTGACGTTGTCTTGGTTGAATTCTGGGATTCAAGGGA
This sequence comes from Rutidosis leptorrhynchoides, assembly GCF_046630445.1. Lineage (NCBI taxonomy): Eukaryota > Viridiplantae > Streptophyta > Magnoliopsida > Asterales > Asteraceae > Rutidosis > Rutidosis leptorrhynchoides. The sequence goes on along the minus strand of NC_092337.1, from coordinate 410,010,022 downwards.
TTTAAAGAAAATCTTTGAAATCTAAGATATGATTCTTCGAGATTTAGGGTAATTAGAATCCTCCTTTGCTTAAATGCAATAATCTGTTTTGATTGCTCTGTCGGATATTTCACTATAAATCCATCCTCTCCATTTCCTTTATATTTCGTAGTTTCATACTTTTGTTTTCTCTTCCAGACTTTAAGTCAAGCGAATAATAGTCCAGAATTCGTAGGTATGGAGTTTCGAGTGAACATGACTAACGTTCTAAGAGAGAAATTGTAATGCACGATCTTGATTGGTTAAATTACTAGCATTCAAGAGAAAAGATAAAACTATCAAGAAAATATGTTCTTGATATGTTTATAGATTAGATAGAATGTAAGAGTCGTGTAACATGGCACATGATGACGTTATGATCTGTGAATAATCACGTTTCATTAGAAACTCAGCATGACTTACTGTAATATATTCACGTTGATCAAGTGTCATTATATTATACTAACACATGCTTCAGTTCCCAACACTACTTCAAAATCATTCATAATTTAAAACTCTAAGTTTTTAGAGATTCAGAAACTAAAACAATTTTCTTTTATTATATAACACAGATAGAGCGGAGAGATAATTAATATCGGACAAAAATATTTATGAAGTGTGACAACCTGGAAATTTTCGACCAAATTTAAACTTAATCTTTATATGATTCCAACATGATCATGATAAACAAAGTTTGTAATGTTGAGTCTCGAAAATTTTGGAACTATGTTCATACATTCAATTACCCTTTTGACTATGCTCGACAATTCACAAACGAATATATAAATGGATATGAATATATATATATATATATATATATATATATATATATATATATATATATATATATATATATATATATATATATATATATATATATGTATATATATATATATTATAACTTGAAAACGTTAATAAAGTATTAAATGTATAATATTTTAGATTAAACGTAATTATCTTAATATATGCTTAATATATTCATCTACGGAATTAGAAGATAATACCAACGATTGGATTAGCAGATATTTCAATAATTATAAATCTCGTAAGTATTGTGATAAGTCTTTGTTGAGAGGTCCACCTTGATTTAAGAAATCTTTCCTTTTTGACTGTATTTGATATATAAATAACTTGCAACGTGTATAGAAAAAGTATTTATATATATTATATATATATATATATATATATATATATATATATTAAGGTTCGAAATTATTTTTGTAAACAATAGTAACACCCATTTATTGTTCCGTTTGATAAATAAATATTATATACAAATTTATATTTTTCTAAACGAAAATATATATTTTACAATGTGATAATGCATAGAATTGAATTAGATATAAAACGTTTTGATATTATTAAATATATTTTAATAAACAACGAGGAGTTGATTTATAGAAGCAAATGACCAAATTACTAAAATGTATAAGTTATACTTTGAGTAATATAGTTTATTGATAATTTAAGATTATATTTTGACAAAGGTACGAATCACAAAACGTAAAGTACAAGTTTTCTAAGCATACAAAAATGCATTCGAGAAACCGGAACTAAGACATTAGTCAAGCGTAAACGTACGAGTCATCGGACCAAAAATTAAAAGTCAACTATGCACGTGAATATAATATAATATATAATTAATTAATATAAATTATATATATTATATATATATTATAAAAAAATGTCGACAAACAAAACAATAAAAAATTGTGAGCTGGATTTTGGGGACATGAGATCGCATGAGAAATAGGCATAAAACCCATGCGATCGCATGGCAGTCAGGATTCAGAAACATTCTATAAATTGGCCAGTTTGTTCGACACACACACACATATATCTCAATCTCTGCTCTCTATATTTATTATTGTTATTATTATTATTATTATTATTATTATTATTATTATTATTATTATTATTATTATTATTATTATTATTATTATTATTATTAAGATTAATATTATTATTAATTTTATAATTAGGAGTATTATTATTAGTATTATTATACATAAAATACTACGACGAGGTCATGAGCAAGTTATTTTCAAAATAAGCTTTTCGAGCGGGATAGAGCTAAGGAAACTATGAGTTATAGCTATGGAGATTATGGGTAACGTTCATGGGTATTATTCGCAAGTCTAACCTAGTGTTTATCATCTCCGTTGCGTCTACGTACTTTCCTGTAATATTGAATCACAATATTGATACGTGAGCATTCATATCCTATCTTTTATATATTAATAGTGTATACATGTCTAGTGCTCGGGTATATATATTTATGCATGCTAGTATGCTAAATTTCGTCGTTAAACAGTTTATGATGAATCACGAATTAAATACATATATTACTAATAAAAGGTTTATGATATGCATGTTTTTGGAAAGCTGGCAAAAAATCAATAATTTTTCATTTAGATATCGTATGATTTCAATGAACGAATTAAAAGATATGATCAACTGAATTATGATTGACGTTAATTGAAATTGCTTTTGAATCTGCAATTAATATTTAAACAACTTGTTTATAAGATTGATAAATTGAATTTTTAAATATTACCAGCGGAGTAAATGAATTCTTATATAAGGCACGTCTCGTTTTGTTGAACAATTGTCAAAATTGATTGTTTTATCATATTTTAAAGCCTTATAAAAATTATAGTTTAATTTTACAAAAATTAGGAAACTATGTGAAATGTTAAAATGTTTCGATTGCCATGATCATTCAACTATTGTATTGAGTCAGATTGACTTTTTGAAATAACTTTTGATAACTTTTGTATGTCGATCTCGAGCATTAGGATTGTGATACACTATGACCTGACCTAGCTTGATAGACAATTATTGACCAACATATGTTCTCTAGGTTGAGATCTACGGTTATTTGGTATTCCAAGTTTCGGTCACATTTCGGTGAACGACTTTATGTGCTGCTAAGGTGAGTTTATAGTCTCCCTTTTTAAATACTTTAAATATTTTGGGCTGAGAATACATGCAATGTATTTTAAACACAATGGATACAAGTACATACTTAATTCTACACTGAGTTTGAACCGAAAATCCCTTAGCTTTGGTAACTAGTAACTGCCAGTTATAAGAACTGGTGGGCGCGAGTAGTAGTATATGGATCCATAGGGCTTGATATCCCCGTCCGAGCTAGAGCACTAGCCTTTTAACGGACGTATGCTATTTGAGAAGCGTACACGTTGGTTTGTGTGTATTATTAAGATGATTATACAAAGAGTATAAATTATATATACATTAAGTTTAGTTACCAGGGTGCTCAATTTCGTAGAATATTTTGATAAACGTTTCTGGATGAAACAACTGAAATCTTGTGATCCACCTTTATGTACAGATTATGCAAAACATTAAAACTATGATCTCACCAACCTTTGTGTTGACACTTGTTAGCATGTTTATTCTCAGGTTCCCTAGAAGTCTTCCGCTGTTTCCTTAGATGTTAGACAAGCTATGTGCATGGAGTCTTACATGGCATATTTTTCAAGGAAACGTTGCATTCACCAAATCATCACCATGTATCTTATTTTGACTGCATTGCCAACGGAAGTTGTGGCAACCCGGAAATTTTTGATCAAATTTAAACTTTATCTTTAAATGATTTAACATTTCAGACACGATAAGCAAAGTCTATGAAGTTGAATCTCAAAATTTTAGAACTGTTTCATTACATTTGACTGCTCTCGATGATTCATGAACAATTATATGTATGTATGTATATATATATATATATATATATATATATATATATATATATATATATATGTACAAGTAAAAACAACTTTCCTACAGTAAAACACTATTTGCTACGGTAAAATGACTTTGCTACAGTAAAACACTATTTGCTACAGTAAAACACTATTTGCTACAGTAAAACACTATTTGATGTCGACGAACTAGCAAACAAAATCAGGATAAGGCGGCCATGCGATCGCATGGCAAAAACACTGAAAACTCATGCGATCGCATGGGATACTGTAGCAAGCCACATACCATAAAAACTCGATTTCGTTCAGTTTATTTTCTCAATCATATTACTCCGTATTTATTATTATTATTATTATTATTAGTATTATTATTATTATTATTATTATTATTATATTATTAAGATTATTATTATTATTATTAATCTTAATATTTTTAGTAATATTATACATAAAATATTACGACGAGGTCATGAGCGTGTCACTTTCAAAACAAGCTTCAAACGGGATAGAACTAAGGAAATTATGGGTTATAGCTATGGAGGTTGTGACAACCCGGAAATTTCCAACCAAATTTAAACTTTAATCTTTATATGTTTCCGACGCGATAAGCAATATTTGTTAAGTTAAATTTCAAGAATTTTAAACTATGCTCATACATTCATTCAACCTCAACCAAGTTCCAACGATTCACGAACCATTAAACGAATATGATTATATATGTATATATGTATATATATTATAACTTGAAACATAAACAAAATATTAGATTAAATACTTTATATGATTGTATCTGTTTCAAAATATTTATCAATGGAATTAGAAGATAAGATCAAATGATTGAATTATCAGATATATTGAATTATGATTACAAGTCTCTGTTGAAAGGCCCACGTTGATTTGAGAAATCTTTTCATTTTAACAGTTTTCGAAAAATGGTAAAGTGATTTATAAATAAGAACAAATTGTCAATCATTGAGAACTAGACAAAGGATAGTGGAAGATTGAATCTCATAAAGACTCGATTGATCTATTTAGTTTCAAACGTACAAAAACGTTTTCAGTTTAAAAAGAACTTTATTATTAAAACGTATATAACTTTTATAAATATCTAGAACCACTTTTGACAACTCATTACTTAACTAGTATGATAAAGATAACGATATTTATACTTTATTTTATTAAATATATAAAACGATTTAAATTAATATTATATATATTTATACGCGTATTATACGTACATAGTTTTATACTTTTACTATACTTAAACTTTACCTTTACTTTATTTTTACTTTACTTTAGCTTTAATAATCCACTTTAATAATTCACATTAATAATTCATACTTTAATAATTCACTTTAATAATTCATACTTTAATAATTCAATTTAATAATTCAAAAATCTATTATAAATAGAATTCAATAGGTTTCATTATTTCATAGAAACTTGAAAATATTTTTCTCTAAACTCTCTCAATCGATTTACATATATATATTTACTCTGTATTATTTCAAGATATTATTAGTATACATAAAATATTACGACGGAGTTCTGTTCGAGTGATTTCGAAATTGTTTTTCGAGTGGGATAAGATTAAGGAAATTATGGGTTATAGCTATGGAGGTGATTGAGTATGGTTCATGGGTATGCTCGTGAGGTCAATATAGTGTTTATCATTTCCGTTGCGTCTACGTACCTTTCCTGCAATATTGAATCTCAATATTGATACGTGAGTACTCATAATTTAACTTTTACATACTAATAGTGTATCCCTGACTAGTGCTCGAGTATTTAAGATTATGCATGCTTGTACTTTTGATATTGCCTTTAGACAGGTTAGGTTAAATCTTGAATTAGTTACACTTGCGGTTGAGATAAGGTATAAGATATGCATGTCCTTGGAAAGCTAGCGAAAAATTAAGAACTTTTCCTTTAGATATCGAATGGTTTCGATGAACGGATTAGAAGTTATAATTAATTGAATTTTTGATATTTTTATTAAAAATGATTATTATTATCGTCGTTTTTATCGTCGTTCTAGTTTTATCTTATTATTATCATTATTATTATCTTTATCAATAAAAGGGATTTATCATTAAAAATTGTTATTTTTGTTATTATTACTATCGTTATTATCGTTAAAGTTATAATTAGTATTATTATTATTATCCAATTATTATTATTATTATTATTATTATTATTATTATTATTATTATTATTATTATTGGTATTATTATTATTATTATCATTATTAATTATTAATATATATATCATTATTTAAAAATGGTTATTGTTATTGTTATTATTATTATTACTATATTATCATTAAGATAATTATAAGTATTATCATTAATAATGTTATAGTAACTATCATTATTAATATTAGTGTAATTAAAATAAATATTTGTAACACCTAATTATTTTGATTACTATTATTATCATTATTATGAACACGATATAAAAGACGATTAAAAGCTATTAAACGAAATGATTAGGAAATAATGGGTAAGAGTATCATGATGAAATTAAAATATTATAAGATATTGATTTAGATAAAATTATCGTTCTTATTATTTTTATCATTACTATTATTATTAAAAGTATCGTTAGTATTAAAACAATCATTTTAACAAAAATTATCATTTTAATAGAAATATCATTGTTACTATAAAATATCATTATTATTATTATTATTATTATTTTAAATAGAATTATTATTTTAAATAGAATTATTATTTTAAAGATAATATTAAAAATTATCGTAAATATTAAAGTTATCATAATTAGAATTATCGTTTTATCATAATGTCATCTTAGTAATTATAAACATTGATATTTTTATAATAATAATTATTATTACAAAATAATACAACTTTTACTTACTATCATTATAGATATTATTTTATCAAATAAATATGTGATACAAACATATTTTACTATGTGTAATAACTTACTTTAATAATACCTATCATATTATCTTTATGATATTAAATGAACCCTATAAATTTTATTACTTAATATATATAAAAGTATATTTTATTATATAAATTTAATATAAAATTTTATTTATTAATAAATAAATTATATTATTTACTCTAATAAATCTTTTAAAAATATTTAAAAATATAAAACGACGATATTTAAACTATATATTAATAATGTATAGATTTTTGGAAATTATTTTGAGTCAAATTTACTTTTGTTGACTTTTGCATATTAGTCTCGAGCATTAGGATTGTGGTACACTATGACTTGACCTAATTTGTTAGACAAATATTGACCAACACATAAATATATATAATTAATTTAGGTTCGTGAATCCGAGGCCAACCTTGCACTTGTTCAATGACGTTATATGTATTTTTACTACGAAATACAGTATGGTGAGTTTCATTTGCCTTTTTACCCTTTATATTTTTAGGACTGAGAATACATGCGCTTTTATAAATGTTTGACGAAATAGACACAAGTAATTGACTACATTCTATGGTTGAATTATCGAAATCGAATATGCCCCTTTTTATTAAAGTCTGGTAATCTAAGAATTAGGGAACATACACCCTAATTGACGCGAATCCTAAAGATAGATCTATTGGGCCTAACAAACCCCATCCAAAGTACCGGATGCTTTAGTACTTCGAAATTTATATCATGTCCGAAGGAGGATCCCGAAATGATAGGGGATATTCTTATATGTATCTAGTTAATGTCGGTTACCAGGTGTTCACCATATGAATGATTATTTTTGTCTCTATGCATGGGACGTATATTTATGAGAACTGGAAATGAAATTCTTGTGGTCTATTAAAATGATGGAAATAAATGATTATGATAAACTAATGAACTCACCAACCTTTTGGTTGACACTTTAAAGCATGTTTATTATCAGGTGTTAAAGAAATCTTCCGCTGTGCATTTGCTCATTTTAAAGATATTACTTGAAGTCTTTCATAGCATATTTCGAAGAACGTTGCATTCGAGTCATTGAGTTTGATGTCGAACGAGGTGTATATAAAATAGTTATTATTTTACTAGGAAAATACTATTAAATACGATACAATTTTACACAAGATATTTATTTATTTATAGAATGGATATACTTAAACCTTGCTACAACACTTATAGGCAGTGTACCTAATCGTACAGTAGTGTAGTTTTTAGTAAGTCCGGTTCGTTCCACAGGGAAATCTTTAAGCAAAGCTCAACGCTATATTAGTTTACTTTTATAAAAATACAAATACATATATAAGTAATATTATTATTATAAAGAGGGGTTTTTACCGTTTAATGACCGGTTTGTCGATTTTAAAACTTTAGTCGCAGTTAAAACCTAATGTAAAATATAAAATAAATACAAGACTTTAAATTAAAGCGTAAAGTAAATAACGATAATGAAATTGCGAATAATAAAAATGCGATAAAAATTAAATTGCGATAATTAAAAAGTACGATAATTAAAAGTGCGATAAAATGAAATAACAATAAATAAAAGTGCGATAATTAGAAGTGCAATTAAATATAAAATAAAGGAAATAAAATATGATATAAAAGAATTATGCTTATTTAAACTTCCGTAATCATGATGTTTGACGTGTTGATTTTAGTTTTATGCCCATGGGTTAATTGTCCTTTGTCCTGGATTATTCAATATGTCCGTCTGGTTTTTGTCCATAACAGTCCATCAGTCATAAATATAAATTGCAAGTGTCCTTGTCAAATTATTATTATACCCGAAGATAAATATTCCAACTAATTGGGGATTCGAATTGTAACAAGGTTTTAATACTTTGTTTAATGAATACACCAGGTTATCGACTGCGTGTAAACCAAGGTTTTACTACTTTGTTAACAATTACACCAATTACCCTTGAATGTAATTTCACCCCTGTTTTAATTATTCTAGTGGCTATTAATCCATTCCCGTGTCCGGTTAAATGAACGATTATTCGTACATATAAATACCCCGCCCATCGTGTCCGATCGAGTGTATATGGTAATTTATAGGGACGCCCAATTGTAAATCTTTATATTAACATTAACAAACTTTCATTTAGTTAAACAAATATAAAGCCCATTAATAGCCCATAGCCTAGTTTCCACAAGTGTCGTTCTTTTGTCCAAACCCCAATTATGGTACAAAGCCCAATTACCCAATTTTAGTAATTAGCCCAACATCATGATTACTTCGTTTTAAACAAGCATAATAATAACTTAGCTACGAGACATTAATGTAAAAAGGTTGAACATAACTTACAATGATTAAAAATAGCGTAGCGTTACACGGACAGAATTTCGACTTACACCCTTACAACATTTGCTAACATACCCTTATTATTAGAATTATAATTAAAATTAAAATATAAATTATAAATATAAATATATATTACTTATGAAGAGGAAGAGAAATAGGATGATAAACTCGTCAGAAAACTGGCTATTTATAGGACCTGACCAGAAATCTCACACCATGCGACTCGCATGGTTTTGTGCTTCTGGCCATGCGAGTCGCATGGCCACCCTGGATTCAGCCAACTACTTTTGTTTTCTTCTTGCCGACGTAATATAATAATAATAATAATATATATAATATATAATTATATATAATTATATATATATTATATTATATTCTTGTGCATAGTAGACTAGATATTTTTGGTCCGTTGCGTCGGGCGTTTCTTCTTGGCTCAGGTCCCGGTTCCGGATTTTCGGACGTCCTCGCGTATTATTTTATATCGTGTACTTTGCGTCTTGTAACTTGTACTCTTGTCATTTTGAGACGTTCCTCATCAATATTTTGAACCTTTTTGATTGTATCTTGTACTTTTTAGCTCTTTGGACCTTTTTGTCTTCAATTTGTCGAATCTGCCTTTTGTCTTCACCTTTTATTATTTAAACGAATATCACTTGTAAATAGAACAATTGCAACTAAAAGCTTGTCTTTCTTGAGGAATAATGCTATGAAATATATGTTCGTTTTTAGCATTATCAAATATTCCCACACTTGAGCGTTGCTTGTCCTCAAGCAATATTGTCTTGAAATACTAGAATCACTTCTTTATTCTTCATACTTTGTACATCAGTGATTTCTATACGGTGGTATAAACAATGGTAGTGACGATATGGTTTACAGTCCCACATGACTATAAAAATTTAGATCCATTAAGGAAATTGGATCTTTATGAAAACATTTGATCTTTTGAAATCTAGTTTTTACCCTAGATAAGTTTTCCGGAATAACCCTTTACCGGTGTTTGCAAAATATTTTTGTGGGTTTGGTGGGTTTCAGATTTGAAAATTTTAGCTCAAAACTCGCGGTTTTGTGTCACCCACTTGCTAACCTTGTATTAGGAAAGCAACACGTCCAGTTTACTTGTCCCGTATATTACCTTTCGGCAAACTACCGTCCGGTTGTAAAGGAAAGCGTTGAACAAGAAACTGTTAAGGCAATGTCCCGTGACATGCTTTTAATTATGGTCTATAACGTGTCGGACGCAATTACTATCCTTGGTAGGAGCAATAGTAAAGCTCACCCTTATAATTTGTCGGTTTGGCACAAAGTCCTGTCTTTGACCATGCTATGCAACCACCGTTCTTACGGTTGACACCCGATTTATTTCAGGTGACCTAATGAATTCCAGGTGAATTCCTAGGATTTTACGTTCAATGGTAATGAACGCATTGAAAATGGGTTTTTCAGAAAACAAATCGGTTTATAATTTTGATCAAAATATTTTCTCGTTCAAGCTCGAGTTTAGATATCATCGAATTCCATGAGTTTGTAATTCTCAATCTTTAAGGTCAATCTCTAGGATTGAGTAATATCAGTCTTAAAAGCTGATTTTTAATCTTTAAGGAGATTATCCTTTCTGGGGATCTGATTCATTAGTCTTATCCAGCTAATTTGCACGGTGCCTCCCCATTGTACGAGATAAATCCTTCTCATGGTTAGGATAAATCTGACCACTTGGCGACCCTGTTTAATGCTGAGGTCCGTGGATTTCCTGCTGATTTTAGTGATGACTTTTCTAGATTTTTCGTCAACCTACAGCTGGTCTGAACGACAACTTCATGACCTAAATCAAGAAGCGCGTGTCTTTTTCGGAAGACTTTACTTCCTTTTAATGATGGAATTGATTCATCGTGTAGATCCATCTCTTCTTTTCTTTCATCGGGTAAAACAGTTTAGTTTAGTCCAAAGCAAAAGTATTTTCAGTTATTTGTTACAAATATATGTGACATATGTTTAAAATAACTTGGTAAATTTTCCCACACTTGGCTTTTATTTTCCTTTTTATCGTCCTCTATTCCATTTTAAATGAATTTTAACATTTTAGTTTGTTTCTCAATTTATGTCCTTTCCGAGGTAACAATAATTTCGGTGTTAAAACCTAGTTTTATCGTTCATAAATATGTATAAACATGATTTTGAATTCATTTAATTGAAAATTTTGAAAAATTTTACTAGAATTGGGTAGTCAGTATATAAGACTAGGGCTGTTCTTTTTTATCAGAGAGCACTAGATTCTAATACAACTACTGCTTTACTAGTATTTTTAATGGTAACCAAGTGTTTAATATAAAAATTTTAAAATCCGAAAGAATTTAACCCCTTCCCACACTTAAGATCTTGCAATGCCCTCATTTGCAAGAAATCAGTAACAATTTAAATTATTGAGGGTGATTTGTGTGAAAATGATTAAATTTTTTACCAAAGTTTCCAAATATATTGGCGTTTGTTTGCTGAATGATAAATGGTGCACGTCATTTGTTCATTCCGTCTTGTTGTTATTTCACATACATTTTGCATCATTGTCGTCAAAATTACTTGCTTTTGCTGAACTTAATGCCAGTCTTTGAAAACGCGTTGTTTTACCCTGTTTTGTGCATAAAAGAGAATACATACAATACAAATATAATCATACATGCAATTTGAAATGGAACTTTGGCATCCCACTTTCGAACTATAAGAAAAATATTAGTACACAATAATAATAAAAATATCAAACATTACATAAACGTAATAGAAATGTTAAGTGTTTAAAATAAAAATAGAAATTACCACTTATATCTACTGATCAGGAGGTGGGTTAGGAGGGAAATTAGGATATGGATCCCAATTCATGTTCGCGTCCGGGTTCCATGGCTGATTATAGGTGTACTGGTATGCTGCGTCATAATCATATGAATCATAGGGTGGTCTCATCTCTGGCTGATGTGCGGGATAGTATGCGGGTCGGGTCGGATAATACATCTCGCCAGGCTGCAACTGGCTTATAATTTGGCGCTGATGATAATCCCATCGGCCATGCTCTCGTTGCCGGGAATGCTCGTAGTCATTCCGGCGTTGCCATGCCTCGTACTGCATATGCCTATCATAGTTCGTCATGTATTCATCCTCCATACGAATACCTAAATCAAGAGCAGTCTCCCGAACAACTCCTATAATGTTGTTCGCCTCCTCCATCTCGTCATCCGAACCTCTCTCTACCTGTCGCTGAGGTCCCTCGTATCGATATACCCGACCACGTCTCATCAATAATACCCTTGCACCGTGATAAAGGTTTGAACTTATAGTTTCACCTCCGTCCTCTATTTCGTTCATTGGACCCCCTTGGTGCTTATCTACACCTAAATACTCTCCAATGAGAGTAATGAAAATACCACCACCTATAATACTCCCCGATTTCATCCCCGAAACTACATTAGCGAGATAATAACCAACACAATAGGGAATGTTAACGAAACTCCTCGGGTCTCTAATACACTTAAGGTAGAACAAATCGTTTACGGTCAATTTCTCCTTATTCCTACCCCTTTGTGTAATTGTGTTTGCTAAGAATCTATGAATCACCCGGAGTTCAGCTCTGTCTATATCTAAGTATGTATGATTTCCACTGGCGTGAAATTCATTAAAGTGTGACATACGCCTCCAGACAGCGTTAACATCAAATTCCCTATCTACCCTTTCTCCTTGGGCAATCAGGCTATTACAGTCGGGGCTCAAAAGTTCAGCAGGGGTGTAAATCTGTAAGGCCCTTGCTAAATCTATCATGGACATTCTGTACATTCGTCCACCTAACAGAAACCTAATAAAGCTTCTATCATCTATCCTCCTAACATCACTGTTTAACTTAATAGTACTAAGTAATTCTATACACCATTCCCTATATATGGTTCTACGAATGGAAAATAGGCGCATCCAATCGTTAAACTGAGAATTACCATACCTTTGCACCAATAATTGCCGAATCGGTTCGGCAAGGTCAACTGTTTCCAAAGGTACCCAGTCAATTGCCCTTGGCATTTCAACAACCTTATTGTAGAGAATGTGCATGTTCTTTTGATAATCTGGATACTCTATCCAACATCGATCAAATCTCAGATTTGGATGTAACTGATCTTCATTAATGTCTAAGCTCAGAATCCTTTGATGTGGAGCGAATTGACGAAACTGATTCACGAATAATTGATCTTGATCGTGATAAGGAATATGTTGCTCCTCCTGTTCTTCTTCTTCTTGTTGCATATGTTGTTCTTGTTCATGAAACATTTGCGGTTCGGGCTCTGGTTGCCTGGATGATGATGCTCCTGAACCTCCAGTATCGGCTTTCTGCAAAACATATTAAACACAAAATTTTTGCATCCAAATATGCATTAGTGTTAGCAAAATAATAACTTGAAACAATTATGATGACATGTTCAATTCATAACATATTTTATACACATTTTCTTAACAATAACAATTCTACACTTTTACATACGAAAATGTGTACAATGTTTTATCACATTTAAACTCTTAAACATGTCAACAATAATCATTATAGCAATTAAACACTTGTTACATGGCATTCAAATCAAACTAGTGCTCATTTTCATATTTTTGTCAAGTCTACACTTTGTCAAATAAGCCTATACGAAAAATGTACATCAAGTTCATAAGCATTTATCTCAAATAACATGCCAAAATAATCACTACTAGCAATGAGACAAGTTTCAAATGGCCTTTATATCAAATTATCCAAGTTCATGAATTTTTAGACTTAAAAAGTCTACTTTAATTCTCAAAAACATGTTTAGGCTCAAAGTTTGGATCAATTAACTACCTAAACATGTTACACTACTTAATTTAGCAACAATTCATGACAAAAATCGGCCATAACCTGTTTATATCAAAAAGCCCCAAATTGCTCAAGAACACAAACCCTAGATTCTTAAAAATTTGAAGTTTTTAGCTTCAATTCATGTTAAATAGCTTCTATCTAGGATATACATGCATAATATAACAACAATTTAGCTCTAATTACACCTAAATTTAACAAAATCAAAATATAAATTTTCTAGCTCAAGAACACAAAAATTCGAATTTAAAGAGATTAGGGGTGAAATCTTTACCTTTCTCCTGAAGGGGTTGAGACTACTGAATCTAGGCATGATTATTGTGAAGTTTTGCAAGAAATTTGGTGAAAAATGGCGGATTTTTGAGAGGATTTGGGAGAGTTTTCGTGTATATGTGTGTGTGTTGTGAAAGAAGCAGAACTCGGCTGCTTTTTGATCCTGTCCAGTTTTTAACAGCCATGCGAGTCGCATGGCTTAAGCCTTTCCCCCATGCGACTCGCATGGGGGTATTTTCCAGAATTTTTTTTTTTTTTTTTTTTTTTTTTTTTTTTTTTTTTTTTTTTTTTTTATATAAACCTTATACTTTTAAAACATATAATTAAATAAAATTTTAAAAATTTTGTTTCTTTTTAAGACGAAGTCGTTTCGGGACGATGCCCTAGTCCGTCCCTCGACAAAATTTTAAAATTTGTCTTTTTGTAGCGATTGTTTTAAAAGCTAAGATTTTTGGGTTTTTTTAATGTTTTTGGCATACTTTAAATCAATAAGATTAAAAATAATGATAATAAAAGTTCTCGTCCCTCCCTCGGGTAAAGCAATTTCGGTTCAAAGACCTAGTCTTCAACTTACGACGAATTTTAAAAATCATATTCTTAACTTAATGAGATAAAGTAAATTTTTGTTTTTAAATTCACACAACTTAAATATAAAATTCAAAATTAAAAAATTAAAAATTAAAAATTCACACCAAACTTAAAATTTGAAATGCATAAAATTAAAATTCATATTTTAAAAATTAAAAATTCACACCAAACTTAATTTAAAAATTCATAAATTCATATCAAACTTATATTAATTTTTCAAATATTTATAATTTAAATATATTGTTTTTACAAAGTTTACAATATTAATTTAAGATTTTAATATTAATTTTTAAAAATATGGTAAAAATAAAATTAAAAATCTTTTTGTCTTTTTATCCCACTTTAATCAATCAAATATTATCAAAAATATGCGCCCCTCTTTTCGGTAAAGTAATTTCGGTTCCAAAACCTAATTTAACTCATGACGAATTTTTGAAATATTTTGGGTTGATTGATTAAAGATATTTATACCTTAAGAATAAACGTTAAATTTCGCAGTGATGTAATAAATTTTTGAATGATATCAATAATTTCGGTCGCCAAACCTAATTTTATTTAATACCAATTTAATACTTTTTAGCGAACAAATTAGCGTTTATTATCAAAAGGTTAAAAAAATAAAAATAAAAATAAAAACAAAACTGTACAGACATACCTGTGAAATAGATTTCTTAGTTATATGATCTATTATATTCATAAGATAGTCGGTTTAATTGGTCTTCCATGGCTGCATAGGCGTAACCTCTAGCATTCATTGTCTTTTCTTCTAAACATATGAACGGTCCGTCTCTGCATAAAGTAACAAATTCGGTATTTGAATAGGTTTGATTATTTGAACATTTACCTCCATGTGACCATTTTCCGCATTTGTGACATTTTTCTAGGTGTCGTGCTCTTCTTTTCGCTGCGGATTTTGATTTTCCTTTACCAAATTGTAACTTATTATCTTCGCATCTGGATCCTTTTCTAACTCCGTCCATTCTTTCTCTGATTACTGATACTAATTCACTCGGTAGTATGTCATTATTTCTTTTAGTGATCAAAGCGTGTAGCATTAGACCATGGTTTAGTTCACAGGCAGTCTTCATTACGTAAAAACCTAAAAAAAAATAAAAATTCAGAATGGGGGGAGAAGACTAGTTCTTTAGGGTCTGCTAGGGAAAGACCATACGTGTTCCATTTTCGAGAACTACACGAAAACAGACAATCTAACTCTAACAGAAATACATATTATCCTTTAAAGACTTGATTCTCCCCACACTTAGTTAGCTGTGGTATCGAAATTGTGATTAACTTCGTTGTCGACTTCCATCGGACCCTGTATGTAATGTTTAACTCTGTGACCATTAACTTTAAATTCAATCCCATTTGAATTTATTAATTCTATCGTTCCGTATGGGAAAACTCTTTTGACTATGAATGGTCCAGACCATCTTGATTTCAATTTTCCAGGAAATAGCTTGAATCGTGAATTGAAAAGAAGAACTCTGTCTCCTTCTTTAAATTCTTTTGAACTTCTGATTCTTTTATCATGCCATTTCTTCGTTCTTTCTTTATAGATTAACGAATTTTCGTATGCTTCATGTCTTAATTCTTCTAATTCGTTTAGTTGACTTAATCGTAGACGTCCGGCTTCATGTAAATCAAGATTACATGTCTTCAAAGCCCAAAATGCTTTGTGTTCAATTTCTACTGGAAGATGACATGCTTTTCCATACACAAGTCTAAAAGGTGTGGTTCCAATTGGAGTTTTGTAGGCTGTTCTAAAAGCCCAGAGTGCATCCTCCAATTTAATGGACCATTCCTTCGGATTTGATCCTACGGTTTTCTCAAGAATACGTTTTAAAGCTCGGTTTGTATTTTCAACTTGTCCACTTGTTTGTGGATGATATGCGGTGGAGATTTTATGAGTTACTCCATATCTTTTAAGAACTTTCTCAAGTTGATTATTACAGAAATGAGTACCCCGATCACTTATTAAAGCTTTCGGTGTTCCAAACCTTGCAAAAAGACGTTTTAAAAAGTTGACTACAACTCGTGCATCGTTAGTTGGGAGAGCTTGTGCTTCCGCCCATTTAGATACATAATCAATGGCTACGAGTATATATAAATTATTATGAGATTTTGGAAATGGACCCATAAAGTCAATACCCCAAATGTCAAATACTTCACATACTTGGATGACATTTTGTGGCATTTCATCACGTTGACTTATTTTTCCGGCCCTTTGACATGCATCACAGGATTTGCAAAGAAGGTGTGCGTCTTTGTAAATTGTAGGCCAATAGAATCCAGCTTCATAAACTTTTCTTGCTGTTAGTTGAGGCCCATAATGCCCTCCTGTTGGTCCTGTGTGACAATGGTTTAATATTTTACTAGCTTCATCTCCAAATACACATCGGCGTATTATTCCATCGGGACAACTTTTAAACAGATGTGGATCTTCCCAGAAATAGTGTTTTATATCACTGAAGAATTTCTTTCGTCTTTGGTACGATAATCCTTTTTCAAGGAATCCACAAACTAAGTAGTTTGCATAATCTGCAAACCATGGGATTTCTTTATAATCTATCTTCAATAGATATTCATCAGGAAAGTTGTCTTGTATGGCCGATTCATTCAGAACTTCTAATTCGGGATTTTCAAGACGAGAAAGATGATCAGCGGCGAGATTTTCTGCTCCTTTTTTATCTCGGATTTCAATATCAAACTCTTGTAAGAGTAAGATCCAACGGATTAATCTTGGTTTAGCATCTTGTTTTGAAAATAGGTATCTAAGAGCAGAATGGTCGGTATAGACCACCGTTTTTGCTAGAACGAGATATGATCGAAATTTGTCAAAAGCAAAGACAATAGCAAGGAGTTCTTTTTCAGTAGTTGTATAGTTCGTTTGTGCTCCTTGTAATGTCTTACTAGCATAATATATAGGTTGAAATCGTTTTTCAATCCTTTGTCCTAAAACGGCTCCCATTGCAAAATCACTTGCATCGCACATTAGTTCAAATGGTAGATTCCAATTTGGTGTTATCATGATCGGCGCATTAGTGAGTTTCTCTTTAAGAATATTAAAAGATTTGATACATTCATCTGAAAAGATGAATGGCGCATCCTTTTCTAGGAGTTTATTCATAGGAGTGGCAATTTTAGAAAAATCTTTTATGAAACGTCGGTAAAAACCGGCATGCCCTAGAAAACTCCTAACTCCTCTAACATTTGTGGGATGTGGAAGTTTAGCAATTACATCTACTTTAGCTCTATCCACTTCAATTCCTTCTTTTGAAATTTTATGTCCAAGAACGATGCCTTCTTTAACCATGAAATGGCATTTCTCCCAATTAAGTACTAGATTTGATTTTTCGCATCTAATTAGCATTCGTTCCAGATTAACTAGACATGATTTAAATGTATCACCGAAGACTGAAAAGTCATCCATGAATACTTCCATGCATTCTTCTATCATGTCGTGAAAAATCGCCATCATACACCTTTGAAAGGTTGCAGGGGCGTTACAAAGTCCAAATGGCATTCTTTTGTAAGCAAAAGTACCATAAGGGCACGTGAATGTGGTTTTCTCTTGATCTTCGGGTGCTATTGGAATTTGAAAATATCCGGAAAATCCATCTAGAAAACAATAGTAACTATTTCCGGCTAATCTTTCCAACATTTGATCTATGAAAGGTAAGGGAAAGTGATCTTTTCTGGTGGCGTCATTTAATTTTCTATAATCAATACACACACGCCATCCTGTTACAGTCATTTAATTGTATCTTGTACTTTTTAGCTCTTTGGACCTTTTTGTCTTCAATTTGTCGAATCTGTCTTTTGTCTTCACCTTTTATTATTTAAACGAATATTACTTGTAAATAGAACAATTGCAACTAAAAGCTTGTCTTTCTTGAGGAATAATGCTATGAAATATATGTTCGTTTTTAGCATTATCAGATTCCCTGGACATAAATGTTTTGGGAAATAGACCAAACGATGCGCTGCCAAATTAAACCATGGAATCAAATAATGTTTTGTATAATATTATTAGTGTGGTTTGTTTAATGTTCGATGTAAGATAAGCATATGTAAAATAGCGAAGTATGAAATGCAATAATTTTCCATGGTTAAGTATTATTTAGATTGTAGTAATTGGTTCTGTACTAAGCTATTAAGTATGAACATTAACGGGTAGGTACTACCCTAGATATAATTATAAAACGCTAATAAGAAGAAAAGGCTTTTATAATAATACCTGGTTCATATTATTAACAAGCTATAATGTACTATAAATACACACTACATCTATAATAATCCATGTGAATAATTATTTTCTTTCATTAGGAAATGGCGCGATTGAACCGAATGACGGAACAAGAAGTCGAGAACTTCATCAACCAGCGAGTCAACGATAGAATGCTATGGGTCGAAGCTGCAAGAGCTACTGCAGTTAATCCAAATCCTCGTGTAGGATGCTCCTACAAGACGTTTCAAGCTTGCAAACCTTCATCATTCAGTGGAACGGAAGGACCTATCGGTTTAACCCGATGGATAGAAAAGATGGAGACGGTGTTCAAAATCAGCGGTTGTGATGAAAAAGACATGACCAAGTTTGCATCGTGCACTTTACAAGATAGTGCACTCACATGGTGGAAGAATTATGTGAAGGCGGTAGGAGGAGATGTAGCTTATGATACTCCATGGGAAGAATTCAAAGCAATGATAATCACCGAGTATTGTCCAAGGAATGAGGTTATTAAGTTAGAAGATGAGTTACGAAGTTTGAAGGTGGTTGGTACTGAAATCACCAACTACAACCAGCGATTCATGGAATTAGTTTTGCTATGTCCTGAATTGGTTCCAACCGAAGAACGGAAGATTGAAATGTACAAAGCTGGTTTGCCCAAAAAGGTCAAGGCAAATGTTACAGCATCGAAACCTAAGACAATTCATGAAGCTATAACCATGGCAAACGAGCTAATGGATCAGGTCATTCTGGATAAGAAAGCATTCACTACTGAGGTGAAGGTATCGAGTAACAAAAGGAAGTGGAACGGAAATTATGATCGAGGTTACCAACAGCAATCTTTTAAGAAACCAGAAACCCCGAAAGGTGCGGGTAACGGTTCAGGCTTTGGTTACAAAGGACAAAGTCCTTTATGCAACCGTTGTCACAAACATCATTTTGGTTACTGTAGTGTGTTGTGCACTAAATGCAATAGACAGGGACATCTTGCTGAAGATTGTAAGGCTCTCGTTACAAATGCAAATGGTAACAAGACTCCTGCCACCAACGCAAATAGAACTGCTTTGGCTAACATTACTTGTTTTGGGTGTGGAAAACAAGGTCACTATAAGAGCCAGTGCCCGAATCAGAATGGCGAACCTGCACGTGGAAGAGCGTTTGTTATTAATGCTAGAGAGGCACGAGAAGACCCGGAGCTTGTTACGGGTACGTTTACCATTAATAACTTATCAGCATCTATTTTATTTGATACTGGCGCCGATAGAAGTTATGTGTGTATAAATTTTTACACTAAATTGAATTGTTCATCATTACCTCTAGATGCTAAGTACTTGATTGAGTTAGCTAATGGTAAACTAATTAAAGCCGATAAAATTTGTCGTGATTGTGAAATAAATCTAGCCGGAGAAACGTTTAAAATCGACTTAATACCCGTAGAATTAGGAGGTTTTGATGTAATAGTCGGCATGGATTGGATGTCCAAAATAGGAGCGGAAGTTGTTTGTGCCAAGAAGGCAATTCGTATTCCTGGTAAGGATAAAATGCCAGTGATGATTTATGGAGAGAAGGGTAATTCAAAGCTAAAACTCATTAGCTGTTTGAAAGCCAAGAAGTGTTTAGAAAAGGGATGTTACGCTATTTTAGCACATGTTAATAAAGTCGAAAAGAAAGAAAAGTGCATCAACGACGTGCCTGTGGCAAGAGATTTTCCTGAAGTTTTTCCGGAAGAATTGCCGGGATTACCTCCATTTAGATCGGTAGAATTTCAAATAGATTTAGTACCAGGAGCTGCACCAGTGGCTCGTGCGCCATATAGACTTGCACCGTCCGAATTAAAAGAACTTCAAAGTCAGTTAAAAGAATTATTGGACCGTGGATTCATACGACCAAGTACATCACCGTGGGGAGCTCCAATTTTGTTTGTTAAGAAGAAAGATGGATCTTTTAGGATGTGTATAGATTATCGTGAATTAAATAAGTTAACTATCAAGAATCGGTATCCACTACCGAGAATTGACGACTTATTTGATCAACTCCAAGGATCATGTGTGTACTCGAAAATTGACCTAAGATCGGGCTATCATCAATTACGTGTCAAAGAAGAAGATATACCGAAAACTGCTTTTCGGACACGTTATGGTCATTACGAATTTTTGGTTATGCCGTTTGGATTGACGAATGCGCCAGCTGTATTCATGGACCTCATGAATCGAGTTTGTAGTCCGTATTTAGATAAGTTTGTTATCGTTTTCATTGATGATATTCTTATCTATTCCAAGAGTGAGCAAGAGCATGAAGAGCATTTAAGGTTGATACTGGAGTTGTTGAGAAAAGAACAACTTTATGCTAAATTTTCTAAGTGTGCTTTCTGGTTGAAAGAAGTGCAATTTCTTGGTCACGTTGTTAATAGCGAAGGAATTCAGGTTGATCCAGCAAAAACTGAAGCTATTAAAAAATGGGAGACTCCTAAGACACCAATGCAGATACGCCAATTTTTGGGTTTAGCCGGTTATTATAGAAGGTTTATTCAAGATTTTTCCCGAATAGCTAAGCCGTTGACAGCGTTAACGCAAAAAGGGAAGAAATATGAATGGACCTCGGAGCAGGAGAACGCATTTCAAATACTGAAGAAGAAGTTAACTACGGCGCCTATTTTATCGTTACCAGAAGGGAACGATGATTTTGAAATATATTGTGACGCTTCGCGACAAGGTTTTGGTTGTGTTCTTATGCAACGAAAGAAAGTAATTGCATTTGCATCCCGACAATTGAAGATTCACGAGCGGAATTATACGACGCATGATCTAGAATTGGGAGCAGTCGTGTTTGCATTGAAGATGTGGAGACACTACTTGTATGGGGTTAAATTCACTGTGTTTACTGATCATAAAAGCCTTCAACATATTTTCGATCAAAAACAATTGAACATGAGGCAACGTAGGTGGGTCGAGTTAATAAACGAATATGATTGTGAAATTCGTTATCATCCCGGGAAGGCGAATGTGGTGGCTGATGCTTTAAGCAGAAAAGAACGAGAACCAATTCGAGTACGAGCAATGAACATAAAAATTCGCATGAATCTCAACTCACAAATCAAAGAAGTTCAACGAGAAGCACTTACTAAAGAAAATATAGGAAATGAAATAATGAAGAAGTATGCGAAGCAACTCGTTATGCGGGAAGATGGAATTCGATATTTTGCAAATCGTATTTGGGTACCGAAGTTGGGTGGATTAAGGAAGTTGATATTGAACGAGGCACATAAGACAAGATATTCGATACATCCTGGAGTTGGAAAGATGTACCAAGATCTTAAGACGCATTATTGGTGGCCTAATTTGAAGACAGACATTGCAACATATGTTGAGGAATGTTTAACTTGTTCCAAAGTCAAAGCAGAACACCAGAAGCCGTCAGGGTTACTTCAACAACCAGAAATTCCAGAATGGAAATGGGACGGTATTACCATGGATTTCATCACGAAGTTACCAAAGACTGCCTGGGGATACGACACCATTTGGGTAATTGTTGATCGTCTTACCAAATCTGCACATTTCTTACCTATAAAGGAAACAGATAGAATGGAGAAATTATTACGATTATATATAAAGGAAATAGTTTCAAGGCATGGAATACCTATTTCCATTATATCTGATCGTGATAGTAGATTTACCTCAAAGTTCTGGCAATCACTACAGGAGGCACTAGGAACTCGTTTGGATATGAGTACCGCATATCATCCGCAAACCGATGGACAGAGTGAAAGAAAAATTCAGACTCTCGAAGACATGCTCAGGGCATGTGTGATCGATTTTGGAAACGGATGGGATAAATATCTACCGTTAGCAGAATTCTCGTATAATAATAGTTATCATGCGAGCATTGGAGCTGCGCCATTCGAAGCATTGTATGGAAGGAAGTGTAGATCTCCTATCTGTTGGAATGAAGTAGGAGATCGACAATTAACTGGTCCCGAGATCATACATGAAACGACTGAGAAGATAGTGCAAATCAAGGAGAGATTGAAAACAGCCCGTAGTCGCCAAAAGAGCTACGCTGATGTCCGAAGGAAACCATTAGAGTTTCAGGTCGGGGACTTGGTTATGCTAAAGGTGTCACCTTGGAAAGGTGTAATACGTTTCGGCAAAAGGGGTAAACTGAACCCAAGGTACGTAGGCCCGTTCAAGATCATCGAACGCATTGGACCGGTAGCTTATCGACTCGAGTTACCACAACAACTCGCCGGAGTACATAATACCTTTCACGTCTCAAACCTTAAGAAGTGTCTTGCAAAGGAAGACCTCACCATTCCTCTTGAAGAAATTCATGTCGACGAGAAACTACAATTCGTCGAAGAACCAATCGAAATCATGGACCGTGAAGTTAAACAGCTCAAACAGAGTAATATACCGATTGTTAAGGTTCGTTGGAATGCTAGAAGAGGTCCCGAGTTTACTTGGGAACGAGAGGATCAGATGAAGCAAAAGTATCCACACTTGTTTCTCGATGACGCAAAATAGGTACAATTTTAAAATTTCGGGACGAAATTTATTTAACGGGGAGGTAATGTAACGACCCGCACTTTTTCGATCATACTATACTTATAAGATTAATATTTACATAAATTAAACCTTGCCAACATGATAAGCAATCCAAATTGTCGAGACTTATATTTCCGAAAAGAGTTTTACACAACGTTTGACCGTCTAGTTTGACTGATGATATCACGAACTATACAATATATGATAATTATACGTTTGTGTATATAAATGTATATATACATATTTAACATGATTAATAAATGTTTTAATATCTCATTTTGTATTAATAACAACAAGTTATATGTGTATTTTGAAACTACTAACTTAAGTTTTCAAAACAATAACTATACGTAACATTATTTGACATAAATACTTAAGACATATAATGTTTATACATATATTGTATAAGTAATGTATTTAATCACTTTTAAAGACTTAAATACATAAAACCATATAAGTGTATTCACAAAAGATAGCTATATTTGAATCCTCATTCCATTTTTCACAAAATTTCTATACGTATACCTAGAGTATTTGTACTCGTATCATACCAAGCTCCTATACGTATTTACTAATAGTAAATACACATCAAATCACCACCTAACCCACCCTTGTTACTGCCCTTAGAGCAAGGTAATTGGAATTTGGATGCATGCATGAATTATTATACAAAAATACAAGAGAAAACCTTGTCTTGTCTCCTCATGGCCACGTTTTTATGGCCTTTATATGTATCATCATCTTCATTCATTTTACTTCAACTTTCTAGCCAAAACACACACATACTTTGAAGCCTTAAAACCCTTAATCAATTCAGCAAAGTTTCCAAGAAGATCTAGCTTCAAAAACCATACTAAAACACCATACAAAAACACTTCAAGAAAACCCTCCAAGAACACCAACTTACTTCCAATCTTTCATCCACTTCTATCACCCTTTTGATTCTAGCTTCTTACTCCTCTTTTACAGCAAACTTATCCAAGGAACTTGAGGTAGTAACTATGTTCATAACCTTATTCGATTCATATATATATAGCTATCTTATTTTGTGGTACAAAAGTTTAACAACAAGAACATAGTTTGAATGTTTTCAAACTTGTTTGCAAACTAAATAGATCCTTCTAACTTAACTTTTAAAATACTTCAAGACCTGTAATATAACTTATGTATATGCTAATTTAACAAGGTAAAACTTGGTTTTTCAAAGTATAAGTATTTTTAGAAAAATGGTCATTAAATGATTTTGTTGTAACAAAAATGTTTAACTTCATATATTTCACTAATGTTTCACTTATGCCGTATGATTTTGAATACAAACCAAGGTATTTACAGTTCATAGTCTTAAAGAAGAACTCGATCCAAGAAGATGGCAATTTGAATCAACGAAAACGGATTTGTAACGAAGAAACTATGACCGAAACAAAATTGGTTATCCTAGATCATTTCAACTACGGGATCAATTGGAAAAAAATGATATAAATCACATATTTCTAAGATAACATGATATTTTATATATATGTACTTATAATTCAATTTTATATGGTTCAGGATCACCCGTAAACAATACGAGAAGATTAATCATAAGATCCCATGATTGTACGCAACACGTCATTTGACAACACCGGTACCATGGGTCAAGATTAATCTCGACCAATACATATACGATGGGGTTTTATTTATTTCGTTGGGGGTTTTATTTATTTCATTGCGGGTATATTAAACATCTAAAAATGAACCATTAAAATTGAATTACTAACATCGGACTGCTAACTACGGACTAAGGAATTATTCAAAGTATTAAAAGTATAACAAGAATATATTTATAACGTTTGTTTAAAAATGAAAACATATTGATATATTATATATGGATAGGTTCGTGATATCAACCGGAAGACCGAGTCAAATTATTTATATCATCAAGACAAGAGTGAGTATATAGTCCCACTTTTAAACTCTAAATATTTCGGGATGAGAATACATGTATTTTATGTTTTACGTTATGGACACAAGTAACTGAAAAATATATTCTACGTTGAGTTGTACCACTGGCATACTTCCCTGTAGCTTGGTAACTAATATTTACAGCGGTATTGTAAACGCGAATCCTGTTGATAGATCTATCGGGCCTGACAACCCCAACCGGACTGGACGACCAGTATTCAACGGTTGCACAGTACTTCGTTTTGTGACTACACTTGGTACGGTGTAGTAAGATTTCATATTAAAGGGAATATGCGACGTGAAAATGTTAAGTATGGTTATCAAGTGCTCAACCACTTAGAATACTTTTATTAAACTGTTTATATACGAAATCTTGTGGTCTATATATATATTGCTGCCGGCATTAAACCTATATCTCACCAACTTTATGTTGACTTTTTTTTAAAACATGTCTATTCTCAGGTGATTTCTAAAGCTTCCGCTGCATCATGTTGGATCTAACCAGGATCTTGCGTACGCATGTTTGTGTCAAAAATAAAACTGCATATCCGAGATGTTGCATTGTAAAATATGCTAGAAACCGTGTTGTTGTCATCATTTGTAAAGTCTGTAAGTCGAAGATTATCGCTAAACGTTAATCTTCTTTTTATTGTCTTAAGCTTGTAACAAAAATAATGGTTATGGTTTGTAATGTATAATATATGCAGTTTTCTTTCAAAAAATGTCTCATATAGAGGTCAATACCTCGCAATGAAATCATACGTTATCTAACGCGTTCTTATGGTTAAGGACGGGTTATGACATATGTATTCTTCAAATATAATATAGATTTAATGAGTTAATATAATATTAAAATCATTTTATTTGCGGTTGGAACAAGAATAAATAATCTTCAAAACTTGAGAGATTACATAATCGTCACGGAATATTTCTTTAATGGAGTTATGAATTAATACTTCATCGTTCATTGTTATTGATATACCTCAGTATATGATGTTGGTGCTCGTTGAATTCTTGTGAAATTCACAAGACACGAATAATGTTTTCTAAAAAGTTTCGAGTACATCGAAAATGGAAGTGTAAAATCAGACATGTATTTGAATAATACACTTGATTTATTATGAAATGGAGTTTATTGTGCTGAAGCAGTGATTAACGATCATTAAGTCATTAACGAAGGATGTACATTATAGCGTATTAGTGATATGAATTAACCAAGTAGTACATACTAGTTAATATTTACACGTAATAGCTTAGTACGAAAAGATTTATTATTGTTTCAAACCATATATATATATATATATATATATATATATATATATATATATATATATATATATATATATATATATATATATATATATATATATATATATATATATATATATATATATATATATATATATATATATATATATATATATAAAGTATACATATATAATTCTTCAGGAAGAATGAGTCAATACATCTTAACTCATTATTACTAATATTCCTTGGTATCTATGGGGCGTATGATGTTGATATCCGAGGTACTGAGTGTGATGTTGAGGCGTGAAATGCAGATGTTGTTGTTGGTGATGCTGATGCTGTTGGTGGTGATGATGATGGTGCTTACAATGCTTGTGGTGTTGGTGATGTTGGTGGTATTGTTGGTGCTGGTTATGTTGCTGGTGTTGCTTGTGGTACTTGGGTAGTAGGTGTGAGCCTAGCTTCCAAATCGTGCACTGTTTCCTCCAGGGTTTCTACTTTTTTCTCGAGTCTATGGATTTGTTCTACCCATTCCTCCGTAAGGTTTTTCAATTCTTGATATTTAGTTCGAAGTCTTCTAACTTCTTTTAATAACCCTATCTGGTTAGAATTCGGGAGTAGAGGACGAATACTGTCTTGGGCTACATCGAGTCGACCTTTGAGGTGGAAAATCCTTGCGAAAAGAGTGAAAGTGGTATTGCGAACAGGTTCGCTGGTAAGCGGATCGAGTACTCCGACGTTTGGTGGTAAGTTTGGCTCGTGATAAGGAGTACCTTCTTCATTTCTCCATAGGGTGAGTATTTCGCGAACCCATCCCCATTTTCTGAAGAAATCTCAGTAATTGATCGGTGGGTGTGCTCCCGTCACGCTATCTTCGGAGTTAGAGGAACTTAAGGAATCAGGTGAGAAATCCATATTATGTGTTTGGAATAAGGTTTGATATGAAATGGGTGTTGAATATTGAATGATATATTCGTCTCCTTGAATACGTATATATAGAAAAAGATTTCCGTAATTTACGGAAGGAAATTTAGGAAAAGTGTTAGACAAAGTCTATTGGGATATATATGATAAGATATGATTTGTCTATACTCCATTTATTCAATAATTGCAGTATGACGTGTCTAGATTAAAAATGATAAGTATGTGATCAGATAATGATTAAAGACTTTCAATTCGTAATGGCCTATTCAGGTCTAGGGCTTGAGCTATAGGATCCTTTAAATTGGTAATCCAAACCCTTCCATTCTAGAGTTTCGTAGACGCCATCCGTCAAGAAAATTCAATGATAAAAAATAACGAGAAAACAAAGATTTAAAAGTAACGAATATGAGTAGTGATGACATTATAATATCTTTGAGATTCTCGATAACTCAATGACATTTTCCGGTTCGCAAACCGATGCATAAAGGCATAAAGCATATAGGTACGTGGTATAACAAGGAGGTTATATACGTTTGAGTATGAATAGTAACAAATATTGGAGTTTCAAAAATCATGGATAATATTTCATGTAATACATATGTAATGCACAAAACCATGATAGATGACATAGGAATGTCGAGAACGGTGTCGCATTTAAATGTGGTGGCGAAATTGAATAGTACTTAGGAGAATGAGCAGAGTTCTTAGATTGGCTCGGCATTCTAAGATAAGTAAAGTTTCTAAAGTATAGTGTAGCATTTAACAGTTAAAGACAACAATTAAAGGCACTATAGTCAAAGGAAGTTGTAGTCCTACATTGCTAAGGTACTTAATTGTATAAGGCACACTTAAAATGCAATCCTGGTTCTCTACAACAGCCTGCTCTGATACCAATCTGTCACACCCCCCAAAATAGACCAGGGGTAATTGTGACCAATCATATCATAACACAGTTGTATAAACGAGAACGACTCTATATGAGACTTTTTAAATAAAACCTTTATTAATAAAATAGCGGAAGCAGTAATACATGTTTACATTATTATTAAAACGTAAAATAAATGTTTATGAACTAAAATATAATATGCGATGTGGACTCCATGCAAGCATCAAATCTATCATCACAAAGTTACAAACAGCTACCTCAATCATCACCTGAGACAAAACATGCTTAAAGTGTCAACCAAAAAGGTTGAGTGAAATTCACAGGTTTATAAATAATATCCAAAGTTTTAGACCACAAGATTTAGTTTAAAGTTGACTGATATAGAAATATCAACCTAAAAGTGTTGCTGCATTTTGTAATATCGCTACTAAACAAGTTTACCCTATGACACCTTGTACTGTCAGTGTCGTGGAATCATTATTATGTAACCAAAGACCAACGGTCGAATGGTTAGAGACGTTACTCTCAATAGGCCTACTCACAATAATTAAGTTTGCATTTAAACGTAGCAATTGACGATATTACGATAGGGATTTAGCATGAATCAAAGCATGACAGCATAGTTAACAATTTAGTACTTGTGTCTAAGTGTAAAACAGTTATAAAGCAAGCATGTGTCTCACCACAAAAGTTATAAATAGTTAAGTAAACAGTAAAAGTGGGGCTATGAAAATCACCTTAGTAGCACAAAAGAGTATTCCACGAAAGAATTGAACGGAAGGACGTGACCGAGATCTCAACCTAGAGATAGAACGTATGATCAGACATTACCTAACAGACAATAGTATATAGTACTATATTGATAGTAATGGTTCACTAAAGAATTTCCATTTTTGGAAGGTTACTATTTATGGAAAGTTTCCACTTATAGTAATTTTCCAATTTTAGAAAGTTCGGGTTAATCTTTAGCAAGACGTTGTATAACTTTACTCAAACTTCATTGCTATCAAATAATTCAGGAATGATCAGATGTAACCGGAGGCCCAGGACTCTTGACCAGAATCTAAGTCATGGCATTCGAGATCCACAAGCTTACCCATAAATGGCAACCTAGACATCATTCGCTTACGACCGTGAGTAGCGATGAAGTTCACATGAATTGTACATTATGTTTGATTAACCTTCACTTTAGGTTTATATGTTATTATATATGTTATATTATATTTATTAATGTATTAACAATTTGATTATCTTATATTATATACTATAAGTTATTATTATTAAATTAGTATAGTTATAAAATAAGTGTTTATTAATAATGTATTATTATTAACTTACATTATAAGCATTATACTTTATTATATAGTATACTTAGTTATTAACCGTAAGTTATAATAATAATATTAATTTAGTATATGTAATATACTTATGTTAATCGAAAATCATACTAATATATGTTAATTCGAATATTAATTCATTAAATATTATATTTATAATTTTTATAAACTTAGTTAATTATACAATTCAGTAGGATATTTTATAAAAATAATTTTATCAAGTTTTTGTTTTTATTTCCCACTTTTCTTTATATATATACTCGGATTATATTAATCAAATTTAATTAGGTAATAAATATTAAATCGACCTAAATAAATAATTTTATATTTTTCATAGGTTCTATATTATGTAAAAATTTTATAAAAATTATTAATTCAAATTTTATATCAAAATATTATTTATTTTATGTTTTCTAATTATTTAACCATTGTAATCGGCCTATAATTAAATAAATAGGAAAAATAATTTAAAATTAATTTTTATATTTTTTTTAAAGTATCTAGTGATGCTACTAATCATATAAAAATTTTATAAAAATATTTAATACAAATTTGTATTTATTTTGTATTTTCTTTATTATTTCTCTCGGTTTAGAATAATGCAAAAGTAAATTCTTTTTAAATACTAATCATCCCATTTATTTAATTTTTATAATTTTTGCTTTTTTATAAAAGTATAATAATCTCAAAAAAAAATTATAATTATTTTTATTATTTTTTAATATTTTATTACGAATTTTATATTTTTTTATGTTTAAATACTACATAATTCGTATTTAATTATAAATAATATTCCATAAATTATCAAAATTATTTTTATACATCATAATACTTATAATACTAATTATAACATGTAAAAATAATTTATATATATTAAATTCGAATTTTTAAAGAATATACAAAAAAATAAAAGCAATTCGATAAAAAAAATATAGAAAATACCTCAAGTACTTTTCCAAGTTTGTGAGAGAGTTTTTCCAAAGATTTGATACAAGTTTTTATGAAATAGAAGTGGGTATTTATAGGAAAAAAATGGTTGGTGAAAAGAAAAAATATAAATAAAATAAAGGTGCCAATTTTGACAAAAAATAAAAACATGTTAAAAATGTTTTTAATAAGTTTTTGTTTTTGAAAATATTTAGTCAAAATTCATGGGCTCATTATTTAATTTATAAAAAAAATCTCTTTTTTTATAAGCTAAAAATAAATATATAATGATTAAAATAACTTATCATTTAATTAATAAAATTATGTTTCATATAGTTTTAAATATAATACGCATTAATATAAATATTAACTAAAGTTATTTTATATAATTAGTGTAAACTTTAGTTAACAAAAAGTGTCGACTAAAAATAAATATTTGATTAATGTCAAATTTAATTATATATTACGTATGGATAACAACCCTATAGTCAAATTAGTCAATTCATGTATGGAAATATGAGGGTTGTTATACTCCTCATCCAAGTCCCTATTCAAAAATTTTGTCTTGACATCCATCTGATGAATGACCTATTTGTGAATAGCTGACAAAGCAATCAACAGTCTAATGGTAGTGAATCGAATCCACTACCTTGAATGACCAACCATGCCTTGAACTTTTCAATAGTTCCATCTACCTCCATCTTCTTTTTGAAGATCCATTTGTAAACCAAAATTTTGCAAGCTGGAGGTAGATCAGTCAACACTCAAGTGTTGTTTCCAATGATGGAATCCATCTCATCATTGATTGCTTCTTTCCAAAATGCAACATCCTGAGACCTCATTGCTTCATCATATGTTTTAGGATCATCCTCAATATTGAATCAATATTAATATTGTGTGAAACATCAACCCTGGAACCTTTAACTAAGTATAATTGAAAATATGGTCCAAATGATTTAGGTTTCCTTTTTCCTTTTCTTTTCTGAAGCTCGAGTGACTGATTATCAGCCTTTTCAGAGACTTCACTACAGTCCTTATTAATTCCACTAGTACTTGTAATCATACCCTTTGGCCTAAGTCTTTATGTTATTAAGTCACAAGCGATTACAAGACTAAGTCTTTGTGTCATCTAACCACAAGTGGTTACAAGACTAAGTCTTTAAGACATTAAAAAACAAGTAGTTACAAGACTAAGTAATTATGACATTAAACCAGAAGTGGTTACAAGACAAATTCTTTATGTCATTAAACCACAAACGGTCACATGAGTAAGTCTTTCTATCATTAAACCATATAGTGTTACAAGTGTAATGATCCTGGATTTTTCAACGTTTAATTATTAATAATTTATTATTAATGCTTGCGTTTTAATAAACGTGTTCTTATACGTGTTACTTGTTACCGTATTTAATTTTACATGCCCGATTTGTCTTTGTGACACACGTACTTTACACGAATAATATTTTTGAATATTATTTACATTCATGATTATTTATTATTAATCATTTTTAATTAACTAAGGTTACTAGTTAATTACTTAGGCTTATTTATTTAATTTGTTATTTACTTGGACTTGGGCTTTTATTATTTGATATGGACTTGGAAGCCCACCCTACTTCCTTAATGGACTAGTTAGCCCATCATTAAGCTAATGAATTATTAAGATTAAGATCATGGATTAATTAGTCATAAGGAATCTAGTTACTTATATACTTACACAATTTTCCAACACCATTTTACTTTATTACCACTCTAAGCTATCACCTCCTCCCCATGCTTGAAAGTGCATTTGATTCCTTCCCCTTTGAGCTTGAAAAACCGTCCACTATATTCTCATGGGAGGGAGTTCTTTTTTTTCTTCAATTTTTGATACTTATATGCTAGCTTGTAACTTCATTTTTACACACACATAATACTTACAACTTCTTTTCTCTCTTTTTCTCTCAAACTTTGTAAGTAATAAACTTATTTTCTTTCTTTTAAATTCAAGTTCCATCATCATCATTTACTAGTTACTTGTTGCTTATTGTTGTTAACGATCAAGTTCTCTAACTTATATCTTCATGAATCTTGCTTTCTTCCATCTTTTATTTGATGAAGAACCAAGAACAAGAACCTAAACTTGTTAGTTTATGGTTCTACATTTAAATGTTTTCAAGATCTAAAGTTCATAAACTTGATGATCTTCTTTGTGTTCATGTTTTGTAGACTTGAAGCTTACTTTCGTAAGATTTAAACTTTGATTTGAATCTTCTCAAGTATGAAGCAAACATGAACATAATACTTGTAACTTTAATTTATTTCTTCATTTCATTTATTTAAAGTTTGTGATGTTGTTATTTTGGTCAAGTGTTACTAGTTAATCTTGATCTCATTTTTCTTGAACCAAAGTTAACTTTGTAAGTTCAAGAACATGGAAGTATAACTTTCTAGTTATAACTTCATATACTTATGTTGGATCTAAGTTTATATAACTTATGGTCTTTTAATTTTGTTGTAAATAAGAGCTTACAAGCTTACATACATGTTACTAGATGAAAATCTAAGTTTCATAACTTATGGTTTCATTAAAGTGAAGATCCAAGTTCTATAACTTAGGATCTAACTTAAGAACACTAGATCTAGACTTTCTAGTCTAGGATCTTTAAGATCTAGCTAAGATCTAAGTTCTACAACTTATGATCTTGATTATTTAGTTTACTTTCAAGTTTGTAGCTTAATATTACTTTTATAACTCTTGTATGTGTCGGATCTAAGATCTTGATGTAACTTTGGTTCATCAAACTAATTGCAACACTTAAATAAGTTGTGCTACTTATCTTAGACTTGCACTAGTGTTATGATGGTCAAAACTTGGTAAAGATGATGTAAACACATCAACGAGTTGTACACTTGAAGCTATATGCATCAAGGATGAGAACCGTGATGAACATCAAGCACCAAGAACCCACCAAAACACACTGTTTACTGTTTTTGGAGGTCTGATCAGTAACCTGGGCTATTGTAAAGTTGATTTTCAGTTAGTTCGGTTCGAGTAGATGATCTTCCGTTTAGGCCTCGTCTTAATCCGAGTTACGGTTTAGGATTTATGGCTCTCCAAAAGTCACTACACCCTATTAACGTTATGCTGAAATTTCTGACCTACTCGCACTTAGACCATCACCACGGTCAAACAAAGAAGATTTTGATTCTGGAAATTGGTCAGCCTCTAGGGGACTCATATATGGAGCCATGGCCACTGGTATCACCTTATTTTAGTTTGTATAGAGGTCGTAGCGGCTGAACGAATTCAGCCTTCGTTTTAAACTCTTTTCTTGAACGAAACTTACTTTACACTTTTTGTTTGATGATGAATGATGATGATACCTAAGACCTAATTTACATACATTTAAACCTTCGGGAACAATTTACTGACTTAGCAACTTTTGACTTAGGTTGAGGACCTTTTGGACAACATACTTGCTTACTTTTCCCGAGTCAATTTTACTACTACTTTCACTGTGAGTTATAGCATCCCTTTTTACTTTAACTATTTTGGGAACTGAGAATACATGCGCATTTTACGTTTTACATACTAGGCACGAGTACTTAAACTTTATATATGTGTGGGTTATACAACGGCATAAACTTTCCCCTTAGCTCGGTAACGTTTAGTCATTGGTCTTTGAACAGGTGAACGCGAATCTTAGATATGGATCCATAGGGTTTGACATCCCCACTCGGGCTAGTAGCGCTAGCATTTAACGGGTGTTTAATACTTTGTAAACATACGCACTCGCCAAGTGTACTTTTAGGGGGTGATAAACGTTAAGTTAGTTACCAAGTGCCTACGGTTAAACATATACTTTTCATACTGTTTTGAAACGCTGTTGAAGCACTGAAATCTCGTGGCCTACCTTACATTACTGTTATACTTAAACTATAGCTCACCAACCTTTGTGTTGACATTTTTAATCATGTTTTTCTCAGGTGCTTAAGGTTTGCTTGCTTCCGCCGTACTAGTCATGCCTTGTAGACTTCCGCTGTACTTACTAGAGATGTCACCGCATGAAACATTTTATCTTGCATTCAAACAATATTACTTTTGAAACGATGTATTTGTAACGACCTATGAGTCATGTACTATTATTGCTTGCTACTCGTAGGAGCATACTTTTGGTTGTTAAACATTTGACGTTGGTTAAAACGTCACCTCTTATCATGAATGCAAACTCTTTTTGAAACAGTATATAGTATTTGACCTTGTAATGATCCTGTTGTTGATGATTCGTACACGATGGTTTTGTACATGGCATCACAACAAGAGTAAGTCTTTATGGTATAATTCTATAGTTACAAGACTAAGTCATTATGACATTAAACCATACGTGGTTACAAGTCTAAGTCTTTATGGCATTAACAATATGTAGTTACAAGACTAAGTCATTATGACATTAAACCACAACTGGTTACAAGTCTAACTTTTATGGCATTAACAATAAGTAGTTACAATACTAACTCATTATGGTGTTCATCTACAAGTAGTTACAAGACTAAGTCTTTACAGCCTTAAATCACAAGCGGTTACATGACTAAGTCTTAATGTTATAACCCACAAGAGATTTCAAGACTAAGTCTTTATTTCATTAAACCACAGATGCTTACAAGATTAATTCTATATGCCAGTAAACCTCAAGTAGTTACAAGACAAAGTGTTAATGTTATTAAACCATAAGTGGTTACAAGATTATGTCTTCCTGACATTAAATCATGAGTGATCACAAGACTTAAATGTTAGAGGTAATAAACTATATGTGATGACAAGAATAGTTTTAACGGTATTAAACAACAAAACTAATTACAAGACTAATCTTAGTGGTATAAAACCATTTGTTTTCAAAGTTCATAAGTTGTAATCTTGTTCTTATGTTAAAAAAAATTATTAAACAAATAACAAGCTATTATCATAGATTCCCCTAAAATGATCTAGTCAATCCAGAATATGATAATATGAAATAAACAATTTTATTAAGGTCTCTATTCTTCCTCTCAAGTATATCGTTTTGTTGTGGTGTATAAGGAGTCGTAGTCTCATTGATAATATCAACAGAATGGAAATTACAATGATCAATATATTTACCTTCTCTATATGTTCTAAGTCTTTTATCAAAGTCTTTTGTAAAAATTATACTTCATTTTTAAATATTGTAAATTTATTTAGTGTTTCATCCTTAGCATATAACATATAAATATAGAAAAATTTATAAACATCGTCAATAAATCTAACAGAACATTATGTGTCCCCTAAAGTAAACTTACATGCAAACCACATAAATCGCTATGCATTAGATACCAAAAAATCATAATCACGTTTCACAATTTGAAATGGTTTCTTAGTGATTTTTGTCAACATACATGTTTCACACTTTTCGTTATTCATGTCAACATCAACTGCAGAAGAATGCGGTTAGAGTTGATGAACAGGAGAAGGCCGCACCAGGGCAACAAAAGTGGAGCATACGGCGATGCCGCCCGTTTTCATTTCGTGGAAGTCCCTCGCTAACCATCTTTAGACATATATTTCATTCTTCTAAAGTGTACATGTCTTAATCGAGCATGCCAAAGAGTATAATCATTTATGCTAGATGTTGATATAAATTTAAAGTTGACATTCATGTTATTAATGTTAAGTCTAAACATTCTAATACTTAAATAACCAAAACCAACAAACATGCCATATTTAAAAAAAAAAAAAAAACAAACTTACAAGATTAAAAAATTCTTTTACATACACATTCAGTCAACAAATGTGCCATGTTTTGACAAAATAAAATTACCAAATTAATTACTCGTAACTTGTTTGTAAACATAATTATACAACCAATATGATATGTTTTAACAAAACAATCTTATCATATTCAAACATGACTTGATAATAGATTCATAGTTTTAATAAGAATTAAGAAAAGAAATTAGACACAGCATCGATGATTTAACCTTAAGCAATTTAGACGTGCATCTTCTTTTGCCATCTTCAAATAGTCATTTCTTCAAACTTATCAAGTTTGGAGAAGCTAGCAGTCATATGCTCAATTGTAGCCGCCATTGATTATCACAGAATAATTACTTTCGATTGTTGTTAGGATTCTTTTCGTGTAGGGTAAAATAAGCAATGATCGGTTATATCATTGAATCGTTGTATCATTTTCCAAAAGTAATTATTCAACCCTTATGCTCGGGGTTACACGAATATCACTTTGAGATAAGATTGAGATTATGTTCTACTTTTTGACACAAAGTAAAAAGCCGTTCGCTAGAGAGTATTATGTGTTTTTCGTTGTTTCTTGTTCCATGAATCCTTTATCCTTATTATATAGGAATCCAAAACATGGAAGACATATGAGAAATAATTGGTCAATTAAATCTTCATAAAGCTCCTACATAATGATCAACAAGCGGATACATGGTAATATATTAATGTCATTAAACTTATAAGAGTAATTTACATTTTCATGCCACTAAACCAAAATATGGTTATAAGACTAATGTTAATGGCATTAACACACATGTAGGTTACAAGAGTATGTCTTCATGACATTAAACTATAAGATGGTTACAAGACTTATCATAACTACTGATCAAGCATAGATTGATCTGGTCGGGTTCGGTCCATGCTTGACATCAATGAAGGGGGATTTAAGGGTCAATTGGGTTTAACTCTCCGGTCTGGAGTACCGTGAATAACCCCCTGCGAGATGAGGATCTCAGCGGGGGTGGTTAAATATAGGCCCACCATCGACGGGTCTTCCGGTTAGCGATGGCTCGCGCTGAGAATAGGGTTTATGTTCATAAAACGTTACCTGTATATCGAGAGTATCTAGTGATATACTGTGAGTTCGGTAGTGCAGGTATAAAATGCGCTATGTGAATAGCGCATTTAGTCTGTACGTGGGTACTAAAAATAGTATGTGTGTAACTTCCCAAAAAACGGATCGCTTTCCTTGTGATTTGAGTCTGTTATTTATAGCTACAGTGATGTTCGCTTATTGGAGTCACGTGTTCCACGTTGCTTTCTTGTCTTTACTACCTGGTTGTTCAGTGGAGGGGACCACGGAACAGTACTATTACTTTTTGCTAGCTGTCGGTCCTTGTACAGAGATCGTGGTAAGTACAGGACACGTCATCTATATACAGCGCGCTGTTATACCCTGGCGCACCCCAGCGCATATTTGCTTGCGCCTGAAGTGCCAGACCGGGAGGGATGTGTACCTATGATGCAAGTGTGATGCGCAACACGATTCAATCGGGTATGCGTATCATTAACTACATTAAACTACATAGTGGTTAAATGATTAGTCTTAATGTCATTAAACCTCAATTATGTAACTCTTTAGTCATATATAGTCAAGATAGTTACTAGACCGCTTTTGTGTTAGGGACATTGTGTACACTCCATACCCCCTAAACCACTTCCAAGTGAAAAAACCAAATTCCTCAATGACACTAAATTACCAACACTTCAAGATATCAATATTCTACTAACATTATTTTAAGTGATCATGATGAAATACACTATTTATTAAGGATTTGGTACAAAATACATTTTTAGAGTAAAATTACACATATATATCATAGCTTCGAACATGGTTCGATCAAATCCATGTTCGAACCTAGTGATCGGGTTGAAAAAACATTGTTACCCCGACAAAGTTCAATGCGCTCCTGTGCACTAGGTTCGAAAACAACCTTATTCAAACCTACTGAAGCATATTGACATGCGTCTACAAGCGAATCACTGGCGGTAATTTGTATAACGTCGTTTATGTTCACACATGTATAGTGCTTAGAAACAAGTGGATCACTAAAAGTGTAAGTATTAGAGTAAAATTTGATCCCATTGTTTGAAAGACAAAGTACTTTTTTGATGATTTTCGAGTCCCATACATAAGCTTGGCCATCAAGCCTGAGATGTAACATCTAAACGCATGATCGACGTCTATATTCAAAACAATTATAGAACTCCCAAACACGATCAGGAAAAACATGAAATTTGTCATTTATACAACAAAGTAAGTCAAGTAACTCAAACATTCGATACTTTCGACAATGTATAGTACGGTTTGGAACTGAAATTTCAAATAAACATCACGGCAAAACATTTCAAATTAATTAGTAACCAAATGAGTGATATAAATAATATATGTAGGTGGGAAGAATTGAGAAATCGGGTAGCCTATTTATAGAGTGGAATCGTTATTTGGAAGAAAAAAAACTTGAAAATCTCATCCAACAATTTATCTGGATAAGTATTAATCATAGTTGAGCCAAAACATGGTCTAGTTCTAACCATGTTAGAACCTAACTACAATATCACTTAAAGGATAAGATCAAATCCTTTGGATAAAATCTGATTTTATGGATAAGATTTTCTGGCATTTTTCAGATTTTTTAGGATAAAGTTTTATTTCTCTAAAATGATTACCCTATGATATGTTATTTTCACCATTAAAAACAAACACTATTAAATTTACATTTACAAAATGTCTCTTAATACAAGGCAAATCATGAGAGATGAATGTTGTCATTTTGCACATCTTTCTAAACAAGCTCTATATATATTATGAGAGTGAGAGAGAGAGAGAGAGAGAGAGAGAGAGAGAGAGAGAGAGAGAGAGAGAGAGAGAGAGAGAGAGAGAGAGAGAGAGAGATCCAAATGGTTTAAGATTTGCAGCTAGAGAGTTTATCATGGATAACTTGTGTGTACGTTGAAAAACTTCAACGATGCATTAAAGATAACGGTGTGTTCCAAGATTGATGGCATACGTTATGTACAGACATTGGAGACCTTCAACGATGTCAACATAGGGAAGTTGTTCGCATAATTATTAAGTCTCGTTTTGAATTAGTATGTCTTGCATCTCGCTATGTTTGCGTTGGTCACCTTCTTAATAATGTAAAAAATATATATATGACATTATCCGCAGTAACATAACTTGTTGTGAACCTTCAACGATGATTATATTGATTATGTGCTTGTAATAGAGGCGATAACGATGTTTTGGATAATTAACGGTATCTAATATAATGTTGGATACATCATTAATATTAGGATGCAAGACGCATTGGATTCTGAGACAGAGTCATTTCCTTACGAGATGTTTCTTACAAACATATTTAATTATCTTGACATTACAACCTAATGGTCCCTCTTACAGTGTGTCTACCGTACACACATTTTAAGCATAATGTTATTAATAACCTGAATTGTAGTGTTGTTTCATGGCTGCAGTAACGGGGTAACATCTATTATTTGTTATAATTTAATAAATAAATGTGTCTATCTGATTGTTCTCTAATGTTGAAGATTAACCAAATTCAAATTTGTTTAAACAATAAAGAAAGTATGATACACAACGTTATTAATTTTAAAGGTGATATACCTCAACGTGGTTCTAACATGGTTCAAACTAACTCATGTTCGAACTTAAGTATGGTTATTATCCGGATAAAATTTTCGAATAAGATTTACTTAGATTTTATAGATTTTTTGGATAAATTTAAACTCCATAAATATAGCACCACCATTTTCAACATTTCAAACACATAAAAACACACACATCTTCACCTCAAAATCATATAATTCAAAAAAAAATGGAAGATGATTGGACATTTCTTGCTGATGTTAACGACGCAAAACTGTATGGTACCCCTTGGAGTTCATCTCAATTGCAACCTCAAACCATTACCCCACCAAGTCACCTCTCCTAGAACATCAATTTTTATCAGGTTTTTAGCCGCAGGAATCAGATGCCATAGTATACAACATTCCAGGTCCCGCGGGCGTTCTCCAAGCTGCTATGCGTTGTAAAAGATGCAATAACCAAGGTGAACATTCGAGGTCTACCCATGAATTTATAAGAGAAATGCTAGAAGAGGCAGAAGTGGATGATAACTTTGAACAAACTTTATGGCTCTCTGTGATGCAGCTTGTGTGTCCTGATGGTGGTAATAAACAATTCTGTTAATATATATATATATATATATATATATATATATATATATATATATATATATATATATATATATATATATATATATATATACTTTGTCACATTTGTTTGCATTTTGTGACTCAAGGTAACTCATATTTGGGAGCAATAATGGGTTGTCTGAAAAATGGAAAAATCGATAAGGTTATTGGTGTCATCAATTCTTGTTCCAATTCCTTTAAGTGAACTCCACGTAGTGCTGAAAGTAAGATCTTCAGTATGCTATGAAGTGCATATTATTATGTATATTAATAGTTGGTTACTTATCTGTCTACTTTAATCTTTAAGATGCTACATGTGTATTCCCGGTACTATTAGTCACAAAATCATTGCAAAGCTCGAAGGGTATACATGTAAGAACTGTTGTTTTGGTATTTCAAAATGTTTCTGTGTTTTCATTAAAAGATTATGGTCATTATTCATCACCTCATTATCTGAACATTATTAAAAAGAATTTGGTAATCGTGTTCTTCAAAGATGGTAAATCGTCATAAATTAGGAGAATTTGTAGTTAACTTGTATATGTGAATCATCACGATCATCTTAAATTTCTTTTTAACGTTATTCATTTAACATATGTTTTGTTTTTTTATAGATTTTAGTGAATTAGTGTTTGTCTAACGTTTCTTGTAGTTGACTTGTATCAAATATGCTAACACGCAATCAAAACAAGAAAAATAAAAAAAATAAAAAAAAATTTAGGTTCGAACACGTTAGAACATCGAACATGTTCGAACCTGCTCAGGTTTAAACCTCGTTATTTGTAACAACGAGTACGCACAAGATCTTAGGTTCGAGCAAGGTCGTGTTCAAACCTTGTTCGAGCCTAGTGCACGGGAGCACAATAGAAATTTGTCCGAGCAACGAAGTTTTTTTTTTACCGGATCATTAGATTCGAACATGGATTTGTTCGAATTGAACCATGTTCGAACCTATGATGTATGTGCGCAATTTTACAATAAAAAGTGTCTTTCGTCACAAAACTTTAAAGAATAGTGTATTTTGTCATAATCTCTTATTTTAGAATTATATTTATCGTCC
Organism: Rutidosis leptorrhynchoides; assembly: GCF_046630445.1. Classification (NCBI taxonomy): domain Eukaryota; kingdom Viridiplantae; phylum Streptophyta; class Magnoliopsida; order Asterales; family Asteraceae; genus Rutidosis; species Rutidosis leptorrhynchoides. Next base: position 409,968,199 of record NC_092337.1, on the reverse strand, counting down.
TTTTCGAATAATCTTATCAGAAAAACTAATCTATTATTCAAATTCATACAAATTACATCCTAAAGAGATTTTACTTTTATAGAACTTCACATCAAACCAACCATTTTAATATGTTATACAACATTTTAGATTAATATTTGATTCAGTGGCACAAGCCTTTCAACATGGGAGTTATAATATCTATACCTATTAAATACTTAATTACCCACGACAATATGGCTAATTATTCAAATTCATCAAGAAAATAGTAATTGTGACTTTTTGAAGCCTTATAAAATTCAAAGGCTGAAGAAACCACAGATATTCCAGTATTCCTCAAGTAAATAGTCAAAATTGTCCCTAAGTTAGATTAATTGATTGATTTTGACATTCAAATACTTTAGATTATGGTTGTAAAATATAATTGCGCAACAAGTTATTAGATCTAAAAAAAAGTTTCATGGCTTGTTTGGATCTTTGTGAATTGAACTAACAGGCTGATTTAATGGACTGTTAATGTAAATTCAACATTTGTTGGATTCTTTCGTTTGTTGGATGTCGACTGCTTCAATATCTTTAGCCTCAAGAGCTCACTTTTATTTTGTATATAAGTGAAATGACCCGTAAAATTAAGAGTTTATTTAAATAAAACAGTTTAATGATATGTTTTAGGTATTAAGTGAATGTAAATGCTAAAGTTATTTAGTTTAATGACACATTGAATCACGGATTCTGACTAATAAAATTTCTACAGCCGTTCAAAAAAAGAAACTTTTCGTTATTTTTACAAACATATTGATGTATTTTACTTGATCAAAATGAATGATATATTTTTTATTCTCCCACCACCATCTTCCAATTTTCGTCACAATTACTTTTTTCTTGTCATAAAAGTCTACATTACAACCTTCTATTGAGACATGAATTTCACATACATATGTAACGTAATTTAACCTATAAATAGAACCCATATTTGAATGATAATAATATAACAATAATTATTATTATTATTACTGTTATTATTATTATTACATTTATAATATTAAACAATAATAATAAACCTTGCTTGAGTTTTTATATTTTTAATGATAATTATTAGTAATAACAAATGTCTCTTTAATTTTTTTAAAAATTAAATTACAATTATTATATAAATGTTGTACAATATGTTTCAAAGTTTGTACATGTGTTTTTGATAAAAGATTGTACAATTTGTGTTAAAGTTGTACATATGGAATGATGACGTTTTATCCAAAGATTGTACATTATGCTTCATATTTATACATATGATCATTAACGTGTTTTAGCATAAAGTTGTATATAATGCTTCAAATATTATACATACGATCATGAATGTGTTTTATTATAAGGTTGTACATAATGGTTCATATATTATACAATTAACATGTTAATATTTTTATTAAATATAACTAATTATTTTAATGATATTATCATGAGGGCTTATAATTTTTCTCTTTATTTTTTTTTATTATTTTTTTTTTTTTTAAGATTCTATATTCCTTATTTAAGGAAGGTGTTCGGTAAGATGGATGACTTGGATTTTTATTAAATTCTTGTAGTTTTAGGGTAGAAATTCGAATTTATTAGAATTGTCACAAATTCTCTTCATTAATTGCTTTTCACTGAGCGATGTGTGGTTTATCTCTTGGTTAAAGATGTGCGAAGATTTGAGTATTTATCAATGGTATTTATCGTTGGATTGTTGTTTCTTTCAATGTTATTAGGAGTTAGGACTTAACTCCATAGACATTTCAATTAGATCGTAGAATTAACCATCCCAGCTAGCCTGGATGGCCACCTCTTGTGTGCGGGCCTGTTACCTTCTGAGTGCAGGTTCGAATCACGGGGGAGGTTTTCTCCCACATGGATGAGTCAACATTCCACTTCTGGTGAGTGGGGTCCTCAGACAAAACCGGTCGGGTTCATCTCCTGAAATAAGGTTGTGCGAAGATTCGAGAGTGGGTTTCCTTCGGCGGTAGCGTGTAGCGTGTGAGTCTTAAACATCTAACCAAGCCGTTCTAAAAAAAAAAAAAAAAATTAGATCGTAGAATTCCTTTGTACATGGTTGTTAGGATCTATGTTAAAAGATACAAATTATCATGGAAATAGAGGTTTATATTTTGCAGGGACTTAATATGACAAGTGCTCAAACCTGCAGTCTGCCTATCTCACTTAAGGTAAAAAAGGGTAAGTTTGTTTATTTCAAGGTTTGTTCCATTTCTGTTTATGTTTCATTATGCAGGGACTGGAAGTGAAACATTGGAAATGGGTCGGTGCAGATTGCTATTTATTTCATTCATTTTTCTTATTAGGGTTGAGAGAGTTATTGGTGTGTGTATTTTTTCTGGTATCTTTCTCCTTTTGGTTGTAACTCTATTTTTAGGGTTTATGTGTCATATTCAATCGAGTCTGAGTGTGAGAGGGTCAGATTGGGTTGTATTTTTGTTGTTTATGTATTTGAGATTGCACACGATTGTGGACAATCTAGTAGATAAGTCTGTATTTGGATTGCACACTATAGGTGGACAATTCATTTTTTACTGAAATAATTCATTGCTCCTCTGGTTGAAGTGTTTGTTTCTGTGTGGTTTTTCTTATTTTCGATCATGGTATCAGAGCGTGGTTCATGGATTAAAGATCTAGGGTTTGAGATCTCGGTTTCTTGGATTCAGATCTAGGGTTTAGATCGGTTCCTTCTGGTTATTTGGGTGTTTGTTTGTCAACTGGTGTTGATATTTGGGTTCGACAAAGACTGTGCGGTGGTGTTCATCGGTGAATCTCTAATTTCTTCAAATTAGGGTTTGTTGGTGCTGTCTTCCGCTGTTAATTGTTGCTTGCTTTCAATTCCGAGCAGGGAGTACTCTGTATTGTATTCTTCCCTTCTTTATTTGCATCATACTAACCATTTTTTGTAGAAGAGAGATACCTGTGCCCAATTCTTGAATCTTGGCCTTTAAGGTTACAAGAAAACCTGATCAAGCACAGTGTATCTGTAGGGTTGCATTCTGTTTGCATTTGTTGTTTCTTGCTGAGTAATTGTTTTGTGCTTATCTGTTTCTTTGTGACTTGTTCTTGATTAATTGTTATCATGTCTGACGGGGAACAGTCTGATTTGGGAGGGGAAACCCTAATTAGTAAATTGGATTTTGGTGACCCCTTGTATTTGCATGCTAGTGATATTACAAGTGTCCCATTGATTACTCTTAAACTTAAAGGTACTGAGAATTATAAAATTTGGAGTAGTGCAATGACTTTGGCTTTACAAACTAAAAATAAGTGGGGATTTATTGATAAAACCTGTCTAAAAAATACAGATGATGAAGTTTTGAGTAGGCAATGGGATAGGTGTAATGCTGTTGTCTTATCTTGGATTCTTGGTACTATTTCTGAAGAGTTATATCTTGGTCAAATTTTTTCTGAGAATGCTGCTGTTGTTTGGCAAGAACTTAAAGAAACTTATGATAAACTTGATTGTTCTGTGATTTTTAATGTGCATCAAAAGATTAATACATTAACTCAAAGTGGCTCTAGTGTGTCTGAATATTATAACAAGCTTAATACTCTATGGAAACAATATGATTCACTTGTCAAACTTCCACCCTGCACTTGTGGTGCACAATGCACCTGTGATGCATCTAAAGGTCTAACAACTCACTTAAACATGATAAAGTTAATGCAATTTCTCATGGGTCTAGATGAAGTCTATGCCCCTCTTAGAAGTAATCTTCTTATGTCAGAAGTTGCTCCAACTGTTAAGGCTGCATTTGCTATTGTTTCTAGAGAAGAGTCACATAGAGGATTAGGAAATAAGAGTGTTGGTAGTTCCTCTGCTTTTGTTGCTCAGGTTCAAAGTAATAGTGGTAGAAGGTTTAATAGAGGACCCAATCCTAATTTTAAATGCACACATTGTGGTATGATTGGTCACTCTGTTGATAGATGTTTTGAATTAATTGGCTACCCACCAAACTTTAAACCTAGGAACAATAATTCTGGTAATAACAATTCAAGTTTTAACACAAATAAGTCTAAGTTTGGAGCTACTGCTACTCTTGGCAAGTCTTCTAATGTTTCTTCTGGTGGTGGTAGTTCTAGTTTTCCTTTCTCAAATGAGCAGGTTGAGAAACTTCTTAGTCTGATTAATAATGTTGGACCTGCTGCTGGAGCTTACAATAATAGTGCAGGTGGGTTTATTAATTGTAGTGCTTTCTTTAATATGAATTTTGATAAATTTGTTTGTCTGTCTGCTACTAAAGAGTCATACAACCCAAGCAATGCTTGGGTAGTTGACTCAGGTGCAAGTCAACATATGACTTCAACTAGTGATAAAATGGAAAATATTATTGATGTTACTGAACTTGGTCTAAAAGTGGGTCATCCAAATGGTACTCAAGCACTTGTAACTAAAATTGGTACACTTAGGTTGTCTGAAGATGTTGTACTCAAAGATGTTTTAGTTGTTCCTCAATATTGTGTGAATTTGTTATCTGTTTTTAGGTTGTCTAGTGATGATAACATGTTTGTAAGTTTTGATAAAAATCATTGTTATCTTCAGGACTTGGGGTCCAAGAAGATAATAAAGACTGGTAACCAAAGTGGTGGTCTGTATTTTTTTGATCAATATGGTAAGGTGTATAATAGTTATTGTTCTGTGTTTACTTGTTTAACTAGGGAGTTGTGGCACAATAGACTTGGACACCCAGCTGACCAAGTTCTAGTTGTACTGCAACATAAACTAGGGTTGAGTAAAAGTAACAGTGAAGTTCCTTGTGATATTTGTCACAAGGCTAAACAAACTAGAGAACCATTCCCTTTGAGTGACCACAAAACTCATAGGCTTGGTGATCTAGTTCATTTAGATGTATGGGGTCCTTACAAAGTGTCAAGCAAAGAAGGATATAAATATTTTCTAACAATTGTAGATGATTTTACAAGAGCTGTCTGGGTTTACATGTTAAGAGGAAAAGATGAAGTGTTTGATAATGTTGTTGAGTTTTGCAGTTTGTTATTAAATCAATTCAATGCATATGTAAAAGTTTTTAGAAGTGATAATGGAACTGAATTCACAAATAATAATATGTTACAACTGTTTAAGAAAAAGGGCATCATACATCAAACTTCATGTTCTTATACTCCACAACAAAATGGGATTGTTGAAAGGAAACATAGACATCTATTAAATGTTGCTAGAAGTCTTATGTTTCAAGGGGGGTTACCTCTTTATTTGTGGAGTGAATGTGTTCTAACTGCTACATACTTAATAAACAGGCTGCCAACTTCTGTGCTTTCTGGAAAGAGTCCCTATGAGTTGATTTATAATAAAGAACCTAATCTCTCCCATTTAAGGTCTTTTGGTTGTCTGTGTTTTGCAAATGTTTTAAATAATAAAGATAAGTTTTCAAGTAGGTCTGAAAAATGTGTTTTGGTTGGTTTTTCTTCTACAAAAAAGGCTTACAAGTTGTTTAGTTTAGAGAACAAGTCCTTGTTGTTCTCTAGAGATGTTAAGTTTTATGAAGAGGTTTTTCCTTTCAAGTTAAAAGATTTCAAGTTTTCTGATCAGGTTACAAATGAAGTTGTGTTTAATAATGTTGACCATTTAAATTTCTTTGATTTTCCAATTGACCAAAATCCCAATGATGAAGGGAGAGGAAATACAGATGGTGATGGCAGCAGTGGTAGTGATACTACTAAGTATTCAGATAAGGATACAAGTAGTAGTGCTCCTGCAGCAACATCCCAAGATGAATCTGTGATCCCTGAGGGTAATTCAAATGATTTTTCTGATAAAGGTTCTGTTAGTGAAAATATTCCAGAAAGTTCAGATGTTAGGAGGTCAAGTAGAAAAGTGAATTTACCTACTAAACTTAAAGATTATGTGATTGAAGGAAAAGTTAAATTTGGTCTTGAAAAAGTTGTGAATTATTCTAATTTGTCACCTGAGTGTTTCTGTTTTACTTCTAGTCTGAACAAAGTTATTGAACCCTCTTCATATCTTGAAGCTAGTAAAGATCAAAATTGGGTAGATGCTATGAATTTAGAGATGGAAGCATTAAATAGAAATGGTACATGGGTTGTTACTGATTTACCAAATGATAGAAAACCCATAGGGTGTAAGTGGGTCTACAAGGTTAAATATAAATCTAATGGAGAAATTGAGAGATTTAAGGCTAGATTGGTTGCCAAGGGGTATAACCAAAGAGAGGGTCTTGATTTTGATGAAACTTTTTCACCAGTGGTGAAAATGGCTACTGTTAGATGTCTTTTAAGCTTAGCTGTTCAGAATCATTGGTGTTTGTTTCAACTTGATGTAAACAATGCATTCCTTTATGGAGATTTAGAAGAAGATGTGTATATGCAAATGCCAGAAGGTTATTGCACTAAAGGTGATAATAAGGTTTGCAAACTGGTTAAGTCTTTATATGGTCTAAAACAGGCACCTAGGAAATGGAATGAAAAATTAACTTCTGCTTTGTTAGAATGTGGTTTTGTGCAAAGCCTCAATGACTATTCTTTGTTTGTTAAACCATGTTCTGCTAGTATTGTTGCATTACTTGTATATGTGGATGATATAGTTGTTACAGGTAGTGATATAAAAGAAATTGAGTCTGTCAAACAGTTTTTAAAGTCAAAATTTTTAATCAAAGACTTGGGCAAGCTCAAGTATTTTCTTGGTATAGAAGTTATTGAGTCTGCAGAAGGGTTGTGTCTCTCACAGAGAAAATATTGTTTGGAGTTGTTATCTGACTATGGTTTGTTAGGGTCAAAACCTGTTTCTACTCCTTTGGAACCAAATGTTGTTGTGTCTAACTTTGATACAAAGTCAGAAAGTGATCTTCCTCTTTCTAATATTACTGAATATCAAAGATTGGTTGGAAAATTAATCTATCTTACATTAACTAGGCCAGATATTTCTTATACTGTGCAAGTTCTTAGTACTTTTATGCATGCTCCTTTAACTTCTCATTTTAACATTGCATTAAGGTTATTGAGATATTTAAAGTCTGCTCCTGGAAAAGGAATTTTGTTTTCCAGAAGCAACACTTTGTCATTAACTGCTTATGTTGATTCAGACTGGGCAAAGTCTACTTTTTTAAGGAAATCTGTTACTGGTTTTGCAATATTTTTTGGTAATAACTTGGTTTCTTGGAAAAGCAAAAAACAAGACACTGTTTCAAGGTCCTCTACTGAGGCAGAATACAGAGCTTTAGGGGCTGTAATTTGTGAGTTGATATGGATTATGAAAGTTTTAGTTGACTTAGGTCAAATGAGTATTTCTCCTGCTTCTGTTTTCTGTGATAATAAGTCAGCAATTCTTATTGCTTCTAATCCTGTTTATCATGAGAGAACAAAACATTTTGAGACAGATCTGCATTTCATTAGAGAAAAATTGAGTAAAAAAGTTGTTTCTATTTTAAAGGTGGATTCTAAAGAGAATGTGGCAGATTTGTTTACTAAAAGTCTCACTACTAAACAACTAATCCATTTGAGTAAAATGTTGCATATGCATGACATTTTCCATGTTTAATTTGAGGGGGGATGTTAAAAGATACAAATTATCATGGAAATAGAGGTTTATATTTTGCAGGGACTTAATATGACAAGTGCTCAAACCTGCAGTCTGCCTATCTCACTTAAGGTAAAAAAGGGTAAGTTTGTTTATTTCAAGGTTTGTTCCATTTCTGTTTATGTTTCATTATGCAGGGACTGGAAGTGAAACATTGGAAATGGGTCGGTGCAGATTGCTATTTATTTCATTCATTTTTCTTATTAGGGTTGAGAGAGTTATTGGTGTGTGTATTTTTTCTGGTATCTTTCTCCTTTTGGTTGTAACTCTATTTTTAGGGTTTGTGTGTCATATTCAATCGAGTCTGAGTGTGAGAGGGTCAGATTGGGTTGTATTTTTGTTGTTTATGTATTTGAGATTGCACACGATTGTGGACAATCTAGTAGATAAGTCTGTATTTGGATTGCACACTATAGGTGGACAATTCATTTTTTACTGAAATAATTCATTGCTCCTCTGGTTGAAGTGTTTGTTTCTGTGTGGTTTTTCTTATTTTCGATCAATCTATATCAATTACTGTATAACACAGTTATTTGGATCTTTTTCAATTTAATATTCCCATTTTAGAAGAATATAAGTATTACACACCAACTGTTACGAATATTAATAGATGTAATTTGTAGTATATGTTAGAGAGTATAAATATTTTTTTTTTATATCATTTTGGGATCACCCATGGAGACTAAACCACCCACGCGTTTATCTCATGTAGTTGTGTAACTCGCCCCCGATTACTGCCCTGGAGGAAACCTGGACCAATCCGAGAGCATGACCGGTAAAACTCCCCTCCCTGTTGTCCCCGCACTAAGCGAAAGGCAACTCGGGTAGATATTTCAGGTCAGAGATAACATTGAGTGCAATATTGCAGCCCGGCGAAGTTGAACTTCTGACTTCTCACTAAATGAGGCAAGCCTACCAGTTGAGCTACAACTCAATGTAGTATAAATACTCTTAAGTTTAACTTAAGATGTAAGCTAGACACTATTTTGTAACCAATTCCCTACACCATCAAAACATACACTACACCAATTCTCTTTCAACCCCACCTTGTAAACTTCATATAATTTTGACTATAAGTTGTGGTATAAACTCATTTAGATTCATCATCATCTTCGACATTGTGACAACTCGAAAATTTTTGACCAAATTTAAACTTTATCTTTAAATGATTTAACGTTTCCGACACGATAAACAAAGTCTGTAAAACCGAATCTCAAAATTTTTGAACTATTCAAGTACCCTTCAGTTGTTTTCAACGATTCGCGAACCATTATATGTAAATAGATACATATATATACTATAACTTGAAAACGTAACAAAGTTTTAATTGCATGATACCGTACATTAAACTTATTGGTTTATATATCTATTTGAATATATATGATTTCAAGTTATTTAGTAAACGATAGTAACATTCGATTATTGATTCGATTGACATTTAGATAAGTTAACTAAAACGTTTAAGATGAACCAGTAAAACACTAATTTGCTACAGTATTTTCGAATTACTACAGTACCCGAAAAGCTACAGTGTTTTCGAAAATCACTATTTACTACAGTAAAAAAACTTTGCTACAGTAAAACATTATTCCAAAATGAAAAATGTATATATGTATATGTATATACTGCGAGACAATGATTTATAGAAGTAAATAACCAAAACAATCGAAAGTTTAAGATACACTTTGAGTGATATAATTTAGGGATAATTTAAGGCTATATTTTGACAAAGGTACGTGTCCCAAAATGTAAATTACAAGTTTTCTCAGCGTACGAAGGGACACTCGAAAAACTGGAACCGGGACATAAGTCGAGTGACGACGTACGACTTATCGGAACAAAAATTACAAGTCAACTATGCACGTGAATTTAATATAATATATAATTAATTATATAAATTAAATATATTATATATAATATAAAAATATGTCGACAAACTAGAAGTTAAACAATTGTGAGCTGTCCCAGGGTGCCATGCGATCGGATGGCCTTGAGGCACAAATCCCATGCGATCGCATAGGGTACTTTTTCAGGCCAGATGCTATAAAACGCGAAGTCTGGTACCAGTTTTATTTACTTATATCTCTCGTCTCAATCTCTCTATTATATTTATAATTATTATTATTATTATTATTATTATTATTATTATTATTATTATTATTATTATTAGTAGTAGTATTATTATTAATTAGTATTATACATAAAATACTACGACGAGGTGATGAGTATGTCACTTTCAAAATAGTTTTTCGAGCGGGATAGAGTTAAGGAAATTATGGGTTATTGCTATGGAGGTTATGGGTAATATTCATGGGTATTGTTCGCAAGTCAAACCTAGTGTTTATCATCTCTGTTGCGTCTACGTACTTTCCTACAATATTGAATCTCAATATTGATACGTGAGCATTCATATCTTATCTTTAATATATTAATTATGTATCTATGTCTAGTGCTCGAGTATATATATTTATGCATGCTTGTATGCTAAATTTCACCGTTAAACAGTTTATAATGAATCACGAATTAAATACATATATTACTGGAAAAAGATATATGATATGCATGTTTTTGGAAAGCTAACGAAAAATCAATAACTTTTCATTTAGATATTGAATAGTTTCGATGAACGGATTAAAAGATATGATCAACTGAATTATGATTGACGTTAATTGGAATTGCTTTTGAATCTGCAATTAATATTTAAACAACTTGTTTACGAGATTGATAAAATGGATTTTTGAATATTACCAACCGAGTAAATGAATCCTTATATAAGGTACATCATGTTTTGTGAACTATTGTCAAAATTGACTTTTTGAAACGACTTTGGATAACTTTTGTATGTCGATCTCGAGCATTAGGATTGTGATACACTATGACTTGGCCTAGCTTGATAGACATTTATTCACCAACATATGTTCTCTAGGTTGAGATCTACGATTATTTGATAATCCGAGTTTCAGTCACGTTTTGGTGAACGACTTTATGTGCTGCTAAGGTGAGTTTCATTTGCTCCCTTTTTAATTGCTTTTGCAATCTATATTTTTGGGCTGAAAATACATGCACTTTATTTTAAACGCAATGGATACAAGTACATACTAAATACTACACCGAGTTTGAACCGAAAATCCCTTAGCTTTAGTAACTAGTAACTGCCAGTTATAAGAACTGGTGGGCGCGAGTAGTTATATATGGATCCATAGGGCTTGACATCCCCGTCTGTTCCAGGTATAGAAACCCTAGCCTGAACTATAAAATAGACGTATGCTATTTGAGTTTAGTACACGTTGGTTTGCGTGTATTGTACACGTTGGTTGCATGTATGTTAAAACAGGGGTACTTATTATATAAGACGTTAAAGTTTAGTTACCAGGGTGCTCAATCTTGTAGAATATTTTGATAAACGTTTCTGGATGAAACAACTGAAATCTTGTGATCCACCTTTATGTACAGATTATGCAAAACATTAAAACTATGAACTCACCAACCTTTGTGTTGACACTTGTTAGCATGTTTATTCTCAGGTTCTCTAGAAGTCTTCCGCTGTTTGCTTATATGTTAGACAAGCTATGTGCATGGAGTCTTACATGGCATATTTTTCAAGGAAACGTTGCATTCACCAAATCATCACCATGTATCTTATTTTGACTGCATTGTCAACGGAAGTACTGTTGTAAACTATTATTTATGGTGATTGTCTATATGTAGAAATCATCAGATGTCGAAAACCTTTGATTTAAATATTCATTTATGGTGTGCCTTTTCAAAAGAATGCAACGTTTACAAAACGTATCATATAGAGGTCAAATACCTCGCAATGAAATCGATGAATGACGTGTTCGTCCATATGGATTTGGAGCGATCGTCACAGTTGGTATCAGAGCGTTGGTCCTAGCGAACCAGGTCTTGCATGAGTGTGTCTAACTGATAGTTGTTAGGATGCATTAGTAAGTCTGGACTTCAACTGTGTAACACCCCAGGTAACACGTTCCCCGTAGCATGATATTGTCCGCTTTGCCCGTAGGCGCACGGATTTTTCTTGGCGACCAAACACGACGAGCACTTTCCCAGGAGGTCACCCATCCCGGTAGTGCTCTCGCATGAGCACGCTTAACTGCAGAGTTCTCATGGGATCTGCTGCGCTTGTGGTCCCAAAACGCGTCATGCTAGGAAAGGTCTCCACACCTTTAAGGCATGTTTCGTTCCCCTCTCCAACCGATGTGGGACAGATATAACACGGATGTTACAATCCTCCCCCCTAATGGGACACAGCGTCCTCGCTGTGCACGTTTGGTCCGGGGCCTGGCTCTGATACCATCTGTAACACCCCAGGTAACACGTTCCCCGTAGCATGATATTGTCCGCTTTGCCCGTAGGCGCACGGATTTTTCTTGGCGACCAAACACGACGAGTACTTTCCCAGGAGGTCACCCATCCTGGTAGTGCTCTCGCCTGAGCACGCTTAACTGCAGAGTTCTCATGGGATCTGCTGCGCTTGTGGTCCCAAAACGCGTCATGTTAGGAAAGGTCTCCACACCCTTAAGGCATGTTTCGTTCCCCTCTCCAACTGATGTGGGACAGATGTAACACGGATGTTACAGACTGTGTCTGCATGTCAAAAGTTTTGCTTATCAATTCTTGTCGGAAATTACCTGCTTATCATTCCTAGTCTAGACACATTTTACTGCATTGATTGCATGAATAGTGTATAGACAAAATTCATATCTTAGTGTATCTGTTACTGTAAACTTTTCCTGACATCTCTCGAAAATTTCTCCGTGATTTATGGAATTTGGTATTATATATACATATGTAAATTATGTATTGAAGAATACCAAACTAAATTCTATAATCTAATTCATATCAAAAATCATCTCCCTAATTATACAAGATGGATCCCGTATCTAGTTCAAATTCCTTAAACTCTGACAGCTATTCCGATATGGATATTCACCTGAATTCCGAAGATAGTGTAACCGGAATGGATCAACCAATTAGCCATCATCTATTCTGGATGAATCGGGGATAGGTTCGTAGCCTACTTAATTATTGGAGATAAGAAGAAGGCGATCCCTTCCATCCACCACATTGCCCTCTTGGCGAAGAACCTGAAGCACTTACCGGCGAACCTGTTCATAATACCATTTTCTCTCTCATCTCTAGAATATCTCGTCATGATCATATACACTCTCAAATTCTGGATCTTATTCATCCGCTCGTCCGAACCGCCAATCATCCCGGTGTAGTAGAAGAAGTCAACGAGCTTCGCGCTCTGGTAGTGGCTTTGGAGAATATGGTGCAAAAGTTACAAGCACCAGCAGAATCACCGGCATCAACAGTACCACCGACAACAACACCAACAGTACCATTACCACCACCAACAACAACCGCACCGCAAGCCTCAACATCACAATATGTACCTTGAACATCAACGTCATACGCATCGTAGTTACCAAGAAATACCAGCAACAATAACCGATGAAGTATTAACTCATTTCCCCTGAAGAAATTTTATGTATATTTAATATATATGAATTTTGAAATCAAAATAAATCTTTTCGTACTAAGCTATTACGTGTGAATCTTAACTGGTAGGTACTACTCGGTTAGTTCATATTACTAATATGCAATGATGTACATCCTTCCTTAACAACTAAACCATTGTTAACTACAATCTCTGTTTCAACTTAATGAATTCCATATCATAATAAACCAAGTGTATTATTCAATTACATAATTGATTTTACATTTTCATTTTCGATGTACTCGAAACTTTCCAGAAAACATCATCTGTGCCTTGTAAGGTTCACAAAAATTCCACGAGCATCAACATCCTTCACCGAGGAATAAGAATAAATAATGAAGTATCGATTACATTAGCGAAATACTCCGCAAAGATTATGTAAACTTTAATGTTTTAGAGATTAATCATTTCTAAGTCAAGCCGAAAATTAAATGAGCTTAATATGATATTAACTCATTAAATCTGTGTTACATCTGAAGAAAATATACATACATATATTTTCATAAAGACGGTAATAAAAATTCTTTTGTACAAAGTATTAATTGTGAAATCTTTAACGGGTAGGTAATACCCGGAAAATATATAAGTTCGCAATTAATATATTACACTGTACATTCTTCAACTTTGATTCAAAAATTATTAACAATGCTCACAACGATATACAATCGTTTTCATACAAATTCAATTACATATTCTGATATTGACGGATCTGAATCCAAGTCATAACTCTGAACCGGTGACATCATTCTTAGATCTCTACATCTTTCAAAGCTATACTTTGACTTTAAATCTGTGCAAGATCCATTAGCATTGTTTTTACCGAAAATAACCTTGCAATTCCTTTTCAAAAGTATCCAGTATTATCAACCGTTCGACCAGTCAACGACGACCTTTTAGACTTGTAACTTTGGCATATACGTTTTTGTTACTGGGGAACCTTTCATGTTCCACCACATTAACAGTAAATGTACCAGCAAATTCATTAAACTGTGACTTAAAGTCTCTCTGAAAAATCATTATAATTGTTCATTGAAACCCTATCATGTACTCATCCACATCTTGTAACGGTAATTGCCATACCAACTACCGGGAATTAGCAATCAGTATTTCGAATTTTGTAGAAATTCTACGCCAACAGTTATATATATACATATAATGTCTATCTCCTAGACTTATTTACTTCGAAGGTGAAGTTTCTGAAAAACACCCAAACTGCGAAACTAGTTCTCCGAATTTTGGAAAAATGCTGATGAAGCAGTAAAAACTGTAAACGACCTTAACAGTCAAAAGTTTGATGATAAAGAATAGTATGGTGGTAAAGCTGAGAAAAAGAGAAGGTTTGAAACTGAAAACGGATTGAGCAGACCATGAAGGAGGCTGTGGACAAATCACAAAGACTAAACATGCCTTCAAAGAATACAAATGATTCAGTATCTGCTGAAGTCATTAATGAATACCTTGCTCCTGACTCAAAATCCGTTACGAACAAATCTTCTTCATCATCCTTCGATATTAGAAATTCTAAGATATTATCATATCTTTCATTATAAATATCTTCGATATTTCTGAGATATCTTCATAACTATTATCATTCGAAATTATTTATCTCTTCACGCTATCTGTGTTACATCATAAAAGAAACTATTTTAGTTTATAATTTCTGAAAATTTCAAAAAATGGATGTTTTTGAAGTAGTGTTGGGAATTGAAGCATGAGTTAGTATAATATAATGACACTTGATCAACGTGATTATATTACAGTAAGTCATGATGAGTTTCTAATGGAACGTGATAAAGGTTCACAGATCATACCCTCATCATGAACCATGTTACATAACTCTTTCATTCTATTTAACCTCTAAACATATCAAGAAAATATTTTTCTTGATGATTCGGTATTTTTCGAGGTATTCTGGTAATTTGACAGGTCAGATTGTGCCATTACCGTTTCTTTCTTAGAACATTAATTATGTTCATTTCGAAATTCATACCTACGAATTCTGGACCATTATTCGCTTGACTTAAAGTTAGGAAGAGAAAACGAAAGCATGAAGCTCCGAAATATAATGGAAAATATAAAGCTCGAAAATAACCCCGAAATTACAAACCGTGTATATCAATGCGTATAGCAATATAAAGACACGGGAGAATGAAAAACAATATAACCCCAAGGTAATAGTAGAAGAAAATAACCTCCTCTGGTGGCAGATGAAAAAGAAGAATGAATGATATGATAGCCAAGAAAATATCAAGAAACAGAACTGGATGAAGCATTTTCACAAATCTTTTGTAAGTATGAAATAAGAAAGAAGATTATAGGAGCGGTGAAAATAAATGAAACGGAAGAGGTCAATTTATAGCAAAATATCAGACATAGCAATCGAGGCAGATTACGCATTTAATCAAAGGAAATCCTAATTTCCTTAAATTTCGAAGAATCAAATCTTATTTAAATTATGAAGATTTTCTATTCCTTAAATTCCGGAAATCAATCGTTACTACATCAAGAGATAAGACGAATCTCTATTCTCCATTTCACTCTATTACGATAACTTCTCTCATACGCTTCGAGTAATCGGATTGTTTTATCAGTATTATTCAGTGGTGATAAAATTCTATTTACCAACTCATATTCGTCATGAAAACATTTTTATTGTTAGCCATGACGACCTCACTCAAATTTCGGGACGAAATTTCTTTAACGGGTAGGTACTGTGACAACCCGAAATTTTTTGACCAAATTTAAACTTTATCTTTAAATGATTTAACGTTTCCGACACGATAAGCAAAGTCTGTAAAACCGAATCTCAAAATTTTTGAACTATTCAAGTACCCTTCGGTTGTTTTCAACGATTCGCGAACCATTATATGTAAATAGATACATATATATACTATAACTTGAAAACGTAACAAAGTTTTAATTGCATGATACCGTACATTAAACTTATTGGTTTATATATCTATTTGAATATATATGATTTCAAGTTATTTAGTAAACGATAGTAACATTCGATTATTGATTCGATTGACATTTAGATAAGTTAACTAAAACGTTTAAGATGAACCAGTAAAACACTAATTTGCTACAGTATTTTCGAATTACTACAGTACCGGAAAAGCTACAGTGTTTTCGAAAATCACTATTTGCTACAGTAAAAAAAACTTTGCTATAGTAAAACACTATTTCAAAATGAAAAATGTATATATGTATATGTATATACTGCGAGACAATGATTTATAGAAGTAATTGACCAAAACACTCGAAAGTTTAAGATACACTTTGAGTGATATAATTTAGGGATAATTTAAGGCTATATTTTGACAAAGGTACGTGTCCCAAAATGTAAATTACAAGTTTTCTCTGCGTACGAAGGGACACTCGAAAAACCAGAACCGGGACATAAGTCGAGTGACGACGTACGACTTATCGGAACAAAAATTACAAGTCAACTATGCACGTGAATTTAATATAATATATAATTAATTATATAAATTAAATATATTATATATAATATAAAAATATGTCAACAAACTAGAAGTTAAACAATTGTGAGCTGTCCCAGGGTGCCATGCGATCGCATGGCCTTGAAGCACAAATCCCATGCGATTGCATGGGGTACTTTTTCAGGCCAGATGCTATAAAATGCGAAGTCTGGTACCAGTTTTATTTACTTATATCTCTCGTCTCAATCTCTCTATTATATTTATTATTATTATTATTATTATTATTATTATTATTATTATTATTATTATTATTATTATTATTAGTATTATTATTAATTAGTATTATACATAAAATACTACGACGAGGTCATGAGCATGTCACTTTCAAAATAGTTTTTCTAGCGGGATAGAGTTAAGGAAATTATGGGTTATTGCTATGGAGGTTATGGGTAATATTCATGGGTATTGTTCGCAAGTCAAACCTAATGTTTATCATATCTTTTGCGTCTACGTACTTTTCTGCAATATTGAATCTCAATATTGATACGTGAGCATTCATATCTTATCTTTTATATATTAATTGTGTATCCATGTCTAATGCTCGAGTATATATATTTATGCATGCTTGTATGCTAAATTTCGCCGTTAAACAGTTTATAATGAATCACGAATTAAATACATATATTACTGGAAAGAGATATACATATATTACTGAAAAAAGATATATGATATGCATGTTTTTGGAAAGCTAACGAAAAATCAATAACTTTTCATTTAGATATCGAATAGTTTCAATGAACGGATTAAAAGATATGATCAACTGAATTATGATTGACGTTAATTGGAATTGCTTTTGAATCTGCAATTAATATTTAAACAACTTGTTTACGAGATTGATAAAATGGATTTTTGAATATTACCAACCGAGTAAATGAATCCTTATATAAGGTACATCATGTTTTGTGAACTATTGTCAAAATTGACTTTTTGAAACGACTTTGGATAACTTTTGTATGTCGATCTCGAGCATTAGGATTGTGTTACACTATGACCTGACCTAGCTTGATAGACATTTATTCACCAACATATGTTCTCTAGGTTGATATCTACGATTATTTGATAATCCGAGTTTCAGTCACGTTTTGGTGAACGACTTTTATGTGCTGCTAAGGTGAGTTTCATTTGCTCCCTTTTTAATTATTTTTGCAATCTATATTTTTGGGCTGAAAATACATGCACTTTATTTTAAACGCAATGGATACAAGTACATACTAAATACTACACCGAGTTTGAACCGAAAATCCCTTAGCTTTAGTAACTAGTAACTGCCAGTTATAAGAACTGGTGGGCGCGAGTAGTTATATATGGATCCATAGGGCTTGACATCCCCGTCTGTTCCAGGTATAGAAACCCTAGCCTGAACTATAAAACAGACGTATGCTATTTGAGTTTAGTACACGTTGGTTTGCGTGTATTGTACACGTTGGTTGCATGTATGTTAAAACAGGGGTACTTATTATATAAGACGTTAAAGTTTAGTTACCAGGGTGCTCAATCTTGTAGAATATTTTGATAAACGTTTCTGGATGAAACAACTGAAATCTTGTGATCCACCTTTATGTACAGATTATGCAAAACATTAAAACTATGAACTCACCAACCTTTGTGTTGACACTTGTTAGCATGTTTATTCTCAGGTTCCCTAGAAGTCTTTCGCTGTTTGCTTATATGTTAGACAAGCTATGTGCATGGAGTCTTACATGGCATATTTTTCAAGGAAACGTTGCATTCACCAAATCATCATCATGTATCTTATTTTGACTGCATTGTCAACGGAAGTACTGTTGTAAACTATTATTTATGGTGATTGTCTATATGTAGAAATCATCAGATGTCGAAAACCTTTGATTTAAATATTCATTTATGGTGTGCCTTTTCAAAAGAATGCAATGTTTACAAAACGTATCATATAGAGGTCAAATACCTCGCAATGAAATCGATGAATGACGTGTTCGTCCATATGGATTTGGAGCGATCGTCACAGACATACTTTCATCATCATATTATAATACTTACACAAATACACACATATCACTTATATATATACATATACACATGCATAGACTAAAACATACCTTTACATTATTAGGTTTATATGTGCGGACGAGTAGACATTTGTTGAAGATTATATTATATTATATATTTAATGAAAACATAATATGAAAGAATACCTTATTTTATTCGCAATCTCATACCATTAAAAATATGCTTCTAAGTATTGCATATAAAATATAAAAAACAAATAAGCGTATGATTTTCGTATCTACGTGTTTTATTACTATTACTTATCTATGTGTCACCTGAATCATTCATTACACACTCGCTCATTTTTTGCTCTAAATGATGCTATTTTAACGTTTCTCATTGCAATTCATTTGATGAAGGTAGTATGCTCTTTGGTAACAGTACACTTGACAGAGAGTCAAGTATTGTATACCAAAGTACCCTTGTGAAGATAAACTAATGCTTATAATGCAAACACCATTTGCTTTTATTAATTGTGTTAAATAATTAACAAACTTCACATTTTATTTCGAGAGAAACATACGACGTCAACTGAGTCATCAAATAACTGCTCATGGTCTTTTGTGAGCCTAATTGATCCATGTTTTGTTTTAAAAATTTTAAAAAAATTATGCCTTCGGTTATTTAAACAAATTAAATTGAAATAGCTGTTATAAACAGGGGCGAAAGTGTGTAGGGGCAGAGGGGGGCGGCCGCCCCCAGTGGATTTTTTTTCAGTGTAAAATTTTTGGGTTTTTCGACTTTGCCCCCGGTGAATTTTTTTGCCCCCAAACCTACAAATTTTGCTCCAAAATCTTCAAATTTTGCCCCAAATTCTTCAACTTTTGCCCCAAAATCTTCAAATTTTGCCCCCAAATCTCCAACTTTTGCCCCAAAATCTTCAAATTTTGTCCAAAAAAATTGCTACGGTTTAAAAAAAATTTTTTGCCCCCGGTGAAAAAAATCCTAGTTTCGCCTCTGGTTATAAACTATTTTTTTCTTCTTTTTCAGGTTGTATGCAAAGTTAACGCATCGCCTAAAAAAATACCATAGTCATAGGTTGATGTCGTGTCATTTGGTTTTGATTATTTATCTTCATTAGTTTGCGCTAATACTAAATGATTGTGTCAATGGCATTCTTTGAATGCATTATGTACACCTTCATAAACACGTTTGTAATCAATTAGTGAGAACGAGTTTAACGCTACAAAACACATGAGATGAATTCAATACGAACATGATATATGAGGTGGTTGTTGCAACGCGCGGCTGACTACCTTCTTATTGATTATCAATTAAATAAATAATACTCCGTATATAAATTACGGAGTATAATAGTATATTTGTTCTTTCAAACTTGAGATTGATGTTTTATATTCTTCTTGTACGTGTTCTATAACTTTGTAGAGTATGTTAATTTCGTGGGTTCTTCGAATGACTAAGATCGTAGTTAAAGTACGTAGCTGAATTATATTAAAACTAGTTTTATGAGCCCGTCCGTTGGACGAAAATTGTAAATATACGTTTTTACAGTTATTGAAAATATAACAATAGCATAAATACATATTGGGATGCAGTTGAAGTTTGTTGCATATACATGCACTCAGTTTTATGAGCCTGTCCATTTAGCGGATAAATCTTTATTGTGAACTTGACTATTACAACCAAAATTTACAGATTGTAAGGATTGACTCGACCTGATTTAAACAGTTCATTTATTATCATTACTTTTGGTCTATAAGCATGAATTTAAGATTCCGTAAGGATGGAAAAAATAAACTTAAAGAAAACTGTGATAACTCATCTGTAGCCCGTATGTTGGACGAAAATCTGTAATATACGTTTTCGCTAATAATAGTATTACAACCAACATTTAAATATCGTAAAGTTCGACTCAACATGATTCAAGCAAACCATTTGTCATAACTACTTTTGATCTGTAACTTTAAATTTGTTGATTAGTATGAATGTAAATAAATTAAAGAAAAATATTTAACTCGTTTGTAGCCCGTCTGTTTTTAATAGACGTTTTCGCTAATAATAGTATTATACTACTGTACTATTTATTTGTTTAAAATAGTTTTGAACTCTGAAAAAAATTGATAGTGACACGTGGCAAAATTAATATGGTAATGATATGTACGGACTCATAAAACTAATAAGAACTCTGTCATAATTTAATGTTTTATTTAACTGCCGTACAACGCTTAAACGTTAGTTACCTGATTTTTTTTCTCACACTTAGATCGTCCTAGTCAATATGGGACACCAGAAGTATAGTTTTTTCTCTTTTTCAATATGGAAATATCAAATTCCAAGTATATTTATATTTATTAATTATTAATTATAAATATAATAAATAATGTTTGATTTGAAAGAGTATGTATCGGAAATTCGGAACCTCGTGGCCGTGTCAAGTTACGTTTGGATTGATTTTCATACATTATATATAAATATTTAACTAGTTAAAGACCCGCGATTTCGCGGGCTTTTTGAAAGGTCTAATCATTTAAGTTATAAAATTAAATATATAAATTAAAAAACTATTATTATGTCTAGATGAACATTAAACTAAATGTTTTTTTAGGGGCTTGAAATTTCTTTTTTTGGATAAGCGAGAAAACCCTCTTATGAATGAGCACATTGGCTCCCTCATAGAAGGTAAAACCTTGGGTAATCAAGCCCTCCGAGCGCGAAATCTGGTACCGGGTGAATTGCGCATTATGCGTACCCTCTAGTCACACTCCCTTTTTGAACAATTTGGCATGGCCAGGAATTGAACCCGGGTGGTGTGCTTCATTGGGCAACTCGGTGACCACTCAGGTAAGCCAGAATATGTACTAACGGACTATTAGTAAGTCTATGATGAACATTAAACCAAATGTTTTATAGGAGATTCAAATTTTTAAAATTTCAAAATGTTCTAACGAATAAATAAAATACAAAATTATGATTCAAATTAAATAAATCATCTCCGATATCGTGATGTAGTTTTAGGCGACTGAATTAAGAATTGTGGATGGTTATCTCAGATATTCATTGTATTTTTCCACATATTCGACAATGTAGTTATTCTTGTTAGATGATCATGAATTTTGAATAATGTAATAACTCTTTGTCTTGTTGTTAGTACTTTATGCATCTCTGAGAAAAAATTCTTTCATAAATTCTCAGCCTATAATGAGTTGAAACATTATATTTGTAATATAAAGCATAATATTGTAATATTTTTTTTTAATTATTTAGAAGATGTGTGAAGTTTATGATTTAGTATATCTCATCCATAAAGTTTTGCATAATGGTAAGCTTTACAACTAAAAATGATATAGAATTGTGATAACTTGACATTGCCACTTCGTCTCCTTTATTCACAAAATCTTTCTATGTTAAAGTATTTGATATTGTGACTTCTAAATTTCTAAGTAAGTGCAATCTCTTCGTTCGTAATTTCAGATGTTAAAGATTTCATTGTTTCAAGTTTATGTCCAAAAACTTCAATATGATTGTTGATTAACTGTCACAATCAAGATTAAGTTAATGTATGTTTATCTCGAAATTGAAATATGAAAAAGTAGTTAATATAAAACCAATAATAATAAATAAGGTAAAGAAATAGTTTCGCGTACTTGCCTGTAGCATATTAGTTGACGTAATCCATCAATCCACATTATACCCGCTGAGTAGGACACATCCAAGTACCATTTGTAATACTAAAGACATCAAATTTAGTAGCAAATTTTTTCATATTAAATAAGCTATAGAAATGTGATAATATGTTTTCGATAATCGGTAGGATGTCGTCTTCAATGAATTCTCCAATCAATCTTCTACGTAGTTGTAATATACGTTGATGATGTTCAGCAAATCAATCACTATACTTTTTGCTAAAGTTAATCGGATCTTTAGGAAATATTTAAACAAAAACTTATAAGGTATACATAGTATTGTTTTATAAAAAATCATTTTATTATATTAAATTAAGATGTACCACGATTGAGGTCTTGGTTCCTGGCAATCTGTATGAAATGTCCCGTTCATATTGATTATAAACGTTCCATATTAATTGATTTCGTCGCGAGGTTTTGACCTCTATATGAGACGTTTTTCAAAGACTGCATTCATTTTTAAAACAACCATAACCTTTATTTTATCTATAAAGGTTTAAAAAGCATTACGTAGATTATCAAATAATGATAATCTAAAATATACCGTTTACACATGACTATTACATAATGGTTTACAATAAGAATATATTACATCAAAAATAAGTTTCTTGAATGCAGTTTTACATAATATCATACAAGCATGGACTCCAAATCTTGTCCTTATTTTAGTATGCAACAGCGAAAACTCTTAATAATCACCTGAGAATAAACATGCTTAAAACGTCAACAAAAAAATGTTGGTGAGTTATAGGTTTAACTTATATATTATCAAATCATAATAATAGACCACAAGATTTCATATTTCAATATACATCCCATACATAGAGATAAAAATCATTCATATGGTGAACACCTGGTAACCGACAATAACAAGATGCATATAAGAATATCCCCTATCATTCCGGGAAATCCTTCGGACATGATGAAAACAAATTCAAAGTACTAAAGCATCTGGTACTTTGGATGGGGTTCGTTAGGCCCAATAGATCTATCTTTAGGATTCGCGTCAATTAGTAGATCGGTTTACTAATTCTTAGGTTACCAAGAAAAAGGGGCATATTCGACTTCGATCATTCACCCATATAATGTAGTTTCAATTACTTGTGTCTATTTCGTAAAACATTTATAAAACTGCATGTATTCTCATCCCAAAATATTAGATTTTAAAAGTGGGACTGTAACTCACTTTCACAGATTTTTACTTCGTCGGGAAGTAAGACTTGACCACTGGTCGATTCACGAACCTATAAAAAATATGTACATATATATCAAAGTATGTTCAAAATATATTTACAACACTTTTAATACATTTTGATGTTTTAAGTTTATTAAGTCAGTTGTCCTCGTTAGTAACCTACAACTAGTTGTCCATAGTTAAATATACAGAAATAAATTGATATATATTATCTTGAATCAATCCACGACCCAGTGTATACACGTCTCAGGCTAGATCATAAATCAAAGTATATATATATTTTTGGAATCAACCTCAACCCTGTATAGCTAACTCAAACATTACTGCATATAGAGTGTCTATGGTTGTTCCAAATAATATATATAGATGGGTCGAAATGATATGTCAAAACATTTGCATACGTGTCTATGGTATTCCAAGATTACATAATATATTAGAATACATGTATAATACAATATAAGTTAGCTAGGATATGATTTGTATAGAATTGTTACAATATTTCCCGTAGCTACAACAATAAAAAAAATCCAATCTTGTTTTACCCATAACTTCTTCGTTTTAAATCCGTTTTGAGTGAATCAAATTGCTATGGTTTCATATTGAACTCTATTTTATGAATCTAAACAGAAAAAGTATATAGGTTTATAGTAAGAAATATAAATTACAAGTCATTTTTGTAAGAGGTAGTCATTTCAGTCGAAAGAAAGGCGTCTTGATGACCATTTTGAAAAACATACTTCCACTTTGAGTTTAACCATGATATTTGGATATAGTTTCATGTTCATAATAAAAATCATTTTCCCAGAAGAACAACTTTTAAATCAAAGTTTATCATAGTTTTTAATTATCAAACCCAAAACAGCCCGCGGTGTTACTACGACGGCGTATGTCTGGTTTTACGGTGTTTTTCGTGTTTCCAGGTTTTAAATCATTAAGTTAACATATCATATAGATATAGAACATGGTGTTTAATTGATTTTAAAAGTCAAGTTAAAAGGATTAACTTTTGTTTGCGAACAAGTTTAGAATTAACTAAACTATGTTCTAGTGATTTCAAGTTTAAACCTTCGAATAAGGTAATTTTATATATATGAATCGGATGATGTTATGAACATTATTACTACCTTAGGTTTTGTGGATAAACCTACTGGAAATGAGAAAAATAGATCTAGCTTGAAAGGATCCTTGGATGGCTTGAAAGTTCTTGAAGCAGAATCATGACACGAAAACAAGTTCAAGTAAGATTTCCACTCGAAATAAGATTGTTATAGTTATAGAAATTGAATCAAAGTTTGAATATGAGTATTACCTTGTATTAGAAAGATATCTTACTATAAATAAGAAATATTTCTTGAGGTTGGATGATCACTTTACAAGATTGGAAGTATTCTTGATTTTATGAAACTAGAACTTATAGAATTTATGAAGAACACTTGGAACTTGAAGATAGAACTTGAGAGAGATCAATTAGATGAAGAAAATTGAAGAATGAAAGTGTTTGTAGGTGTTTTTGATCGTTGGTATATGGATACGATATAAAGGATGTGTAATTTTGTTTACATGTAAATAAGTCATGAATGATTACTAATATTTTTGTAATTTTATGAGATATTTCATGCTAGTTGCCAAATGATAGTTCCCACATGTGTTAGGTGACTCACATGGGCTGCTAAGAGCTGATCATTGGAGTGTATATACCAATAGTACATACATCTAAAAGCTGTGTATTGTACGAGTACGAATACGGGTGCATACGAGTAGAATTGTTGATGAAACTGAACGAGGATGTAATTGTAAACATTTTTGTTAAGTAGAAGTATTTTGATAAGTGTCTTGAAGTCTTTCAAAAGTGTATGAATACATATTAAAACACTACATGTATATACATTTTAACTGAGTCGTTAAGTCATCGTTAGTCGTTACATGTAAATGTTGATTTGAAACCTTTAAGTTAACGATCATGTTAAATGTTGTTAACCCAATGTTTATTATATCTAATGAGATGTTAAATTATTACATTATCATGATATTATGATATATTAATATATCTTATTATGATATATATACAGTTAAATGTTGTTACAACGATAATCGTTACATATATGTCTCGTTTCGAAATCATTAAGTCAGTAGTCTT
Organism: Rutidosis leptorrhynchoides; assembly: GCF_046630445.1. Lineage (NCBI taxonomy): Eukaryota > Viridiplantae > Streptophyta > Magnoliopsida > Asterales > Asteraceae > Rutidosis > Rutidosis leptorrhynchoides. The sequence continues at coordinate 409,942,610 of NC_092337.1, read as the reverse complement.
GTTTTTACATATGTAGTTCATTGTTAATACACTTAATGACATGTTTACTTATCATTTATCATGATTAAACATAGTGTATCAATATCTTAATATGATTCATATGTATTTAGTAAGACGTTGTTATAACGATAATCGTTATATATACCGTTTCGTGTTTCTTAATACAATAAACTCAATTTTATGTATATAACTCATTGTTAAAATACCTAATGAGATACTTACTTATCATAATATCATGTTAACTATATATATAATCATATATATGTCATCATATAGTTTTTACAAGTTTTAACGTTCGTGAATCACCGGTCAACTTGGGTGATCAATTGTCTATATGAAACCTATTTCAATTAATCAAGTCTTAACAAGTTTGATTGCTTAACATGTTGAAAACACTTAATCATGTAAATAACAATTTCATTTAATATATATAAACATGGAAAAGTTCGGGTCACTACACTGTAAATGTGATATAAGACTTTAGCAATGTAATTGTACATGGATTGAGAATTGAAACTCATAAATTCGTATTTTTTCTATTTTTGGTGAACATGTATTAAAAAAGTACTTTTTGTATTAATTCATTTTTTAGTTGTATTTCCTTGTTCAGTTGTATAACCTTTTCTTCCATCTTAGTGAAGTACGTCTACAATAAAAAATATAATTATACGTTAATTATAACAGTTTAGAATTAACAATTACTATTGTCATTCTAACAATTGGAACGTTTTTTTTTTCATTTTTTTTTTTTGCGGTGTTTCATAACTGCTTCTCTATTCTTTGCTTTTTTCTTTTCTTTCTCCAAATTTTAAAAAAATAAATAATATATTACTTTTATTTGACTCATGTAAATGTAGTTACAATAAATTATTTCAATTTTTGTAATCTCATACTTTATAAGTTAATAAAACATATTATGAATGCATTTGTCCTTTCAGAACTTTTACCAGAGTATATATTGTTCATATATCTGTGACCTCCTACATATTATGTACATATACTCCTCCTACCGATCTTAATTTTCTACCGGCAATTCAATCAACATATATCGCTCCCTAAACAATAAACCCTAAACCTAAACCCTAAATCTAAACCTTAAACATACTAACGCTAAACTCTAAACCTTAAACCCTAAACCCTAAATCATAAACCATAAATTATAAAATCTAAACCCTAACCTGAAACCATAAACCCTAAATACTAAACCCTAAATCCTATACACTAAACTCTAAATCTAAACCCTAAACCAATCCTAAACCCTAAACCACCAACCCTTTACCCTACATACTAAATCCTAAACCTTAAACTCTAAACCCTAAACCTTATACCCTAAACCCTAAATTCTAAAATCTAAACCCTAAACTTTAAACCATAAACCATATACCCTAAATCCTATACACCAAACCCTAAACCATAAACCCTATATATATACTCTAAACCATAAATTGTAAAAACTAAACCCTAAACCCCATACCCTAAACCATAAATTCTAAAATCTAAACTTTAAACCTTAAATTCTAAATACACACTAAACCCTAAACCCTATACACTAAACTCTAAACCTTATATCTATACTCCAAACCCTAAACCCAAAACACTAAACCCTAAATCCTATACACTAAACCCTAAACCTTTTATCTATACTCTAAACCATAAATTGTAAAAACTAAACCCTAAGCCCTAAACCCTATACCGTAAACCCTAAACCATAAATTCTAAAATCTAAACCTTAAACCTTAATGTCTAAACCATAAACCCTAAACACTAAACCCTAAACCCTATACACTAAATTCTAAACCCTAAACCTTATATATATACTCCAAACCATAAATCCTAAACACTAAACCCTAAATCCTATACACTAAACCCTAAACCCTATATCTATACTATAAACCATAAATTGTAAAAACTAAACCCTAAGCCCTAAGCCCTAAACCCTATACCGTAAACCCTAAACCATAAATTCTAAAATCTAAACCTTAAACAATAAAGTCTAAACCATAGACCCTAAACACTAAACCCTAAACCCTATACACTAAACCCTAAATCAACCCTAAACTCTAAACCACCAACCCTTAACCCTACACACTAAAACCCTAAACCATAAACCCTAAACCTTATACCCTAAACCCTAAACCATAAATTCTAACATCTAAACCCTAAACTCTAATACCTAAACCCTATACCCTATATCTAAACCCTAAACACTAAATCCTAAACCATAAAACCCTAAACTCTATACCATAAATTCTAAAAACTAAACCCTAAACTCTAAATCCTAAACTCTAAACCCTAAACCCTTAACCCTAGATCCTAAACCCTAAACACTAAACCGTAAACCCTATACACTAAACCCTAACCCGTAAAACATGAATTCTAAAATCTTAACCCTAAATCTTAAACTGTAAACCATAAATCGTAAACCCTAAATAGCAATTCCTAAACCTTAACCATTAACTCTCAACGTTAATCATTTTTATCCATTAAACTTATATTAGTTGTCAATTTAAACTTAGTTTGTACTATAAGTATATATAATAACCAGCAATTTCGCGAGGCTCATTCTGTTAACAATTTTTAAGATATTATTAACGTATGATATTACCATTAAATAACTCATAGATGCTAGTTACACGTTGAACCCATGATTTGACTACCAAAACCTTTTCTGTGTGTATTTCTTTCACGCATCTGAAAAGAGATAAAAGGGTAACTAACTAATCTTCTGGTTAGCTCGATTAATGTCACATATAAAAGAAGAGATGTCAAAGGATGTTAAAAAAACTTGAATCTTAGGAAAATGTAACTTATCATAGGCTAAAAGTTGATTTCCATTTTTTCATTCCTTGTTACATTCCTTATTTCATTCTTGCACGAAAAATATAAAAAAAAAAAAAAAAAAAAAAGTGAGTGTAAACATACAAGACAGCGTATAAATTAAAGATAAAGATGAGATATACTACAGACCAGTGGTTTCTATTAGGATACCTCAAACATTCAATCATTTACTTGCACACTCAAAAAGTAACCATGTTTAACGACACAAAACGATAAAACAATGATGCACTCGATACCCATTTTCATCTCGTGTTCCTTATTATGATCCGTCATTGCTTCTTTGACCCATTTAGTATCTATCTTCTATGACCCCATGACTTGATGCGCCGTTTATTATAACCCAATAAAGCTTGTCTCAACATTTGACATCCATATCGGTAATGAGCGAGTGAAAAACATAGTTGTCGTATCACTTCTCGTTTCTATTCGGCTCATTCTACAATCACTTCTCGTTGCCGCTAATAAAAATTAAAATATTACTTAACAAAATATTGGTTTAAAATTTCATGTCAATTTAATATCTGTACAAGGACAAGGCTCTGTCAAACAATACAGTCCCAATAAGGTCACTGATATTAGCGCATGTTTAGTAGAACTACTCAAACATTTGCAGCGTAACATGGATTACCAACATTTAAACCGAACTTATTAAAATGCAGTGGAAATATTTAAATGCTTAATTGCCATGTATTTTACTAATTAACTATGCTAACGAAGGGTTGTGTTCTAATAGTCAAGAGGACATATTTAAAGAGGAAATTGGCGGTGCTATTATTTTTTCCTGATTATGTGCTCTCAAGTTCTGATACTAATGCAATCAAAATAAGTTTGAAAAGTACACATTAGACCAAGAAAGTACATACCAACCGTTTTTCATTAATTAAATTTTGATCTCTTATTCAACACAAGTTACAATGTAGTCATGATGTCCATTTGCTCAGCATGGGCCGGTGCAGACGCAGCTACCTCAACATGATGAATAACTTTCGGTCTGCAAAACTTATACAATTTGAAATTTTAAAACAACAATATATCTTAAATGTTTATTCAAAAAAGTCAAAAGAACAACAAATATCTTTATTACCTAAAAAATATTCGGTTTGGCCTGTCATCCTTAGAAATGCTAACAGTGACATGGCAATCCTAGTGCTACACATAAAAAAAATGGTTGCCATGATCGTACCTTCAAAAATATTTTGGTAGGCAATTAGAATGGGTAACTTCAAAAAATTTAGGGTCATAGAAAAACTATTGTAAATATGAAACTAAATGCTACTAATCATAGAAATATGAAACAAAATTAACGTGACTCAAGCCAATATACATCAAGATAGATCCAGATAGATGAAGGATAGGAATACGGAGATCACACATTACAACTACTAAAATACCGGTGGTGGATAAGCTAAAACAAACCCAACCCATATTAACCTGAAAATAAAAATTACTCATTTTGACCCATTATCACATCCAATTTACTGACAGCATATTGTGTTTTTATTTGCAATAAGTGCACCCAAAGCACCTAATATATGGTCTCGTCTGTTAAAGTTTATTAGTGAATACAACCCAAAGCACCAGATGAAGGATAGGAATACGAAGAAACGGTGATATCAGCATTTTTGTAAATGCGATTCAGTTTGTAAATGTAGGAAGCCTAGTGAAAAATACGTACCAAAGAGGGTATTGTTACTTCATTATGATCAATCAACTCAGAAGATACATCTAAAACCACAAATTGCGCCAAATCATTATTGTAAATATAAGTATGTTGCGTTTTATTGTATTTGCAAACTCGATATGGTTACGATAGAGGTAATCTAGCATCTTGCACTATCAACCAATTCAAATAAGAGAAAGTGAAAAGAAATTAGAACTTTTTTATCTTATATTCTATTAACTTAACACATTTATAGATAAATAATAGCAATTAGAACTTTTTATGTTATACCATACAACCAAAATGATTACAGTTGTACTTCGTGTAGAAAAAGAATACTTCAAAAGTGTACTCTTTCCTGTCACAAACACAATCATACTTTCAGATGTAATATCGAATATTTGTGTTGACGAAAGACCCTACTTTCAACATGTACCTACACATTTTAATCGAAATGCAAGATAAGTACCGAATTAATCATCGACGGTTGGCCTGAAAATAGTTATCGAGATTGCAAAATTTAGTGTAGGAAGTATAACTCTTGTATCCTTGATATGTCATCTTCTTGAAGCATAATTTATCCGTTGCTCTGAATATCATTTCTGTAAATTTGTGACTCCTACAAGTTAAACAAAAACTAGTAATTGTGTATTATAAAATCACACGATTTTAAAGTCAGCAAGGTTTGTTTCTTATCTCCGAGGGATTATGTTTGAGAAGAACGAAATGCCCAAACATAGAAGAGGGAATTGAGATATCAAAGAAATCATGCTGAATAAAAAGATCAAACCTTTAATTTAAATATATATATAATCATGATATTTAGTAGAAATTGAAAGAGGGTAATATAATCATCACCATACACCTAAAGTGAATGCCTTTTGTGAAACAGGAAGATGTGAAACAAAGTGAACCAAACCCAAACCAAAGTGTTGTTTTTATATCATCATTCCACATTATTAAATCATTAACCATCCAGGTCGATCGAGATTATACTTGTATTCATCGTTACCATAAATTTCTTCTAAAACTCATAACACAATCAAGATAAGTAAGAAGTCAAAAAATCGTAAAATTGAAATCAAAAACGAAAAAAGATTGAATTTTTTTCTTCCTTAGAGATGGAACTGAATGGGAAGAAATTGATGTATACATATTACATGAACCCTAATTGTATTTCGATGAATGCTTCGATAACAAAGAACCCTAATTTGAAATTGACGTATATATATTACATGGGCCTTAACATTTTTAGTTCCATTTGTTATCTTTTACGTATTGATGCAACTTTTATTATGCTTCTTGAACAAACACAATTAGGAGCAGCAAATAGAATTTGGTATAAATAAATTGAATTAAGCAAGAAAATAGTCTTCACTTCAAATTATGTAGTTTATACACTTAATACTTGATGTAAACAGAAGTCAAACCTATTGATTTGAACTGATCAAACCCTTCAATTATTCATGTAAACATAATTATTCTAAATACTAAAAAAATTCATTGAATTAGTGGAAAGTATAAATTCAAATTCAAAATTTATGTACATAATATTGACTAATACTGCAGCTGTGACTATTGCATTAGCTGCACCTGCAAACTCACATTGAGTTTGCTGACTTAATAAATATGAAGCCCATATCCTAATATATAGAAGTCAAAAATGTTAATAAAGTAGAAAAAAAAAGTTTACTATATGAGCTGATATACATGCTTTGTATATAAGTCAGCAATGTGAAGCAGATATCAATCATTAATTTTATTTTATTTTTATAAAGCTCTCCCAATGGTAATGCTACAAAAAGTTAAATGCTTACATTCATAGCATTTCGTGTATATATGCTTAATTGTTCCTGCTGAAATCAGTTTCAAACGTTACCTAAACACCACTTCTTCTTGAATATGCAACTAACAATTGTAAAATTATTAATCAATCAAGCAGATAAAATTATCGTATACAGAAAACAGAACATTCAGAACAAATGACCTCATTAGTTTCAACAAAGGAGCTGAAAAATAATGCAAGCAATAAAAGCCTACACCGATTATAACATTTTCGAATCAATCAAATAATACCCAAGAAACTTAACATATTATAATTCAAACAACATACTCAAAATAACAGATAACATCCAAATAATATCATTCTCTAAAATCGAAAATTGATGCTAAGAACGAAAGGGGATAAAAAAAAATTAAAATTCATCAAATCAAATACTTACAAATGTATAACACAATGAGAATCGATGAAACACGTGACAACAAGTAAACAGGTGCTGTCTAGGTATGATTTTAAGAAATCAGATCTAAACTAAAATCATCAAATCCAATTCTCTCTTGAAGATCGCCAAGTAAATCAGATTCATCAGACGTATGGAACGAAATCTAGTTAGGGTTTGGTGAGGATCGGTTTTGGTATCATCACAAAAAAAAAGATGAGATGATGAAGGGAACGACATCTAGTTAGGGTTTGGTGAGGATCGGTTGGTATTATCACAAAAAATATGAGAAGGTAATGCAGGTGTTCCGAGTTTTTTATTAGTAAAAGGGTATTTTAGGGATGAAAAGTATGTAAAATTGATTTATTAATTAATATTATCAGTGGATGATTAAGGACCGTTGGATCAAGGGGTATTATAATGTAATTTTTTAATCTAATGGTAATTAAGGGGGTTTTGAAAACATTTATTAGCTAATCGAGACTCTCTTTTAATGTATATAGTGATTGTTAAATTAAATAAAGTAATTATGTTATAAATTCATAAGATAATGTTAAATAACAATCCGCTTATTATCATTATTGTATTAAGGTAAAACAATTCGTCATATATCTTTTAAATGCTTAAGATCTTTATTATTATTTTATACATTTATATAAATCTTTTATAAGGTAACAATCGACCATATATTTAATATGGTTTAACAATAGGCTGACACATAGGATAATTTAAATTAGATTAATTAAGAAGATGACACGTAATCATAATGGCACGCGCTTTATAATAATGTGTAGATGTATAGATAGATTGTGACGGTTAATAAATTCTCTAATTTTATGCACCGTTAGAAAAATCTTTTATTCAGACTTATATATTAAAATTATCAATAATGCGTGGAACTCTTTTGTATAGTTAAATAATCGTCAGTTTCAAATTATTTTATAGCTAAATTCTAAAAAAAATTAAATTATTGAATTAAGGACAATAATATATATATATATATATATATATATATATATATATATATATATATATATATATATATATATATATATATATATTGTGTGTGTGTGTGTCGACCCAGAAATTTCTGATCAAAATTAAACTTAATTTTTATATTGTTTCGACACGATAAGCAAAGTCTATTAAATTGAATCTCAAAAATTTTGAACTGTTTTCATAGATCCAATTGATCTTCGACCATTCCCGATGATTCACGAACAATTTTGTGAAAATAAATATATAAATATATATAGATATAAATGTAAATATAAGTGTATATATATTAACTTGAATTAACAAAATACAATTTAATCATTAGAACTCAATATGTAAAATAATATACAAGAAAAGGAAGTTGTTATAAAAATAAATCTATGTATAGATATATATGTGAATTCTATACATAATTATTATATGTATATTGGGATATATATAAAAGTTATGGAAATTATATAATTATTAAATATTACATAATTAATAATATGTAATATTAATATATGAGATATAATTACAAGTTAAGGATATATCATCATATTATTATTATTATTATTATTATTACTTTCATTATTATTATTAATAATACTAATATCAATATTAGTATTAATTATATTATTATTATTGTTATATTGGTAATTAATAAATAATAATAATTAGGGTTATCATAATAAAGATTCTTATTATAAATATTATTATAAGATTTAAATTACAAATTAGTTATGACTTAAATAAATTATTAATTATCATTATCTTTAAAATTATAATTCTTATTATGTTTATCATTACTATTATTAAATATTATTAATATTATTATGTTAAAAATATAAATATGAAATTTGATATATATAAATATTATTATCAATATTAATATAATAATAATAATTATTATTATTATCATTAATAACATTATTATTATTAATTTCACAAAAATTATCATTATTGTAACTTATTATTATTACTCTTATTATTATTACTACTATTATTATTATTATTATTATTATTATTATTATTATTATTATTATTATTATTATTATTATTATTATTATTATTAGTATTTTTTATTATAATTAATATATTTATAATTATTAATCATTAATTCATTATTCATTAATATCATGTATATAAAAATCGTATATATAGATTTGGAAATCAGATTCAGATTCACGTTCCTTTCAAATCTGTTTAAATATTTGTTCTTATCTGAATTGGTTAGCTATCAACATCAAATTAATTGTACGAATTCAATTTAAGGCTTTATTTAATTTTTTCTGTATTTTTTTTCTTCTTGATTGAAGTCTGTCGATCGAATCAACACTACAAAACAATTTCAAATCGAATCTTAATGCTGTAGTAATTGATCAATATCACGTTATATATATTCACTACTGTTATTTGGTGAAAAATTAAATAAAAAATTTTGCAAACTGCTTTGATACCTCTGATCTTAATTTTTTTAGCCAAATCTCTAATTCAAACCAAATTTCAAAAAGTAATAATGCAAAGTGGTTAGGAATCGTTCACTTAAACTTCCTGCAAAGTTTCAAATCCCAATTCGTCCTATCGAATCCAAATTTTGGAGTCAAACTTAAATTTTAAAAGTCAACCGATTGTTCTTCGTGAAAATTTGAATCGTTGTTGATGTTTCAGATTCAATTGATGATTCAAAAAGCTTCTAGAAATGATTTACTATCAATTTCATTTTGTAACTTCGATCTAAAACTGTCTTAAATTCAAGATCACGATTGGAGTTATTTTTTTATTTTCGAACGCTGTTGCTACTACTGGTATTTTTTTTATTTTTTATTTTTTACTATCCATACCGATTATTATAGTTCAACTTCGAATCTTAAATCAAATTTAGTGATAAAATGATATGGTATTGATGTTCCAGTCGAAATTCTTTTTTTGTGAGGAAGAAGATGAGTAAACAGATTTGGGATTTAATATATATGGAAGTGGTACAATAACAAAAAAACGATTTGGTTCAGACGGTTAGAGGTGTTGTTGGGGAACGGGAGGTCTCGGGTTCGAACCTGACCGTGGGCATTTTTTTTGTTATCAGATTATTTTGAGGTAGAAAGTTCTTTCATTATTATTATTATTATTATTATTATTATTATTATTATTATTATTATTATTATTATTATTATTATTATTATTATTGTTGTTGTTGTTGTTGTTGTTGTTGTTATTGTTATTGTTATTATTAATGATTATTATTAATACAAGTATTATAGTTATTATTATTATTACTACTAAAAATAGTTATTAGTTACCGTTTACTAATATTATCACAATTATAATTACAAATATGATTATTGTTAATATTATTGTTGTTACTAATATTAATATCATCATTTAAAATCTAATTTTATTATCTTTAATATTATTATTATTATTGATATCATTTATAACCATTATTATTATTATTATTATTAACATAATATTTAGTACTGTTATTAATAAATTTATTATCATTATTATCATTAGTAGTAAAATTGTTATATTCATAGTTGCTATTATTATTATTACTATTATTACTAACATTATTATTACCATTCTTATCATTACCAGTATTATTACAAACGGATATTTTTTTATATAAAAATACATTACAATAATATTAAAATTACATATCACCATACTGTTATTATTAAAATGATAATTACTAAACTATATATATATATATATATATATATATATATATATATATATATATATATATATATATATATATATATATATATATATATATATATATATAATGTATCAGATAATACGTAAATATATATTGTTATCATATATAAACCCTAATATATATTTTTATTATTAACATATTATAAAGAACGATAAATATTAGTTATATTATATATATATATATATAAATTAAATATATTAAATTGATCTAAATAACAAATACTATAACAAGTATATTATTAATAATAATTTATATAAACTTGCTCGATTACGATTACATATTTTAATAAATATACAATTGATGTAGGTTCGTGAATCCGAGGCCAACCATGCATTGTTCAGTATCGTCGTATGCATATTTTTACTACAAAATATCGTATTGTGAGTTCATTTGGTTCCCTTTTACTCTTTATATTTTTGGGACTGAGAATACATGCGCTGTTTTTACAACTGCTTTATTAAATGCCTTTAAAATCTATATTTTTGGACTGAGATGCTTTTATAAATGTTTGAAGAGATAGACACAAGCAAAACATTCCTCGAATGAATTATTATGCAGACAGAAGTTCTGTAGATTATTATTGAATTAGTTGGACGTTATAATTGCCACTAATTGTTGTGAATATTTCCCCTGATTATTATTGCTTGGTAACCTAAGAATTAGAAAACGGGTATGGCCCTAATTCACGCGAATCCTAAAGGTAGCTACCGGGTTTAACATCTCCACCCAGAATGTTCACTAGACGGAAGAGCTAGTGGGCGTGGTGTTTAGTACTTCGAAGTTTATATATTATACAGACGAGATGTTCTGTTTTTGGGGATATTATTGATGCGCATTATATGTTAAGGTCGGTTACCATGTTGAGCAATGAAATCAAATTGAATGTTATGTATCGAGAGAATGATTTTTATACACAGGTTATGTGTATTTGTTTTGTGCACGAGATATGTGTACGGTTATTAAAAATCGCGAGGTAACCTACGGGGGAGAAAAGGATACGAACCTACTCTGCTAAGCATTATGAAAAATGGTTTCGTACACGAGATATGTGTACTGTATTTGAATCTTGTGGTCTATCAAAATGATGAATTTTATTATTTACGATAAACTTATGAACTCACTAACCTTTTGGTTGACACTTTAAAGCATGTTTATTCTCAGGTATGAAAGAAATCTTCCGCTGTGCATTTGCTCATTTTAGAGATATTACTTTGAGTCATTCATGGCATATTTCAAAAGACGTTGCATTCGAGTCGTTGAGTTCATCAAGATTATTAAAAAGTCAATTATAGTTGGATATATTATGAAATGGTATGCATACCGTCAACTTTCGATGTAATGAAAGTTTGTCTTTTTAAAAACGAATGCAATGTTTGTAAAATGTATCATATAGAGGTCAAGTACCTCGCGACGTAACCAAATGTAATGTATTCGTACAGATGGATTAGGACGGGTCATTAAAGTTGGTATCAGAACGGTGGTCTTAGCGAACCAGGTCTTGTATTAGTGTGTCTAACTGATAGTTGTTTAGATGTATTAGTGAGTCTGGACTTCGACCGTGTCTGCATGTCAAAAGTTTTGCTTATCATTTCTAGTCGGAAATCATCTGCTTATCATCCTTAGGAAATTACCTGCTTATTATTCATAGTCTAGACACATCTTACTGCATTAATTGCATGAATAGTGTATAGACAAAATTCATATCTTAACGTATCTGTTACTGTAAACTTTGCCTGACATATTCCGTAAATTCCTCTGTAATCCACGAAATCTTTTGTTCTATATATATAGATATTCTATGTAATTAGAATACCATCCGATAGCCAGAAAATCATTTCATATCGACAATCCTTTAACAGATCGTGTCAGATGGATCCTGTACCAAATTCGAATTCATATAATTCCGAAGACAATTCTGAAGACTCTGAAGGTAGTGTGACAGAAGTGCCCCAACTGGTTGACTGTACTTCTTTCTGGAGGAGATGGGGATGGGTTCGAGACATACTCACTCGCTGGAGAAATGAAGAGGAAGAACCCTACCGCGAACCAAATTTACCTCCCGACATCGGAGAACTTGACGCGCTCACCGGTCAACCAATCCGCAATACCGTTTTTACACTATTTACCAGAATATTCCGCCTCGAAGAACGCATTCATATAGTTATGTTGGTGATTCAACCTCTATTCCCGACTACTAATCAGGTAGGATTAGTCGAAGAAGTCAGGGAGCTTCATGCTAGGTTTGAAGAAAGAATGGAGTTTCTGGAAAGTACAGTACGCAATTTGGAAGATAGACTTACGTCTACAACATCAACATCCACACCAGTACCACCAACAACCTAAGTTTCAACATCACACGCCTCAACATCACAATCTATACCTCAAGCATAATCATCGTTCTACATATCGTTCTACATCATTTATCTTCGCTCGACATGATGATTATGTAATCTCTAATGTTTTAAAGATTATATATTCTTGTTCTAACTGTAAATCAAATGAGTTTAATATCATATTGACTCATTAAATCCACGATTACATCTGAAGAAAATATATATGTATATATGTTTTCATAAAGATTGTAATTAAAAATTCTTTTGTACAAACTGTTAATGGTGAAAATATTTTAACGGGTAGGTAATACCCGAGGAATATTTAGATTTCACATTAATAAGTTACACTGTACATTCTTCCAATTCGATTCAACAGTCATTTACTATCCTACTTACATCCACAGATATACGAATCCATTCACCACATAATAACCATTTCATTCAATTTCATATTTGGATTTTTACTCATCAGAATTCAACAAGTGGCATAATGAAGAAAACATTGGACAAAATAAAATTTGTTAGAAACAAACAAACTAACTATGAGAAATTTTGTTAAGAATCCACGTTAACGAAATCCTAGCTAACTATTCTTAGCTAACTGATTACATTTTATTTATTGCAATTTATTTTATCGCAATTTAATTCTCGCAATTTTATTTATTGTCATTTAATTTCTGTTATTTATTTTACGCACTTTATTTATCGTCATTTAAATACTGTTAATTACGCATTTTAAATGTCGGGACACGTATACAAGATTTTGACATATCATATCGACGCATCTATATATATTATTTGGAATAACTATAGACACTCTATATGCAGTAATGCTCGAGTTAGCTATACAGGGTTGAGGTTGATTCTACAATAATATATATACTTTGAGTTGTGATCGAGTCTGAGACATGTATACAATGTAGAACACATTTTTGTTCGACTATCATGTGTTCTACATTTTTTTGTTCGAATTTCAAAATGTAGAACACATTTTTTTTGGCTCGCCTTTTTTTTTTGTTCGACTATCAATTTTTTGTTCGCCCGCCTTTTTTTTGCTCGAATTTCCCCATTTTTTCTCGAATTTCCCCATTTTTGCTCGAATTCGTTGTTTTTTGCTCGCCCGCCACTTTTTTTGCTCGAATTTCAGTATATTTTGGTGTGTTTTTGAGTTCTCAGAGTTCTCACACAAAAAAAGTTCTCATTTGATCCCTATATATATATATATATATATATATATATATATATATATATATATATATATATATATATATATATATATGAGGAGGATCCCATGAGAAGTTCAAGTTGGAGAGAATCATGGAACTCCGTAGTCGAAAAAAATCAAGCCACGATCGAACGAATTTAGGCATGTTCGAACAAAAACACACATGGGGAACTCGTTCTACATTCTTTTTTTTCTTTTCTTCGAAAAGCACTTTATATTGAACAACGAAACAGTACATCAAAGAATGGTGAGTCATTTGGACTATACCAGATACAGAACATCGAGAATACATCTAATACACCATGATTTGATAACAACTAAAAATTCGAAATAGATTGGAACTAGCAGTGTAAAAGAAGGCTTGTCGCTGAAATACATTGGAACTCGTTCTACAAATTGTTCTACAATTTTTGCTCGCATTGGCCATTTTTTGTTCATATTAGCCATTTTTTTTTTGTTCGAATTCATCAAATGTAGAACAATCTGTAGAACGAAATTTGTTCGAACATGGATAAAAATTTTCGAATTTGGCAATCTTCGTTCGTATTCATTTTTTTTTTCAAATTTAGCCCGATTTAGAGTTTATTAAGGTTTAGTGTTTGGGTTTAGCCCCAAAACCCAAAAGCATAAACTCTAAACTTTAAATAATTCGTGTTAAAAACTCAATCTAAACCCTAAACCAAAAACCCTAACCCTAAAATCACACTAAAATTGTTAAAAAATGCCGAAAAATGTAGAACATGATTGTTCAAAAATTTGTGGAACAAAAAAATGTTCGAACATGGCTTAAATTGTTCGACCGTGGTCCCATTTTGTGCGAATATGAAGTTTTCATAATTCCCAGTCATATTTGAGTTCTCATTGTATCCATCGACTATAGTTACGAACTTTGGTATAGAAAAGTATAATAGAAAAAGTTACATGTCTAACATTTTTCATATTTTTACATAAACTTATACAATAGTTTGACGTAGCCAACCATTTTGCCTTGTTTTTCATTTTCTTTAACATAAGACTTATACTCGTAAGTTATAAATTATTAAATTATAAATTCTAGATAATTTATATAAATTCAGATAATACTCGAAGGAACGGTCAACAACGTCTCTTTTGGGGAGAAAATGAAATACATTGTCTTAATGCACACGAGTTTTGACCAGGAAAATGTGTGCCACGAATTATTATATCAACAGGGCACAATTTTAAACTTTTTGTTCGACAAATTACCTAAACCACATTTTAGTTACCACTGAGTATTAATTTCCATGTAATGTGACATATATGATACATGATATGATAGGTTTGAGATTATGTTATACGGAGTAAGAATCAAACAATTTTTGAAAACTAAATTTTAAATATGGAGCATCAAAAAGTGCTTTACACACGATAAACACATAAAAACACGTAGAGTGATGACTGATATTTTAAGTGTTTAGCGAAACTTTAAAGCTAACAAAGTGAACGAAGTGATGTTATATATATATGGAATAAATTTAATTATAATTAAATCAATTAATTATAAATATAAATACAATTCTTATAGTTCACATATTAGTTGACATCGGCATGTTGGCATTGTTTGTATAATTGGTAATTGTTTTTGCTTCAGGGGGCTATTTTTAAGTGTATATGTCATGCCCTCTAATGCGTTCGTTTGTAATTGGCGACATCGTTTTTTATATGTTCATAAGTTGCTTGCTTTTAAAAAAAAAAATAAAAAAAAAATACAATTCTTATAAAAGTTCCACAATTCTTTAATTACGGGTAAGGGAGTTACCACATGTTGCTACCGTAAATCTTTTGCAGTAATACGTATTACCATTTTACCAACACACTTTGGCGCAAAAGTTATATTGCTTTAAAAGTTGGTGTTCACTATGCTGGAGCTCTGAACTTGCGGGCATAGTCCAACGGTTCTCTTCATGTACTTTGTGTCATGGGATAGGGAGAGGTCATGGGTTCGATCCTTAGAGATGACATGATTATCTTTAAACCAATTGAACACCAATAATGGTGGTATATATTGACCATATAGGGAGGTTTTACCGGATTCGTTCACGGACCCCTACCCGGAACCACTGCCCGAATGGATGTGTTCCCGGGTTCCGTCGATCGGGTTCGGGTTTCCGCCCGAACGTGTGTGTTACGTGCAAATGATGAGGGTCGTTGAAAGAAATGATCTACTGATGCCAAAAGAATCACCGTTCAAAAAAAACTATGCGGGAGCTCTTAGCAAATATTGGCCCAAGTGCGAGCCTCATTCAATGTCAAAGTTTGCACCTCTCTTGTCTCGTTGGTATTAGTTTCGTTCCGGTCATAGGAGATATTCGGTGAAAGTACTTTACAAGTATCTGATTCTTACGGGGTGTGTTTATTGAATTTTCATAAGAAATACGAAGTTTAAGTGTTCTTGCCGATCTACACTTTTTGCAATTTTATGTTTTTTTTTTATAGAAAATAGCTTTTAAATTTATATTTAAACTAGTCCGGACCGGCCCGCGCGTTGCGACGGGGGCTTTCGGGCTGCGTATTCATATTTAACGTAGCGTTGTGTATTTACAGAGGGGAACACGACCCATATGTTAAGCGCTGTTTTAGATGTCGTTGGGTTAAGCGTTTTTTAAAAAGTATCCGTTTCGAACGTAGTTAGTTTTGTTTTGTTCAATAAATTTTTTCGAATGTAACAGTGCTGTCGGAAAAATTTAACTCGCGGCGAGCAGAAAGATACGGGTTGTCGTTGTGTTTAGCGTTTTTTAAAAAGTGTCCGTTTCGAACGTGGTTAGTTTCGTTTTGTTCATAAAATTATTTCGAGTCTGACGCTGCCGTCGAAAATATTTAACTTGTGGCGAGCAGGAAGATACGGGTTGTCGTTGTGTTTAGCGTTTTTTTTTAAATTGTCCGTTTCGCGTATAGTTAGTCTCGTTGGGTTCGTAAGATTTTTCGTAATCGAAGGTGGTCTCAAAAAAATTTAACTCGCACCAAGCGAGAAGATATGGCCCGTTATAAATTCGGGTGAAATTAGTTTATTTTATTTTAATAAAATTATATATTTACACTTTTAACTCATGAGAAAGTGTAAACTTGAGGGGTCGTTGTGTAAATATAACCGAAGTTGAGGGACAGTTTGTAATGTGAATGCAAATTCAAAATTACAATCCGATATAACTAAAACTACAAAAATTCTCATGACATTAGTGTATAAGGGTTAATAATACACAATAAAAATTTAGCTAACATAGAATAAGTGTTAAAGTACGAAAGAAAAAAGTTAAAGGTTAAAACATAATCAAACAATTAAAATATTAAATCCCGAGTTTAAACCAGATGAAAATGAAAACTTCAATAAATATCAGTGGCATAACCACTGCTTATTTTATCTTTTTGCTGGAGTAGATGTCTAGCCGCCACCCTTTATATTTTTTCTTCAATAAAGCAAAATTTGACCTATATAAATCACATATTGTTTCATCACGTTTCTATTTTTTTTTTCTCCGACACCACCACACCATCTTTTTTTTTTCTTTCCAAAATGAACAATAATAACAATATATTTTCTTATAACTCATCGTCATCTTCTTCATACTTAACATTAAACATGATGCACAACAACAATCATGCTACTTACGAGGATACGAGGTTATTATCGAACCAAGACGCTCAAACATACAAAAATTCAGACGATATCGTTGTGGCGGATCATAGTAGTCTAGCACACGATGATGATCGTAACGAGATGTCTAATATGCGTTCCAGCGGCAAGAGTAGTAGTATTAATATACAAAAAGGTGAAAAGAAGATTAGAAAGCCAAAACATGCTTTTCAAACAAGGAGTCAAGTTGATATTCTTGATGATGGTTATAAATGGAGAAAATATGGTCAAAAAGCCGTCAAGAACAATAAATTCCCAAGGTATCCATTCATGAATTAATTATATCTCACATCTTACTTATATTTTTATATTTGTATCTACATAATAATATATATGAATAATGGATGGATGAATTGAGTTTAGTTAGCTTGTTGTACTTATATTTAGCTTGCAAATTTCTAATCACCATATGAAAATTGGCTTGCTTTAACATGATTATATATGCTACTTAACATAAAAAAATAATAGATAAATTCATTCAAAATCTGAAATTACAAATGGATTTAAACTTGTTTAATTACTTTTCCATCTAGGTGATTGATATTTGAGATGTTATACATTAAAGTAAATAGAGATCGTGATCTTTTTTCCTTCTACATATGCCTCATTAAAACTTTTAAATTCACTAATTCCATCTGAAAATTAAAGTAAATTACAATCGAATTTGACCTATATATACACAAAAATTGATCGATGTTAGGTTTTAGGTTGTCATAATAGGTTTATTTTTTAAAAATAGTTTCATCTGTGACCTAATTAAATTAATTAGTGTTCCATGTGATGTGATCGATCAATAATTAGTTGTTATACATACAGAAACTACTATCGTTGTACACATGAAGGATGCAATGTGAAGAAGCAAGTTCAACGACTATCAAACGATGATGGAGTCGTGGTGACAACGTACGAAGGAGTACATTCGCATCCGATTCAGAAATCTACTGATAATTTTGAAACAATTTTAACACAAATGCAAATCATTTCTCGCTAATTAGTTAATAATGCTTCATTTTCTTGTAGTATGTTGGCATTTAAAGATGTAAAAATGTTGATATATTTTGACTTCATAACTTTAATATATTTATCAGTAACATATTATAAAGATGTATGTATCTCTATCTCCGTGTAAATCTTCTAAGTAATAAGATGTTACTTTTGACATTTTGCCTAAATCTTGTGGTAAATGTTCCTTTTTCTTCTGGTAAATGATCCTTTTTCTTTCTTTCTTTTTATTAAAATTAATTAATTAATTATATTAATTGTTGATAAATGAGACTTTCGAATAAACTATGAGTACGAGTATAGAGCCAAGAAATTTGATTATCCACCGTTAGTTAGTTATGCGGGTTGACTTGGATTACTGAGTGTTGCGCGCCTCAGAGGGCCGCGCGCTTTGAGATGCAGAGGAGCTATTATCGCCCAGTTCTCTAACCTAATGCGCCACCGGGTTCGGACTGCAGGGAACCGTAGCATGGGGGCTTAGAATCCTTTTTTCGCCGCAAGGTTGGCGAATCGTACGCAGCAGGCTTGAAGACCCCTGATTATGGAAGGCACATAAGTCTGAACGTTATGTTGAATGTGCGACCGACACTATGTAGGTACCTAGCAGGCGAGGCGTAGGTCGGTCCTAGAAACGGAGGCATCAGCGCGAGGAGTTAACGACCGAACGTGCAGGGATCACCATGAAGCTCTTTCGCTCTATAGGGATTGGGAGAGGGGGCATAGCACGATTCTTCTTGGAGGAGGGTTGGTTTGCCCTGGTGACTGATCCTGTCATAATGTACTCCTACCTATACTATAGCACCGACACCCGAAGTTGAGCATACATACGACGATCTTCATGCATGAATAGCGCGGAGGAAAAAAAGGCGGTAGATGATAATGAGAAAAGGCGTCGCGTCTGGGCGGGCGGAACGGATGAGTGAAAGGTGTCATGCCATGGAGTGAGTAATATCCCGAGTCTCATGTAACACAATTAAATGCACCTCGAGGTGCTGCCGAGGATTCGTACAATTTTACTAATTGTCGTATTTGGAGAAAAATAGTGTTTCAGATAAAAGGAGTAGAAGTGCACGTATGTACTGCGAGTATTTGATATTAGTAATTAATAATCACAAAAACTACAATAGTTTCGATCCTTTTAAATCATTTTCCTGTAGCATGTGTGTTGAATATACTCCTATTAACTTTGTAGTACATTTAGATTTTAACTTTATAAATAGAGGCTCTTTATCATTGTAAACACCAGGTTGATGAATAAAAAAATTTGATAGAATTTATCTATTTACTAAAATCTCTGCGTCTTTACGAATCTTTGATTTCAGTGACTACGAATGGTTTCTTTATCAGTGTTTGTGGTGTTTTTTATCAATCAATTCTTTATTTCTAAGTTTATAGTTGTGGTGAAATATTTATCAACTATAATCGAGGTGTGGAGTGTTTCAAGATTGTTGATTGTGGTAGTATATTTATCATTCAAAAGTTTATATTATTAAATCTCGGTTTCATTCTCTATAAGTGTGGTGCTTTGCTTTATCAATTATGTTTGGAGTTTTTCCTTAATTCTAGATGTAATGGTTTCGCCTTTATCAGTTACAGTTGAGATTACCTATCTTGGTTACATGTTCTTGAGTGTTTACACTTTGAAATCTGGGTTTAGCTGTTCGAATTGGGGAGATCTGTTGAAGAAAAAAGCTTGTTACAAAAGTGCATTTTTAAAAGTCATATTTGCGCATCAACATGCTACAATTAGACCTTCCTCCTATTTTTACATATTGTTTACAAAGTGATGAGGTGTCAGCGTGTTGGAGAAGTGAAGTTATCGCTATACTAATTAGGGGCATTTTATTTAGGGGCATTTTATGAAGTTGTATTGTTTAATTACATGTGTTATTAATATTAATATTAATATTAATATTAATTTAATACTTATTATACTATACTTACATACTAAACCTCCTCTCAAATTTGGTCGTTTCAGTTTTAACGCGTTGTCGTTTTGAGTTTGCGTTCACACTACAAATGGTCCTCCAACTTTCACACAAATTACACAACAACCCCTCAACTTTACACTTTTTAAGGGGTAAAAAACGTAAATTTATAATTTAATTAAAATAAAAAAACCTTACTCCACCCGAATTTATAACGGGTCCTATCTTCTCGCTCGGTGCGAGTTAAATTTTTTCGAGGCCACCGTTCAACTCGAAAAAATCTCACGAACCCAACGGGACTAACTATATGCAAAACGGACATCGTTAAAAAAACACTAAATAACGGGCCCTATATTCACGCTCGGTGCGAGTTAAATTTTTCCGAAACCACCGTTCAACTCGAAATAATTTTACGAACACAACGCGACTAACTATACGCGAAACGGACATCGTTAAAAAAAATAAATATTTCGGGTTATATTACATACATATATATACATATACAACACGACTAACTATACGCGAAACGGACATCGTATATCCAAATTGGACCGCGCGTCGAATACAACCGCAGCAACGCGCGGTCGAATTTTTTCTAGTATTACTAAAACACGTGAGAAACTATGTCGTTTCACCCCCACCCCCCTCACAAATTCGGTCAAAACGACACTGACCCAAAAATTGCCTCAAAAAACGCAAAAAAACCCCTCAACTTTTGAACCTTAACAAAAGATACCCTGTACTCTAGGGGGTAAACTGTCAATTCCAACCAAGTTGGTGGTGGTGGAGTGGACAAGGGCCTACCCCTTTAACAAGGGGATCATGGGTTCAAATCCATGCAAGCAATTAAAAACCCCATCTTAGCCACGGAGGTTCACCCGCGATGACTCCGGGCTGCCCGCAAAGCGGCTAGTCGCCCTGGGATATAGTCGACTCGCATAGCGAGGAGGAAACTCAGGCTAATCAAAAAAAAAAAATAAACTGTCAATTCCAAAACTTAAAATAAAAACTTCCCCCTACCCTTCAACAGCCCGTATCTTCCTCCTCGCTCCGATTTAAACTTCATCGAGCACTCCGTTAAACTCGAAATATTATTATGAACAAAACGAGACTAACTACGTTCGAAACGGACACTTTTTAAAAAACGCTAAAAACAACGACAGCCCGTATCTTCTCGCTCGCCGCAACTTAAATTTTTTCGACAGTACCGTTAGACTCGAAATAATTTTATGAACAAAACGATACTAACTACATTCGAAACGAACACTTTTTAAAAAACGCTAAATACAACGACAGCCCGTATCTTTCTGCTCGTCAGGAGTTAAATTTTTCCGCCAGCACCGTCAGGCTCGGAATAATTTTCTCAGGAAAAAGAAACTAACTACGTTTAAACCGAACATATTTTAAAAAACACTAAAGACGACGACACCAACATTAACACATAACACATGAGCCGTTTTCCCTTCTGTAAATAAAACTACGTTAAACATGAATACGCGGACCGAAAGACCCCGCAGCATCGCGCGGGCTGAACCGAACTAGTTAATCCTATATATACTAAAAGGGGTGGGAGGATGTGTCGTTTGACACCCACCCCCGTTCATTTTTGGGTCAAAACGACATTGACCAAATCTTCCTCACAAAAATGGCAAAACACACCCCTCAACTTTTACCAAGTTACAAAAAAAAAACCTGCACTAAGGGGGTTAAATTGTCAATTCCCTAACGTAAAATAAAAAATCCCCCAACGCCTTCGACAGCCCGTATCTTCCTCTTCGCTCCGATTTAAATTTCACCGACCACTCCATTAAACTCGAAATATTATTATGAACAAAACAAGACTAACTATGTTCGAAACGGACACTTTTTAAAAAATGCTAAACAAATGACAGCTCGTATCTTCCCGCTTGCCTCGAGTTAAATTTTTCCGACAACACCATCAGAATCGAAATAATTTTATGAACAAAACGATACTAACTACGCTCGAAACGGACACTTTTTAAAAAATGCTAAAGACAATGACATCCCGTATCTTCCTGGTCGCCAGGAGTTAAATTTTTTCGCCACCACCGTCAGGCTCGAAATAATTTTATCAACAAAACGAAATTAACTACGTTTGAACCGAACATATTTTAAAAAACACTAAAGACGACAATAATAACAACGACGCATAACACATGGGCCGTTTTCCCTTCTGTAAATAAAATTGCGTTAAATATGAATACGCGGACCGAAAAACCCCGCCGGAACTAGTTATACATATAAATGTACAAAATGGTGTAGCCTATTTTTCATATATCTGAGCGATATTTTTTTACATAACATAATTTATCACTTTGGTACAAACCATTTGTTAGACTTCGTTATGCATGGTGTATCGTGTGTGTTTTAGAATTATTATCTTTACAGTGATCATATAAATTTAACACATTATACTATTATCTGTGATGCGTTGATAAAAAATTTATACATTTTTATGTACTCCTTGAGCATATTAAAACTATTTATAAAAAAACATAAACATATACAACTGTATTATTTTTGTCTCGAAGTCTATTTTCCAGTATTTCTCTTTGAAATGTCTCCAATTAATTTTTCTAAATGATACTCGGGAAAAAAAATTAGATGCAAAAAAAAAAAAATTTAGGCAAAGAGAAAAAAAAATGATAGTAGAAAAATGTCATAAAGTAAATAGTGTGAAACGACTAATCACAACCCAGGAAATAACATCTTATGGGTGCCTAAGATTATATTTTTCATAAACTCCACATTCTAGTTTTGTTTGGCACACAAATATTTCAGAGCTTATGAAAAAATAAGCTCTGAAAAAATAAGATAGGTGAAATAGCTTATGAAAATAAAATTACATTATTAGCTCCGAAATCATTATTTATAATTTATTTTTTGTCCTTTTATGTCATTTTACATACATAAGCAACAACTACTTCACCAAACACTTATACAACATAAGCTCGAGCTTCTACCTTTAAAAATAAACTCCAGCTTTCAGCTCCGGCTATAAGCTAGTTTTATCCAAACACACTCTTAAAGTGTGTATGAATGAACCTAGCTTGGAACTGGAGCTATTTTTATAAGCAAGAAGTTTGAGCTTATGTTTTATAAGTATTTGGTAAAGTAGTTAGAGCTTATTTATGTGAAATTACATAAAAGGATAAAAAAATAATGATAAATAATGATTTAGGGACTAATTGTAATGACTCGACTTTTTCGACTTATATTTGTGCTTGTTACTTTCACGAAACTGCGTATTTGTGCGTACTGTGTTAGATTATATTCTGGGATCTTATTTCATGTTGATTACTTTCGTTTATATTTTAGAATGTGTTGTTAAGTACGTAGTTACTTAACTTGATCCTCGAATGCTTTTATGACCGTTAGTGTCACTTGACGTTTAGAACGAGCTATCTATTTTGGTACACGTTTAACTTTTGTCATAATTGAAATATTATGACTACGTAATACTAATTGTTATTTTCTAATGACAATTACTTGGCTTATTGGTTGCTTAATTACGCTTAGTAATTTACTTATGCTCACTAGTTAGTCTTAGTGGACTTTCTACCTTATTGGACTTAAGCCCACCTTACTCTAGCTAATGGACTCTTAAGTTAGCCCAATTTTAATAAGTTTATGACCCATTAAGATGTAGGACAAAAATCTATTAATATGAGCCAACATACTAGCATTTTTGTTAACCATTACCACACATGTTGCATGAGATCTCAACAATAAGCACCACCTTTAGACCACCACTAAGCAAAAAGCAAAAGTTGTCCCCCTTTTGTCCCCCCAAACCTACGGCCACCACCACCCTCCACCACTATATATATCAAGCTTATTTCACCCATTTCACACTTGATCTCATTCACATTTTACACACACTTGCTCTCTAATTCTCTCTAGTCTTTCTCACACTAAAAATTGTAAGTTTCAAATTTTCTTCTTCTTCTTCTTCTTCTTCTTCTTCTTCTTCTTTTCTTCTTCTACGCGACATCATCATCATCATAAGATCAAGCTTTTTAGCTTTTTGATCTTGTTATATCTTGTAGATTCAAACTTTGATTTGAATCCTTCAAGAACATGAAAGATTCAAGCTTTCTAGCTTTGATCTTCATTAATTTTGTTGGATCTAAGTTTTCTAGCTTATGATCTCTTTATTTTATTAAAAAGATCAAAACTTGTGTTTATGATCTTCATGAAACTTGAAGATCTAGCCTTTTGCTTTAAAGATCTTCAAGAACATAAAAGATTCAAGCTTTCTAGCTTTGAATCTTCATTACTTTGATGGATCTAAGCTTTATAGCTTAAGATCACTTTGTTTTTGCTAAAAGATCAAAACTTGTGTTTATGATCTTCATAAAACTTGAAGATCTAGCTTCTTGCTTTAAAGATCTTCAAGAACATAAAAGATTCAAGCTTTCTAGCTTTGAAATCTCATAATTGTTTGTTAAAGGATCCAAGCTCTCTAGCTTAGGGTTCCATTACTTTGATTGGTCAAATTTATGTCTTGCTTTTTTGATTGAATCAAAGTTTGTAGCTTTAATCTTGAATAGAACTTGTATTTGTGTTAAGACTAGGAATATGATGTAACCTTGGTTCATCATCCATCTAAAACTCTTAAGTGAGCTGTATTACTTCTTAGTCTTGACATTATGTATTGATGGTTGAAACTTGGTCAAAGTGATGCTAAGACATCAAAGAGTTGTACACTTGAAGCTTACACGCATCAAGGATGAGAACCGTGATGAGCATCAAGGATGAGAACCGTGATGAGCATCAAGCACCAAGGAACCCACCGGAGCATTTGTTTTCTGTTTTTCGGGTCTGATCAGACTCCTGGGACTTCTGGAAAATTAATTTTCAGATAGTTCGGTTCGAGTAGATGACTTTTCGTTTAAGACTCGCCTAAATCCGATATACGGTTTAGGATTTATAGCCTTCCGAAAATCACTACGCCTTTGTAACGACGTGCTGAAAATTCTGACCTACTCGCGCTTGAACCGTCACCACGGTCAAACGGCACGCATCTGGAAATTGGACAGCTGTACGAGGACTCACATACGGAGCCTTGG
Source organism: Rutidosis leptorrhynchoides (assembly GCF_046630445.1). Classification (NCBI taxonomy): domain Eukaryota; kingdom Viridiplantae; phylum Streptophyta; class Magnoliopsida; order Asterales; family Asteraceae; genus Rutidosis; species Rutidosis leptorrhynchoides. Next base: position 409,916,963 of record NC_092337.1, on the reverse strand, counting down.
CCACTGACCACGCGTCTTTTCAGTTTGTATAGAGGTCGTAACAGCTGTCCGAAGTCAGCCTTTTGTTTCGATCTCTATTCTTGTTGAAAACTTACTTTATCTTTTACGAATGATGATGATGATGATACTTAAGACTTAATTTATTCACTTTAAACCTTTTGGGACAATATACTGACTTAGTAACCTTTGACTTAGGTTGAGTACCTTTCGGACCGACTTACTACTTGCATACTTTTCATTCGACTTTTACCGCATTTATCACTGTGAGTTATAGCTTCCCTTTCCACTTTACTATTTTTGGGACTGAGAATACATTCGCTTTTTATGTTTTACTTACTTGACACGAGTACTTAAACTTTATATATGTGTGGGTTATATAACGGCATAAACTTCCCCCTTAGCACGGTAACGTTTAACTATTGGTTTTTGAACCGGTAGACGCGAATCTTAGATATGGATCCATATGGTTTGGCATCACCACTCGGGCTAGTCGTGCTAGCATTTAACGGGTGTTTAATACTTCGAGAACATACGCACTCGCCAAGTGTACATTTAGGGGGTAATATATTATTTTTACGTTAAGTTAGTTACCGGGTGCCTATGGATAAGCATATATTTTTCATACTGTTTTGAAAACGAAATCTCGTAGTCTACATTATATCGTTAATTACAAAACTATAGCTCACCAACATTCATGTTGACTTTTTAGCATGTTTTATTCTCAGGTAACTAAGACGCTTATTGCTTCCGCTGTAATAGACTGCTGTGTTAGACTTCCGTTGCATTGTTTAGAGATGTCTCAATCATGGAACTTTTATCTTGCATTCACAACTTATGTTATTTTTGAATAATGGCTTTGTAATGACCTTCGAGTCACGAACTTATGTTTATGCTTTCTATTCGTAGAAGCACGTTATCTTTTGTAAAACGTTTGACGTTATCTTTTCATGAATGCAAAACTGGTTTTTAAACAGCATATAGTGTTTGACCTTGTAATGATCATGTTATTGATGATCCGTACACGATGATTTTGTACGGGGCGTCACACTAATAATGTAATTTTACTTCCATAAGCTTTCTAGCTTAACTTCATAAGCTACTTCAACTAACTTATTTTTCTAGAGCTTATTTTTCTAGAGCTTATTTTTTCCATAAGCTCTAGAATATTTTTCTACCAAATAAAGCTAGAAGCTAGAGCTTATGAAAAAAGAAGCTTAAACTTTCATAAGCTTATAAAAACTTGTATGTCAAACACACCCTTAATGGGAACATTTGGATTCGTGATTTGGTGATTATGATGGTTTGAATGTTAGGAATTTATCTATAAGTTCTATTAAAATTCTAAAATGATGATGTAATAATTACTTTTTTTTCTTCTACAAAAAAAAATCAAAAAAGAAAAAAAGGAAAAATTGCGAGGGCATGTAGGTGATATCATAAATAGAGTTATTTTTATAATTAAATTAAATTTACTTAATGATATCATTAATAAAGGATTATCTAATCTTATAAAACATTCTCAAGAGACATTTGTTATTACTAATAATTATTATTAAAAATATAAAAACTCAATTTTTAAACAAACTTTATTATTATTTATTATAACTAGTTTATAACCCGCGACTTCGGGGGCTTATACATAAAATTTTTTATATATGACTCAGTAATGTAATAAAAATGGCAAGCCTATTATACTTATTTGTAACCTTTTTTTATGCGGAGGGAGTATCGTATAGTACAAACTGCCTGTTCTATCTCCTAAAGTTTAGCATATAGCTGAATCTGTTTTCTAATCGTTCAACTATGGGTAGAAAAACTAAAAAATGATTCTTCAAATTATCGATTCTCATACTACATTAAGAGAATCTATTCGAGTACACTACCTAAACGTTGCCTATTCCCTAAGTTTTCTAATCTTATTGTGGGTCGCAGAGTGCACTACCTAAACGTTGTCTATTCCTTAAGTTTCCTAATCTTACTGTGGATCCCAAATTCAGTTCTCAGACCATTTGACTGTTATCCCAACAAACTTTTCAAATTACAGGTGTCAAGAAAGAAATCATCTTACACTCCTCTCGTCGAACGAATACTTGTAACCATAATAAAAGTTAAAAATGATCGTACACTACGATTTTCAAAATAATATACCAAATATATACCATAGTGTCCATTCCATAAAGAGGAAAACTCTACAAATTATTGGTGTCTACCAACCACAACTTTACATGTGCAGACGGAGCGTTGTGATTAGTGAATGTAAAATGAACACTTATAATTCAATAAACATATATGCCACATACCCCAATTTACAACTCTATTATTCATCATAAGCAAATTTTTGAACAAAAACAAATCAACAATCAAAAAAACTTGTAATGAAATACCAAGTGCAATCGATAACGTTAGCTGCTAAGGTTCTGCTCCCCTGAAACAAAAAGTATCAAAATTCAACCAAAAACTTGTAATAATACCAAATAATTATCAAAAATAAATAAAACTTAACCTGCTACGGATTTTAATAAAATGATCAATAACTTTCTTGTGAACCCATGAACGAATTGCTCCTAAACGACCTTTCCGTGAACTCGTGAAAAATACTCGAAAACGTCACTGTATATATTCATTACCATTTGGATCCTTGATCTTAAACTCAGGTCCACCTTGTTGAGATCTCTTTTTATGATCAACTTCCCATGTGGAAGACTTTCTTTATATACCTACACATTATTCATCGCATCATCAGTAACAACGAATAGGTCAGTTTCAAACATGAACATGCATTTACTTTACAACACAAGCCACTAAGTAACCTGATGCTCATATGAATTACTCCAAAGTCTCGAACTACATGGAGGTCCCCGAAAATATCCTTGCAATTCCTACGTCATACAAACTAAGTACATACACCTTGACAAAAACGTGAATATATATCTAAAGCTATTTCTGTACCTTAAAGAACATTAAAGAAATATGATAATTCTTAGTATAAAACTTTTGTATACTACAAAGTCAAGGAAACACGTACAACTTTCTCATCACCTATAATTTGATAGGTAAAAGTACTTGTCGAGTACATCCTGTGTAACACAACCAAGAATAGAAATCACAAATAAATAATATTGAAAAACATTTATTTTCTAACTACAAATAAAAACCAAGCATATGTTAGCTGTATAGGTTAAAGTCATTTCAAATGGCAATTGTACAGTCACGATTACTTATAGGTATATTGGTGAAGTCCACAACTAAAGCTCAAAACTTTTTTTTAAAGTCAATAGAGACAGTACTCGTGAGGTTTTCAAGGCATATATGAACGCATTATTTCTTTGCAGAACTAAAAATTTAAAGTAGTGCTTGCAAGATTACCCAAAATTACTGAGTCATTAGGAATACAGTTTAATAGTTTTTTACTTTTGTTGATGACCATATGTTCAATTCATTATCCATCTCTCGCATGTAGTTATTATATTATTATTATTCAAATATGAGTACTTTTTATGAGATTAATTACGTTACATATATTGCGAAATACATGTCTCAATAAAAGGTTTTAATGTAGGCTTTTATGACAAAGTTAAGTACATCAAGGTAGTTCATTTATTCTGACCAAGTTAAGTACATCAATATATTTGTAAAAACAACGAAAAGTTTCTTAGTCGGATTTCGTTGTTCCACGGGTCATTAAACTAAATGACTTTAGCATGTACATTCTCTTAATATCTAAAACATATTATTAAACTATTTCGTATAAACAAATTCGTGATTTCACGAGTCATTTTACTAGTTAGTTTAATGATATATGTATAATATTATAAATATAAATTACATATTTCTAATCGCCACGTAATGGGTTGAAATGTGAAAACGATAACGTCATATTTTATTAAACTACGTACATATATATGAATGAAAAAAAAACTTACTATCTCAAGTAACATAAACAATGAAAATCAACTACAGTTTATATTTAATCAATGTATTATTTAAAATAATTTCATAATAATAATATTAATATTATATTATATGATAATATAATATTTTAGGTAACGAAATCTGTAAATTAAATTAAATTAGGAAATTTAAAAATTCGATTAATATATAGAAATAACTGATAGATTAACACGTGACAGGAATAAATGAGGAGTTGACACGTGGCATGAACTAATCAGGAGTTGACACGTAGGATTATTGTCACGTGCCTTATATAATGTACTAGTTTAATGAGCCCGTGCGTTGCACGAAAACATAAAAACTAAAGATTTTATCAGTTACATGAAACAATCGTTTTATGAGCCCATGATTTGAGGATATGTTATATATTCTTGCGATTGATCTATGTAACAAAGTGAAACCACATGGTTATACAGTTTTATTGATATGCTATTTATAGCGAATACAAACCCTTAAAGCCATGGAAACCCGAATGGACCCACGCCCAAAAACAGACTTGGGCCTAACCTAATCCGTCTGACACTCTCCCGCAGTCCGAGCGACAAAATCGCGAAAGCTCGAACTGGAAGAAAACGCTAAATACAAAATAAACAAATAAAAGTAACTTCTTTTTTTTCTCTTGTTTGATGCGCCAAATAGACAGATATTCGCGGATGTGGTTGCATATTGCTTGACTGTGTATTCCTTTTCCGTAGCGTTTTTTTTTCCTTTTACGACGTGGCTTGCTTTGCCTAATGATTGAGCAGATTTTGGGCATAGAACTTTTGTCGACGATAACAGTCATTTTCAATGCTGCAAAAGAGTGTTTTATTTCTTTTCTTATATTCCTCTTTTTTCGAGGTTCGGAACATAGTTAAGCTATGCGGCTCATCCTCACATCGATTATTAAAAGAGTTTCAATAATAATAATAATAATAATAATAATAATAATAATAATAATAAAGAAAATAAAAATCTTGAAAGATTATAGAAAAATGACATCGAGGTTGTTGTTTTTGGTTTTAGATTGTAGAAAGTCAACATAGGTCTTAGAAAGACAACAACAGCAAGGTGTAGTTAGGTATTGACAAAAAAAAAAGATATATAGAAAGGCATGGCAGCGTGATGCGACAATAAAAAATAATATTAAGTTCACTCTCTATCGTAACTAAACTATTCATCCTCTTAACCTGCCACATCAGCGCCACATCAACATTCAAATTATATAACTAACTCATAAAATTATATAACTAAACCCTTCCTAACATGACTAAAACATTATCCTCTTAACTGCAACGTCATTAATTAATTTATATTTATATTTATTTTAATTTTTGACTAACACAAAAAATAATACATACATATAATCATATTTTGCCTAAAAAGGCAATTGAGAAGTGTGTCGGAGGTACAATTGGATAATACGGGATAGTTTCTTCATTAATGTACAATGACCCATGCATAATGTACAACTAGTTATAACTATAATGAAAAGTTAAATATAAATGAAAAATATACTCCGTAAATATCTATCTATCATCATTCATCACCTACCATCTTCAATCTTCTACTCATCTTTTTTTTTCCACCTACCATAATAAAAGTTGTACAACATGCATATCAACTTGTACAAATGTTGAAAGGGGGTATTTTAATGTAAAAAGTGATATGTTGGGACTCAAGAAAAAGTTAAGAAACGTTCGTTAAATTCATGGTGAAGTCCTATGGTGAAGAGCTATGATGAGTTGGTGCCTATGGCACCATGTGGGTAATGAATGATGTGGCAACTGGTAACGAAGGAAGAGAATACCATAGGGGGTGGTCTAACGGAAGTTTGAAAATTGATGAATAGATTAGTACTTTAGTAGCAACGACTGATTGGGATCCCTCCGAATCACCGACAAGTAGTCGACGACCGGAGGATATTTAGTGGTAGTAGGCGGAAGCGGTACGTGGATTAGAGAACCTAGTCTAATATCATGTAACAAAGTGAAACCACATGGTGATACAGTTTTATTGATATGATATTTATAGCGAATACAAACCCTAAAAGTCATGGAAACCCTAATGGACCCACGCTCACAAACGGACTTGGGCCTAACCTAATTCGTCTAACAATCTATAGTTTTATGTGCTCGTGCGTTGTACGAAAACGTAAAAACTAAAGAAATTATCAATTATAAGAAACAGTCATTTTATGAGCCCGTGATTTGAGGATTTGTTATATATTCTTGCGATTGATTTAGATTTATTGAAGGAGACGTATTAGGTTAGTTGAGAATATTGATATTGATATTAATAAGTATAACATGATACATAAAAGTCATAAAACAACAAATTTAGCATAACATGACGATGTTTGATTTTTTGCTTTCTCGAGTTTTTTTGTTTAGAAATCAATCGCTTTAATCAAAACTAAATTGCACCATTAAAGTTAAATGAACATACTAATCGAGCTATATTTACATAATAATATACTAATCTTGATACAAAGGTTTTGCTAGAGATCATTTAAAGATTTACCAAATAATTATTTAGTTAGGTAGTAATAATAAATATAAACTATAAACTATTTAATCAAATTATATGCAAATTTTTAGATATACTCTTTTTAACATCCGAGTACATGTTATTATTTTTTATATTTTGTATTAATTAAATGTTCATTGAATTATATATAAAATCATATTTCTAACATGGATAATAATACGGTCGGGTGGTGGTAGCTACTGAAATAAAACAAAATATATTACCTAGAGTTGAAAATACCACGGAATAATAGATATTGAGCTATATTTTCTTGTTATTAATAATACAATTATTTTCGTAATAAAATAAACTTAAAATTAAATTGTTAAAAAAAAATATGGTAAGTTTATTCAATAGAAAAATATGGTAAGTTTATTGTAGAGAAAAATATGTAAGTTTATTATAGAGAAGAATATGGTAGGATTATTCTAGAGAAATATATGATGTAAAGAAAATATGGTAAGTTTATTCTAAAGAAAATATGGTGAATACACGTAGCATAATTAAATGAGTTAATTACATGTGATATAATTGAATCTGGTAATGATACGTATGATTTATTGTATGTATGAAACAAATGTTTAAACGATTTAACAAGTCGTGCACTGCTTTCAATGGATTTAATTGAAAATTTATAACTGATATAGGAGTAATTGATTTGGGCTTCTGATGGGCTAGGGTCTAGGGGTGTTGGGCTTGTGCACGGTGGACGTACTTGCGCCGAAAAGAATGTAGGGTTTATCTACGCATTTAACCATAAAGGAAATAACTTGACTTTAATTAATTAACTAACTAATTTTAACTTATAAAAATAAAAATTAATAAAATAAAAATAAAAAATAGAAAACATATATAAAAAAGAAAAACAAATAGTGCGAGTGATTGTATAATGATCCAGGTCGAAGCAGGCGGGGGGATGATGAACTAGGGTTTGTTGTTTTCGCCTCGTGTTACATCTTCCAACCACAATTCATCATATTCATTTTTTTAATTATCACACTAACAACAAATCACACTCTTTAATTCTACTTCTTGTTCTTCAAGCTATCCCTAATTCTATCGATCTAACCATGACTCTTCCTCTCGGAAAGTTGACAATAATCGTCGGAGCTGGTACTCTTTTTCATTCAATTAACCTAATTACAATTGCCGGTGTTTATGTTTCATTATTTTACAGTATTTAATTCATTTTAATTTTGTTGTTCGTGGTTTGTATAACTTTTAGGGTTTTAGTATGATAAAGTGTGTTAATTATATAGATTAACTTTCGTGATAGCAATATTTCGTGTTTTTTTTATTTACCATTTACTGTTGAATTAAAGTTGTTTGATATTTTTAAAAGTAGTTATTTTAGCTATTAAACTCTGGTGTTATGTACTATTGATCATATTGAATTAAAGTTGTTTGATATTTTTATTTACCATGTTATGGTATATATGTAGGCCTTTTTGGGGCGGTTATGGCTAAAGAAGGACGTATGCCCACCATGTATGATGTTTATACTGGTGCTAATAAGGTAAGCGTTTTTTGCGTGTATATACAGTACATACGATAAGAGTCTTCATAATTTTGAGGTTTTGTGATTGTTTTTCTTTTAGGTATTTAAAATTATTACCAATGATGGGAAATCAACCTCAAAGCCAAAGCCAAAACTACAGAACGAATCGTTAGTCGCACAGGTTTGAATGTTCATTATTGGACAAAGTTACACTTGGCTAACTTGCTATATACATGGCTATTCATTTCATTTCGCGTCACACGTGAGTCGAAAATTGAGCTGCTATATGTTTGGTTTGATTAGGTCAACAGCCTAAGGCAGGAGCTGCAGCTTCTGGCATCTAATAGACCTGTTACCATCGTGACTACTAATGGTTCAGGTGCTTTGTTAGCTTTATTTATATTTGCTTTTATTATTATTGTTGTCATTATTGGTACTTGATTGTTATTATTATTAATATTGTGTGTGTGTGTGTGTGTGTGTGTGTGTGTAGTTGTTCGACCATTTGCTGCTTTTATTGAAAATCTAATACCATAAACATTATTGAATAACTTCATAAAGTAAGAACATTTTTCCAAAATAAAGCATCATGTTCATGTAGGACCTTGGTTCATATTAAAATGAGTTTAAGTAAGCAACTAGTTCCAATTCCTTAAAAGCTATTATATTTTGCTCTCTTGCAGGCACTACCCGCAAGTTTGGTGTTATGATTGTCGTTGTAGTTGTTGGATATGGATATGTTTGGTGGAAGGTAATAATGATACACTACTAGCAACTCTATAATTATGTGTCTTGAGATTCAGATCATCTTTGTCCATCTACAATACTCATTGTTGAACTAGTTTCTTAACATCAAAATGTTTATGATCTTGGGCTGTTATATTGTTTTTTACTAGACATACCTACTTATACTTCTATTCAGTTACTATATGCACAGCATCTGATGAACTTACTTTGTGTGTTTGCTCTCAGGGTTGGAAACTTCCTGATATGATGTTTGCTACAAGACGCAGTTTATCTGATGCTACAAATGCTGTATCTAAACAACTCGATAATGTTTTCACTTCAGTTGCCGTAAGTCTTTTGAAACTGCTAGGTCTGCCACATATCATGTCTAACAGTTATATATCATATTGTGCGTTTTTTGTACTGCAAACTTTCATACATTAGAGGTGGCAAGACATGCAGGTTGGGTAACAAATCAAATAAGATTGGTGTTTAACTCGGGTTGGGTGATCTTTATCACATTTTGTCTGATACTTATGGAATGATTAAGGAACTAGTGTGATTATTTCATACCAGGTTAATTTTAACTAAGTGTATTACCTATGTTGTTTAGGCTACAAAGAGGTATCTATCTTCAAGAATTGATCGTGTGAATACTAGTTTAGATGAGGTTGCTGAGCTTACAGCTTCTATACAAGACGAGGTACGACAAGATAAAGTTTGGTTTTTGCTTTTCGTGTCAAACTTTACATTGATTTATGCTATTTGTTAAAACCATTCAGGTATCTGGAGTACATGACAAATCGAAACTGATGTCTCTGGATATCAAGTCCGTACATGACGCTGTTTACTCCATGGTGTGGTTCTTATTCGTTAAAATTTGACTCTTTAATTTTATCATCCTCTAATTGTAATATGTATAAATGAGAACTTAGATACGGGCTCTAATAGTTTTTTTTTTCCCCCTTTTTTTTTACAGGAGAGTAAGCTGAACAGGATTGAATTGATGCAGGTACTGGCTCTCTTTGCATATGTTATACAAAGTCAGGTTAAAGTTATTATGTTATGACTCCATCCAATTAATTATTAACATGTGCAGGATGACACATACATCGGAGTGTCAAAGTTGCTGCGTACGGCCGCATCTTTGGAGAATCAGGCGACTGCTGAACGCATTCAGGTACAATATAAAATTCTCTCACTAAAAAGAATCGTAAATATAACTGGTTTCACATGGTATGTCACTTTTGAAGGTAACTTTTCTTATTTAAATAGAACTAGTAACCAGTAAATTAAAAAAAATAGAACTAGTAACCAGTAAATTTACTATTTACTATTATGATTCATATATGAACCTTTTTCTTTATTTGTTTTTTTCGTTCTATTGTAACTAATTATTTCATAGTTATCCTATGAGTTGTACTTGATAATAATCGTTCATTTTCCTTTGTAGGGAAGCTCGTCATCATCGAGGCCAGCTCTTGAAATGCCACAGAGGGTAAACCTACAAACCATTGTATCTATTAGTCACGACCAATATTTGTGTTATATGTTATTCCTCTGTTTACTTTTGCAGGCTATGTCTTTGCCACCTGTTCAATTAGATGAGCTACAGTCATCCCCACCTGTATCCCCTAGAGTATGTTTTCACACTTTGGTATTAGCATATATGTTATAAATAATAAATAAATACGTTGTGTGGTATTTTACTTAATTAATTTATGGATTTTTCAGGCTAGACGACCTTTGGAGACCACTTTCTCTTCTGCCTCTGGCTTAATGGTTATTTACTTTCCCATTTTTAGTGTATTTTTGTCCATATTGAAACCAACTCGAAATGGAGACGAGGCGGTCAGGACCTTGAAAGGTCGAGACGGACGTTGACCTTAAGATAAAAATATATTAAATATAAATATTTCAAACATAAATATTTTAAACCTTATATATTTTAAAAATAAATAATTTACAAATAAGATGATGTGGTGTGGGTTTAAATAATATGTAATATCTTTAAGGGATACTATGTATGGTGATTTTCCCGGCTAATTATTATATGGCCTTGGGATTTTCGTTTACACTAGATTAAGGTCAGACAAAAAGTCGACTTTTGATTGATGTTGACCTGACTTTTTAGGGTTGACCAATTAATTGACATAAGTTAAACGGGACGCATCGGGCGCCACAACGGCCGCTGCAACCGCTGTTTGCAACCATGATTTATGTATAATGTACAGGATGAAATAATCTAATTTGGTGTTGTGGGTATATTTTGCAGATTCTTCACGAGGACTTAGATGTGGCTGAAGCTAAAAGCACTCCCAGACCGTCAAATGGGTTAAACGTTACAGAAGATGGAAGTTCAAGTGCTCATGTTTTTGGGCGAACACTTTCAAGTCTCAGTTCTGTTTTCACAAGGGCCCGTACAGCAAATAAACAGTGACGTTAATGAAAGATATTTATTTTTTTTGTTCACTGCTTTAAACCGTAACATATAATTTTGTACTAAACAGAAAAATAGGTTAAAAACAAAGCCTTTGAGGGGTTGGGTCATGTCTGGTGGTGCCAGGTGTCGTATGAACCATCTCGATCAGGTAGAGCGAATATTAGTGTAGTCTCAGTCATGTTGAAATGGGGGAGTCCTCAACTGAAATTCTGTTTATATTTCGGAGTTGTGATTGAGTCCAATGTAGTAATCTTATTGGAATTTTGCATTTTCAGTAAACAAATTTGATTTTGTTCTTCTTTCAGTTAATAAATAAACTTAGTTTTGGACTTCTTAATTTGCTTGATGGCACCTATATTTTTTTAATTAGTGATATTGTTTGGATGCAAGTTTTTAAGCACACGTTTTAAAAAGTCTACTTTATTTTTGCTTTCTCGTGTCATTTCATTTTTGCTTTAGGGAGGTGATATTACAAGGTTAAAGTCAACGAGGTATCTTTAAATAGCCCTCCATTTAATCAGATGTAAAATCCATATCAACAGTCAACTTTTTTATCAATGCTTTTAATCTTATGGTACATAGTTTCTTTTTCATAATGTCGTCTTAATGATATAATTTTTCTAACAGCGGTATTAAGGTTACTGATGTGGGTAAGGAAATCAGATGTTATGATCACTTCCTACATCCTTTAGGAGGAAATATTATAAAAACTTCTGAGAGAACCTTGTTATATATGGGCACAACTCATTATTTGTAAGAAATCTAGAAGACTGTCTAACCAATTACAAAGCAAATTGCATTATGAAAGTCTCAAATTGAGGCTCTCGAGACCTCCGGACACTCGGGAAATGGCAGTACCATTCAGCTAAATAGAGATGCTTATCGTCTTAATGATATTTGCGGACATCATTAGCTTATGTTGTCAAAATGGAAATGCAAACTCAAAACATCTTATCAGCCGATCTCATGACTAATATAAAACAAGGTAAACTGCAACAACAATAAACGTAATGCCTTGACTTGAGAAGGTGACTATACGTCTATGCCTACATTAAGATACGGGTTTTAGTTAAATAAAGCTTCAATAAATGAAAGACAGATTAGAAAATGGCCTCAACAGGAAGCTGCTAGAAATGGACTAAGCTTTCCAAGGGTAGAGGGGCGTCGGCCCCTCCAAAAGTTTGGGGAGTGAATAACAGTTTCTAATAAACAAGGAACTAGTTATTTAATTTTCATATCATTCCTTCAAATTAGATCAATAACAAAAAAGATTATTGTCAAATAATTGTCAGGAACTTCTTTGTCTCTAATTATATTATCTCATACTCTTTTCAACAATTTTTTTAAGACACACTCATATTATTTTAATCCATGAATATTTCCAGATATTCTCATGAACTAATGTCGTTTGTTTGCATATTACAATTTGTTTATTTTATTCAAGTTCTATATTGGATAAGAAGTCTTTTTTAATTTTATTGAGCAGGTTAAATTCAAAAATATTTCTTGAAGCGTAACCAGTCTCCAGTGGTCCACTTACAGATAAACTATTTATATATTTTACTTTGAAGCTCCGTCCAACCTGCTATATTTTACTAAGTGACCCTTGGACTTCTATGCAGGATATGTTATGTGAGCTATCGATCCTATTACTTAGCAGGATCATAGCCATGCTATAGCCCAGATGTGATGAACGGTGCAGTGAGCGCACACAACGACATGGTGCACCCCTCGCAAGCTGTTAACGATAAGTGGACCCGACTATCGTTCGAAGGGAGGCCTAATTAATAGAGACTTAGGTTTGAGGGGGTTTGCACGTATGCAAACCAAAGTCCCAAACAAATGTGGCCACCTGCGATGATTCTGGGCAATCGCAAAGCGGCATGGCGCACCCTCGCAAGTTGATAACGATGAGTGGACCCGACTATCATTAGAAAGGAGGCCTAATAGGGACTTAGGTTTTTTTTTTTTTGTTTGGGGGGGGGGGGGCACAAACCAAAGTCGCGGCGCAGTGGGCGTACCCCTGAGCGCACGGAGCAACGTGGCGCACCCCTCACAAGCTGTTAACGAATGAGTGAACCCGACTATCGTTCGAATGGAGGCTAAATATGGACTTAGGTTTGAGGGGGTTTGTAAGTGTGCAAAACAATGTCCCACACCGGATATAAAAACAAACAAATGTGTACGTCCAGGGAGAATTCTCTCTACTACTAATTGATTTTTGAGTATCAATGGACTCTTGGGCTTATGTGTAAGACATGTTGTTTGAACTATCGATCTTATTACTCTTGACCATCCCTGTAAAGTTGGTTACTTTCAGATTAATCGCTTTATCGTGATCTACAACTTCTATATTCAAGCTAAAACAGGGTGTGATGTTGCATCTTCGAAAAATCGACAATCGCATGAATATTACCTATCATGTACGTTTATTTCTAGTTCGTTGGAAGTTGATCATGAAAAATCAACAATCGCATGAATATTACTTGTAACGACCCGGCAAAAACGTCATTGGCGGCGTCGTTAACTTAGGTCCCGTTACGTGGTCATAGTCCCTAAATGAGACGCGTTTGACCAAAATTATGTCGCATTCATTTGAAACGTGTATGACTTGCAAAGTTTTAAGTTACCAAACAATTCGACAAAGAGTTTAAGTTTACAAAAGTTATCAAGTATAAATGAAATAACTTGCGATATAATATAAGTTGAAAAATTTCGAATGCTATCAATAGCGTATGCATGTAATCATTTAAGTTTGGATCCAAAGGTGCTATCACTAGCGTATGCATGTATGCTTGACCCCAAGCAAGTAATCAAAGTGTGCGGAAGCATGTATCAAGTAGCCACGTATGAACCTGAGAAACATATAGAAAACTGTCAACGAAAAACGTTGGTGAAATCATATGTGTATTTGTAAACGTTGTTTTTGAACCACAAGATTTTGTATTTCCATAACGTTGATTATCTAAATCGTTTGCATTCCAAAGTTGTTGTTCGTTTGTGGAGCACCCAATTATCAAGACTTAACTGTTCACGTACCCCGTTATCATAGTGTTAGAACCTACACTATATACTCGAAAATATATTTCATCCGCTAACGGTAGCGAACCGTCTGAATGAGGGCTTGTCAAGCCCATGTGATCACATAACATAAGTTCACGTTTACACCCTGCAAGTGTAACTAATGATAATTGAATTGAGGCCTTTTTGTTCTAACTTGCACGTGAAATGTTTGTTTTCGTACTTGTGTTCAAAGCATAAAAGTATAATACGTATATGTTTCTCATCCCATAGTTTAAAGAGTAAAAGTTGTTGAAAAGGTGGGACTATGATCTCACCTTGATTGCACGAAAGTAAATGTACTTCACAAAGTAACGTGTGCAAGAACGAATGCTAGTCTTGACCTAAACAAATAAGTTGTATCAATTTCCAGTTACGATACAAGGTCGGGCGAAATGTGTTCAATTAGTCCTATGGCTCGTTACTACTCGATGATATAGCATGTGAGTCATGTTGTCAAGTTTCATGCAAGATATAAGTATAAACGCAAGTTAGAACGATTGCATAAGTGTTTGGTTAAGTTTGACTAAAAGTCAAACTTGATCAAATTCAAAGTCAAAGTCAACGGGGTCGGGTCAGGTTTCCGACCATTACACATAAAAACGTAGTCATATATAAGCATGTTAGCAAAATTTCATGTTAAACGGAGTTGCGAGTAAGCGGGAACGAAAGTGCAAAAATCAAAAATTGAGTTTGGTCAGGGGTTTTCTCGCTATAGCGAGATTTTGTGCACACCAGGGCTCGCTATAGCGAGGCCCCTGGTTTCAGGTGTTGTTGCTGAATTTTCAAGTGCACGAACCAAGCTTCTTTCAAACACAACTAATGAACCGTAAATATTCAAAACACGTATCTTATATCGTTGAAAAGGTAATTTAACGAGGAATACAACTAAACACATTTCATTAAACAAAAACATCATTTACAATAACCGAAATCTCGCCAAATGATCATTATTTAACGTTTCAAGCTCAAAAATGCAAATGGTGATTCGGGAATCCAATTTACACATACGAAATGCCGTTTCGAAGGTAATTTGTAACATCCCGCCTTTTTCCGTTTAATTTTCTGTTTAATTATTTAAAGTCCGTTATGTGTTTATAACACCTCCCGTTAATGCGCGTTTTAAATTATCTCGTTTAGGTAATTCACGCACCCGATTAAAACTTGAGGGACCAATCTTGCCATGTGACCAAACTTTTGACTAGATCAAAGTGGTCAAACCACTCCCATCCATTCATCTTTTTCATTTTTCATTTTTCCTTTTCTCTTCATACTTTCCATTTTTCTTTCAATTCTCCAAACAAAAGAATCATCATCTAAATCCAAGCTAGCGGGTGTCTCGCAAAACAAATTACATATTTAGAATCCATGCAACTTCCTCTTCGATTCCATACCGATTTCATCAAGTTTGGGTAACTTTCTAAAATCACTAGATTTTGTGTTCTTGATGTTTTTAACTTATAAAGTTGTTAATTAGTGTCTATGGCTCAAGTCTAACATGAATATATGATTTATATATTCGATTTTGTTATATAAAGTAACTAGCATGAACATAAACTTTGGTGTGTTTGACTTGGTGATTTGGTTATTTGAATGATGTTAAATGTTATAAATGCATGTATTAAATGTGTTCCTAACATCACTAGCTTCAATTTGATGTGTAGGTTGTTTTAGAAAACTTCATAAACATGATTAGTGATTTTGATGTTGTTGGTTAGGGTTTGATAGAATTGAATGTGAACATTTAATGCATTGAAAGCCATGAATTATTGTTAGTAAGTAGTTAGTTGTATTGTATGCTTGATTATCTACAAAACGGCGTGTTTTATGTATGCATTAAATGCCCGAATCATAAACGTGCACTTGTAAAATTTGAAGCATTAAATGTGTGCATTGATTGATCATTTGATTTAAAAAGTCGATTATTGCAAATAATGTTTTCGGTTGGTGAAATGTGTTTAGTTGGGTTCCTTGTCAAATTAGCTTTCTAACGATATAAGGTGCGAGTTCTAAGTGTTAGCGGTTTGTAAAATATGCTTGAAAGAGTTTTGATTTGGGACTTGAACAATTGAGACTGACCAGGTACCAGCACACGACGAATGCCGCGGCGCGGCAATCCTGGGTCGCGGCGCGACCTAAGCCGTGTCCAGGTTCTGACCTCCTTGGTCAAAATAAGAAAAATGTTTGGCACGCTATGGACCTCCGATTCACATGAGACTTGTTCTAACATGCTTATATATGAATAAAAACCTCAGAAAAATAGTTCGGGACCCGACCCAAACATGTTGACTTTTTCGTTGACTTTGACCGATCAAAGTTTGACTTTTTGTCAAACTTAACCAAATGATTATGCAACCTTCCTAACTTGTTTCTATACTTGTATCTTGCATGAAACTTGACAAATTGATTCACATGCTACATAATCGAGTCGTAACGAGCCATAGGACTAATTGAACATCTTTGACCTATCATGTTTACCGTTATTGATACGACGGTCATTTGTTACTCTTGCACACGTGTTTACCGTTGTTGAACATTACGACCTATTTGTTTAGGTCAAGACTAGCATTTTCCTTTGCACACGTTACTTTGTGAAGTACTTTTCATACGTGCACTCAAGGTGAGATCATAGTCCCACTTTTACTCTTTTGAACTTACATTTGGGATGAGAAAACATAAACAATTCTTTTTAACTAAGTGAACACAAGTAGAGGAAAACAAACATTCTACATACGAGTTTAGAACAAAATCCTCAATTCGATTATCATTAGTTACTCTTGCAGTGTGTAAGTGTAGGCGTGAACTTATGTTGTATGGCCAAATGGGTTTGACAAACCCTCATCTCGGACGGTTCGCTACCGTCTACGGATGAAATATATTTTCGAGAAACAGTGTTGTTCTAGCACTATTAATGGGGTTCAACAGACGGAATGTTAAGCCTTGATAATTGGGTGTTCGTGAATATTAACTTTTAGAATGTATTACTATTTTATCAATGTGCAAATCTTGTGGTTTGACTTACATTTACTCACTTACTTATTTAAACCTATGATTTCACCAACGTTTTCGTTGACAGATTCCCTATGTTTTTCTCAGGTCCTTGATCATTAGGTGATACATGCTGAAATGTCCCGTTCTTATTGATTAAAAACGTTCCATATTAATTGATTTCGTTGCGAGGTTTTGACCTCTATATGAGACGTTTTTCAAAGACTGCATTCATTTTTAAAACAAACCATAACCTTTATTTCATAAATAAAGGTTTAAAAAGCTTTACGTAGATTATCAAATAATGATAATCTAAAATATCCTGTTTACACACGACCATTACATAATGGTTTACAATACAAATATATTACATCGAATTCAGTTTCTTGAATGCAGTTTTTACATAATATCATACAAACATGGACTCCAAATCTTGTCCTTATTTTAGTATGCAACAGCGGAAGCTCTTAATATTCACCTGAGAATAAACATGCTTTAAACGTCAACAATAATGTTGGTGAGTTATAGGTTTAACCTATATATATCAAATCGTAACAATAGACCACAAGATTTCATATTTCAATACACATCCCATACATAGAGATAAAAATCATTCATATGGTGAACACCTGGTAACCGACAATAACAAGATGCATATATAAGAATATCCCCATCATTCCGGGACACCCTTCGGATATGATATAAATTTCGAAGTACTAAAGCATCCGGTACTTTGGATGGGGTTTGTTAGGCCCAATAGATCTATCTTTAGGATTCGCGTCAATTAGGGTGTCTGTTCCCTAATTCTTAGATTACCAGACTTAATAAAAAGGGGCATATTCGATTTCGATAATTCAACCATAGAATGTAGTTTCACGTACTTGTGTCTATTTTGTAAATCATTTATAAAACCTGCATGTATTCTCATCCCAAAAATATTAGATTTTAAAAGTGGGACTATAACTCACTTTCACAAATTTTTACTTCGTCGGGAAGTAAGACTTGGCCACTGGTTGATTCACGAACCTATAACAATATATACATATATATCAAAGTATGTTCAAAATATATTTACAACACTTTTAATATATTTTGATGTTTTAAGTTTATTAAGTCAGCTGTCCTCGTTAGTAACCTACAACTAGTTGTCCACAATTAGATGTACAGAAATAAATCGATAAATATTATCTTGAATCAATCCACGACCCAGTGTATACGTATCTCAGTATTGATCACAACTCAAACTATATATATTTTGGAATCAACCTCAACCCTGTATAGCTAACTCCAACATTCACATATAGAGTGTCTATGGTTGTTCCGAAATATATATAGATGTGTCGACATGATAGGTCGAAACATTGTATACGTGTCTATGGTATCTCAAGATTACATAATATATAATACAAGTTGATTAAGTTATGGTTGGAATAGATTTGTTACCAATTTTCACGTAGCTAAAATGAGAAAAATTATCCAATCTTGTTTTACCCATAACTTCTTCATTTTAAATCCGTTTTGAGTGAATCAAATTGCTATGGTTTCATATTGAACTCTATTTTATGAATCTAAACAAAAAAAGTATAGGTTTCTAGTCAGAAAAATAAGTTACAAGTCGTTTTTGTAAAGGTAGTCATTTCAGTCGAAAGAACGACGTCTAGATGACCATTTTAGAAAACATACTTCCACTTTGAGTTTAACCATAATTTTTGGATATAGTTTCATGTTCATAATAAAAATCATTTTCTCAGAATAACAACTTTTAAATCAAAGTTTATCATAGTTTTTAATTAACTAACCCAAAACAGCCCGCGGTGTTACTACGACGGCGTAAATCCGGTTTTACGGTGTTTTTCGTGTTTCCAGGTTTTAAATCATTAAGTTAGCATATCATATAGATATAGAACATGTGTTTAGTTGATTTTAAAAGTCAAGTTAGAAGGATTAACTTTTGTTTGCGAACAAGTTTAGAATTAACTAAACTATGTTCTAGTGATTACAAGTTTAAACCTTCGAATAAGATAGCTTTATATGTATGAATCGAATGATGTTATGAACATCATTACTACCTTAAGTTCCTTGGATGAACCTACTGGAAAAGAGAAAAATGGATCTAGCTTCAATGGATCCTTGGATGGCTCAAAGTTCTTGAAGCAAAATCATGACACGAAAACAAGTTCAAGTAAGATCATCACTTGAAATAAGATTGTTATAGTTATAGAAATTGAACCAAAGTTTGAATATGATTATTACCTTGTATTAGAATAATAACCTACTGTAAGAAACAAAGATTTCTTGAGGTTGGATGATCACCTTACAAGATTGGAAGTGAGCTAGCAAACTTGAAAGTATTCTTGATTTTATGAAACTAGAACTTTTGGAATTTATGAAGAACACTTAGAACTTGAAGATAGAACTTGAGAGAGTTCAATTAGATGAATAAAATTGAAGAATGAAAGTGTTTGTAGGTGTTTTTGGTCGTTGGTGTATGGATTAGATATAAAGGATATGTAATTTTGTTTTCATGTAAATAAGTCATGAATGATTACTCATATTTTTGTAATCTTATGAGATATTTCATGCTAGTTGCCAAATGATGGTTCCCACATGTGTTAGGTGACTCACATGGGCTGCTAAGAGCTGATCATTGGAGTGTATATACCAATAGTACATACATCTAAAAGCTGTGTATTGTACGAGTACGAATACGGGTGCATACGAGTAGAATTGTTGATGAAACTGAACGAGAATGTAATTGTAAGCATTTTTGTTAAGTAGAAGTATTTTGATAAGTGTATTGAAGTCTTTCAAAAGTGTATAAATACATATTAAAACACTACATGTATATACATTTTAACTGAGTCGTTAAGTCATCGTTAGTCGTTACATGTAAGTGTTGTTTTGAAACCTTTAGGTTAACGATCTTGTTAAATGTTGTTAACCCAATGTTTATAATAACAAAAGAGATTTTAAATTATTATATTATCATGATATTATGATGTACGAATATCTCTTAATATGATATATATACATTAAATGTCGTTACAACGATAAACATTACATATATGTCTCGTTTCAAAATCATTAAGTTAGTAGTCTTGTTTTTACATATGTAGTTCATTGTTAATATAATTAATGATATGTTTACTTATCATAATATCATGTTAACTATATATCTAACCATATATATGTCATCATATAGTTTTTTTACAAGTTTTAACGTTCGTGAATCACCGGTCAACTTGGGTGGTCAATTGTCTATATGAAACCTATTTCAATTAATCAAGTCTTAACAAGTTTGATTGCTTAACATGTTGGAAACATTTAATCATGTAAATATAAATCTCAATTAATATATATAAACATGGAAAAGTTCGGGTCACTACAGTACCTACCCGTTAAATAAATTTCGTCCCGAAATTTTAAGCTGTTGAAGGTGTTGACGAATCTTCTGGAAATAGATGCGGGTATTTCTTCTTCATCTAATCTTCACGCTCCCAGGTGAACTCGGGTCCTCTACGAGCATTCCATCGAACCTTAACAATTGGTATCTTGTTTTGCTTAAGTCTTTTAACCTCACGATCCATTATTTCGACGGGTTCTTCGATGAATTGAAGTTTTTCGTTGATTTGGATTTCATCTAACAGAATAGTGAGATCTTCTTTAGCAAAACATTTCTTTAAATTCGAGACGTGGAAAGTGTTATGTACAGCCGCGAGTTGTTGAGGTAACTCTAGTCGGTAAGCTACTGGTCCGACACGATCAATAATCTTGAATGGTCCAATATACCTTGGATTTAATTTCCCTCGTTTACCAAATCGAACAACGCCTTTCCAAGGTGCAACTTTAAGCATGACCATCTCTCCAATTTCAAATTCTATATCTTTTCTTTTAATGTCAGCGTAGCTCTTTTGTCGACTTTGGGCGGTTTTCAACCGTTGTTGAATTTGGATGATCTTCTCGGTAGTTTCTTGTATAATCTCCGGACCCGTAATCTGTATATCCCCCACTTCACTCCAACAAATCGGAGACCTGCACTTTCTACCATAAAGTGCTTCAAACGGCGCCATCTCAATGCTTGAATGGTAGCTGTTGTTGTAGGAAAATTCTGCTAACGGTAGATGTCGATCCCAACTGTTTCCGAAATCAATAACACATGCTCGTAGCATGTCTTCAAGCGTTTGTATCATCCTTTCGCTCTGCCCATCAGTTTGTGGATGATAGGCAGTACTCATGTCTAGACGAGTTCCTAATGCTTGCTGTAATGTCTGCCAGAATCTTGAAATAAATCTGCCATCCCTATCAGAGATAATAGAGATTGGTATTCCATGTCTGGAGACGACTTCCTTCAAATACAGTCGTGCTAACTTCTCCATCTTGTCAACTTCTCTTATTGGTAGGAAGTGTGCTGATTTGGTGAGACGATCAACTATTACCCAAATAGTATCAAAACCACTTGCAGTCCTTGGCAATTTAGTGATGAAATCCATGGTAATGTTTTCCCATTTCCATTCCGGGATTTCGGGTTGTTGAAGTAGACCTGATGGTTTCTGATGCTCAGCTTTGACCTTAGAACACGTCAAACATTCTCCTACGTATTTAGCAACATCGGCTTTCATACCCGGCCACCAAAAATGTTTCTTGAGATCCTTGTACATCTTCCCCGTTCCAGGATGTATTGAGTATCTGGTTTTATGAGCTTCTCTAAGTACCATTTCTCTCATATCTCCAAATCTTGGTACCCAAATCCTTTCAGCCCTATACCGGGTTCCGTCTTCCCGAATATTAAGATGCTTCTCCGATCCTTTGGGTATTTCATCCTTTAAATTTCCTTCTTTTAAAACTCCTTGTTGCGCCTCCTTTATTTGAGTAGTAAGGTTATTATGAATCATTATATTCATAGATTTTACTCGAATGGGTTCTCTGTCCTTCCTGCTCAAGGCATCGGCTACCACATTTGCCTTTCCCGGGTGGTAACGAATCTCAAAGTCGTAATCATTCAATAATTCAATCCACCTACGCTGCCTCATATTCAGTTGTTTCTGATTAAATATGTGTTGAAGACTTTTGTGGTCGGTATATATAATACTTTTGACCCCATATAAGTAGTGCCTCCAAGTCTTTAATGCAAAAACAACCGCGCCTAATTCCAAATCATGCGTCATATAATTTTGTTCGTGAATCTTCAATTGTCTAGACGCATAAGCAATCACCTTCGTTCGTTGCATTAATACACAACCGAGACCTTGCTTTGATGCGTCACAATAAATCACAAAATCATCATTCCCTTCAGGCAATGACAATATAGGTGCCGTAGTTAGCTTTTTCTTCAATAACTGAAATGCTTTCTCTTGTTCATCATTCCATTCAAATTTCTTCCCTTTATGCGTTAATGCAGTCAAGGGTTTTGCTATTCTGGAAAAGTCTTGGATGAACCTTCTGTAGTAACCAGCTAGTCCTAAAAACTGGCGTATGTGTTTCGGAGTTTTCGGGGTTTCCCACTTTTCAACAGTTTCTATCTTTGCCGGATCCACCTTAATACCTTCTTTGTTCACTATGTGACCGAGGAATTGAACTTCTTCCAACCAAAATGCACACTTTGAAAACTTAGCGTACAATTCTTCCTTCCTCAATACTTCTAACACCTTTCTCAAATGTTCACCGTGTTCTTGGTCATTCTTTGAGTAAATAAGTATGTCATCAATGAAAACAATGACAAACTTGTCAAGGTATGGTCCACACACTCGGTTCATAAGGTCCATGAACACAGCTGGTGCATTAGTTAAACCAAACGGCATGACCATAAACTCGTAATGACCGTAACGTGTTCTGAAAGCAGTCTTTGGAATATCATCTTCTTTCACCCGCATTTGATGATACCCGGAACGTAAGTCAATCTTTGAATAAACAGACGAGCCTTGTAGTTGATCAAATAAGTCGTCGATTCTCGGTAGTGGGTAGCGGTTCTTGATGGTAAGTTTGTTCAACTCTCGGTAGTCGATACACAACCTGAATGTACCATCTTTCTTCTTGACAAACAAAACAGGAGCTCCCCACGGTGATGTGCTTGGTCGAATGAAACCACGCTCTAAAAGTTCTTGTAATTGGCTTTGCAGTTCTTTCATCTCGCTGGGTGCGAGTCTGTAAGGAGCACGAGCTATTGGTGCAGCTCCTGGTACAAGATCTATTTGAAATTCAACGGATCGATGTGGGGGTAATCCCGGTAATTCTTTCGGAAATACATCGGGAAATTCTTTTGCAATGGGAACATCATTGATGCTCTTTTCTTCAGTTTGTACTTTCTCGACGTGTGCTAGAACAGCATAGCAACCTTTTCTTATTAGTTTTTGTGCCTTCAAATTACTAATAAGATGTAGCTTCGTGTTGCCCTTTTCTCCGTACACCATTAAGGGTTTTCCTTTTTCTCGTATAATGCGAATTGCATTTTTGTAACAAACGATCTCCGCTTTCACTTCTTTCAACCAGTCCATACCGATTATCACATCAAAACTCCCTAACTCTACTGGTATCAAATCAATCTTAAATGTTTCGCTAACCAGTTTAATTTCTCGATTCCGACATATATTATCTGCTGAAATTAATTTACCATTTGCTAATTCGAGTAAAAATTTACTATCCAAAGGCGTCAATGGACAACTTAATTTAGCACAAAAATCTCTACTCATATAGCTTCTATCCGCACCCGAATCAAATAAAACGTAAGCAGATTTATTGTCAATAAGAAACGTACCCGTAACAAGCTCCGGGTCTTCCTGTGCCTCTACCGCATTAATATTGAAAACTCTTCCACGGCCTTGTCCATTCGTGTTCTCCTGGTTCGGGCAATTTCTAATAATGTGGCCTGGTTTTCCACATTTATAACAAACTACATTGGCATAACTTGCTCCGACACTACTTGCTCCGCCATTACTCGTTCCGACACCATTTGTTCCTTTCGTTCTATTAACCCCTGGTCCGTAGACCTCACACTTCACCGCGCTATGACCATTTCTTTTACACTTGTTGCAAAATTTGGTGCAGAACCCCGAGTGATTCTTTTCACACCTTTGGCATAGCTGCTTCTGATTGTTGTTGTTGTTGCGGTTATTATTGTTGTTGGGATGATTGTTGTAGTTGCTGTTGTTGTTGTTGTTGTTGTTGGGCCGTTTGTTGTAGTTGCGATTGATGTTGCGATTGTTGGGATAATTGTTGCGATTATTGTTGTAATTGCTGTTGTTGTTGTATTGGTGATTCTTATCACCGTTTTCCTCCCACTTTCTTTTGACTTGCTTCACATTGGCCTCTTCAGCAGTCTGTTCTTTAATTCTTTCTTCAATCTGGTTCACTAGTTTGTGAGCCATTCTACATGCCTGTTGTATGGAGGCAGGCTCGTGTGAACTTATATATTCTTGGATTCTTTCCGGTAATCCTTTCACAAACGCGTCGATCTTCTCTTCCTCATCTTCGAATGCTCCCGGACACAATAGGCACAATTCTGTGAATCGTCTTTCGTACGTGGTAATATCAAATCCTTGGGTTCGTAACCCTCTAAGTTCTGTCTTGAGCTTATTGACCTCGGTTCTGGGACGGTACTTCTCGTTCATCAAGTGCTTGAATGCTGACCACGGTAGTGCGTACGCATCATCTTGTCCCACTTGCTCTAGATAGGTATTCCACCATGTTAACGCAGAACCTGTGAAGGTATGCGTAGCGTACTTCACTTTGTCCTCTTCAGTACACTTACTTATGGCAAACACCGATTCAACCTTCTCGGTCCACCGTTTCAATCCGATCGGTCCTTCGGTTCCATCAAATTCCAAAGGTTTGCAGGCAGTGAATTCTTTGTAGGTGCATCCTACACGATTTCCTGTACTGCTAGATCCAAGGTTATTGTTGGTATGTAGCGCAGCCTGTACTGCGGCTATGTTTGAAGCTAGAAAAGTACGGAATTCCTCTTCATTCATATTCACGGTGTGTCGAGTAGTCGGTGCCATTTCCTTCAAAATAGTTAAATGGAACAAGTTAATCATACAGAATATTAAGAGTAGTTAATAGTATTTCGTAGCATAATATGAACTCATTTATAAAAGCTTTTTCTTCATATTAGCGTTTTATAAGTTTAAATTCGGGTAGTACCTACCCGTTAAGTTCATACTTAGTAGCTAATATACAATTCAACTACTACAATTCTATATGAAAAACTGATTGTAATAATATTTCGCGTTCAAACTTTTATACAATATTTTACAAACTTACAATACCGCTTATTTTACATAAAGCATGAAATATAGCACACAATAACTTTGATACAAGATAGTTGTGAAGACAATTCTAGCTAGTACACAAGTCGTTCGGCAAAGGCAATAAAGACACGTAATTCATACGTCCAGAAACAAGTCATGCATTCTGGTTTTACTAGGACTACTTCCCATCCTTGGTCTTGTGCAACATAACCGTTATGGCCGTTGATAAGACAGCGTGTTGTAACGTCATCAAAGGGACGAGGGTTACGTAATGTCCAACAGTCCCGTAATAATCTAAAAACCTCATTTCTTACCCCAATTACCGAATCCGTCACTTGTGGAAACGTTTTGTTTAATAGTTGTAGCCCGATGTTCTTGTTCTCACTTTGGTGAGAAGCGAACATTACTAATCCGTAAGCATAACATGCTTCTTTATGTTGCATGTTAGCCGGATATATTGAGTCAAAATAATTTCTTAACCCGTTGCGTAAAATAGCATTTGGGTTCCCCGCAATATATGCGTCAAAGTAAACACATCGTAACTTATGGGTTTCCCAATGTGATATCCCCCATCTTTCAAACGAAAGTCTCTTATAAACCAAGACATTCTTGGAACGTTCTTCGAATGTCTTACAAACTGATCTCGCCTTAAATAGTTGTGCCGAAGAATTCTGGCCGACTCTAGACAAGATTTCATCAATCATGTCTCCGGGTAGGTCTCTTAAAATATTGGGTTGTCTATCCATTTTGTGTTTTTAAACTGTAAAATAGACAAGAGTTAGTTTCATAAAAAAAAATACTTATTAATACAAGCAATTTTTACATATATCATAAAGCATAAGAACACTATATTACATATATTACACCACACGAATACAACTATCTTATTCCGACTCGCTCGTTTCTTCTTCTTCGGTTTTGGTTCGTTTTGCCAAGTTTCTAGGGATATATGATGTTCCCCTAATACGAGCCGTCGTTGTCCACATTGGTTTAGAAAAACCTGGTGGTTTAGAGGTTCCCGGGTCATTGTTACAACTTAAGGACTTCGGGGGTTGACGATACATATAAAGTTCATCGGGGTTGGAATTAGATTTCTCTATTTTTATGCCCTTTCCCTTATTATTTTCTTTTGCCTTTTTAAATTCAGTTGGGGTAATTTCTATAACATCATCGGAATTCTCGTCGGAATCCGATTCATCGGAGAATTGGTAATCCTCCCAATATTTTGCTTCCTTGGCGGAAACACCATTGACCATAATTAACTTTGGTCGGTTGGTTGAGGATTTTCTTTTACTTAACCGTTTTATTATTTCCCCCACCGATTCTATTTCTTCATCCGGTTCCGATTCTTCTTCCGGTTCCGATTCTTCTTCCGGTTCCGACTCTTCTTCCGGTTCCTCTTCGGGAACTTGTGAATCAGTCCACAAATCATTCCAATTTACATTTGACTCTTCATTATTATTAGGTGAGTCAATGGGACTTGTTCTAGAGGTAGACATCTATCACATAATATCAAACACGTTAAGAGATTAATATATCACATAATATTCATATGTTAAAAATATATAGTTTCCAACAAAAATGTTAAGCAATCATTTTTAAAGAAAACACGGTCGAAGTCCAGACTCACTAATGCATCCTAACAAACTCGATAAGACACACTAATGCAAATTTTCTGGTTCTCTAAGACCAACGCTCTGATACCAACTGAAATGTCCCGTTCTTATTGATTAAAAACGTTCCATATTAATTGATTTCGTTGCGAGGTTTTGACCTCTATATGAGACGTTTTTCAAAGACTGCATTCATTTTTAAAACAAACCATAACCTTTATTTCATAAATAAAGGTTTAAAAAGCTTTACGTAGATTATCAAATAATGATAATCTAAAATATCCTGTTTACACACGACCATTACATAATGGTTTACAATACAAATATATTACATCGAATTCAGTTTCTTGAATGCAGTTTTTACATAATATCATACAAACATGGACTCCAAATCTTGTCCTTATTTTAGTATGCAACAGCGGAAGCTCTTAATATTCACCTGAGAATAAACATGCTTTAAACGTCAACAATAATGTTGGTGAGTTATAGGTTTAACCTATATATATCAAATCGTAACAATAGACCACAAGATTTCATATTTCAATACACATCCCATACATAGAGATAAAAATCATTCATATGGTGAACACCTGGTAACCGACAATAACAAGATGCATATATAAGAATATCCCCATCATTCCGGGACACCCTTCGGATATGATATAAATTTCGAAGTACTAAAGCATCCGGTACTTTGGATGGGGTTTGTTAGGCCCAATAGATCTATCTTTAGGATTCGCGTCAATTAGGGTGTCTGTTCCCTAATTCTTAGATTACCAGACTTAATAAAAAGGGGCATATTCGATTTCGATAATTCAACCATAGAATGTAGTTTCACGTACTTGTGTCTATTTTGTAAATCATTTATAAAACCTGCATGTATTCTCATCCCAAAAATATTAGATTTTAAAAGTGGGACTATAACTCACTTTCACAAATTTTTACTTCGTCGGGAAGTAAGACTTGGCCACTGGTTGATTCACGAACCTATAACAATATATACATATATATCAAAGTATGTTCAAAATATATTTACAACACTTTTAATATATTTTGATGTTTTAAGTTTATTAAGTCAGCTGTCCTCGTTAGTAACCTACAACTAGTTGTCCACAATTAGATGTACAGAAATAAATCGATAAATATTATCTTGAATCAATCCACGACCCAGTGTATACGTATCTCAGTATTGATCACAACTCAAACTATATATATTTTGGAATCAACCTCAACCCTGTATAGCTAACTCCAACATTCACATATAGAGTGTCTATGGTTGTTCCGAAATATATATAGATGTGTCGACATGATAGGTCGAAACATTGTATACGTGTCTATGGTATCTCAAGATTACATAATATATAATACAAGTTGATTAAGTTATGGTTGGAATAGATTTGTTACCAATTTTCACGTAGCTAAAATGAGAAAAATTATCCAATCTTGTTTTACCCATAACTTCTTCATTTTAAATCCGTTTTGAGTGAATCAAATTGCTATGGTTTCATATTGAACTCTATTTTATGAATCTAAACAAAAAAAGTATAGGTTTCTAGTCGGAAAAATAAGTTACAAGTCGTTTTTGTAAAGGTAGTCATTTCAGTCGAAAGAACGACGTCTAGATGACCATTTTAGAAAACATACTTCCACTTTGAGTTTAACCATAATTTTTGGATATAGTTTCATGTTCATAATAAAAATCATTTTCTCAGAATAACAACTTTTAAATCAAAGTTTATCATAGTTTTTAATTAACTAACCCAAAACAGCCCGCGGTGTTACTACGACGGCGTAAATCCGGTTTTACGGTGTTTTTCGTGTTTCCAGGTTTTAAATCATTAAGTTAGCATATCATATAGATATAGAACATGTGTTTAGTTGATTTTAAAAGTCAAGTTAGAAGGATTAACTTTTGTTTGCGAACAAGTTTAGAATTAACTAAACTATGTTCTAGTGATTACTAGTTTAAACCTTCGAATAAGATAGCTTTATATGTATGAATCGAATGATGTTATGAACATCATTACTACCTTAAGTTCCTTGGATGAACCTACTGGAAAAGAGAAAAATGGATTTAGCTTCAATGGATCCTTGGATGGCTCAAAGTTCTTGAAGCAAAATCATGACACGAAAACAAGTTCAAGTAAGATCATCACTTGAAATAAGATTGTTATAGTTATAGAAATTGAACCAAAGTTTGAATATGATTATTACCTTGTATTAGAATAATAACCTACTGTAAGAAACAAAGATTTCTTGAGGTTGGATGATCACCTTACAAGATTGGAAGTGAGCTAGCAAACTTGAAAGTATTCTTGATTTTATGAAACTAGAACTTTTGGAATTTATGAAGAACACTTAGAACTTGAAGATAGAACTTGAGAGAGTTCAATTAGATGAAGAAAATTGAAGAATGAAAGTGTTTGTAGGTGTTTTTGGTCGTTGGTGTATGGATTAGATATAAAGGATATGTAATTTTGTTTTCATGTAAATAAGTCATGAATGATTACTCATATTTTTGTAATCTTATGAGATATTTCATGCTAGTTGCCAAATGATGGTTCCCACATGTGTTAGGTGACTCACATGGGCTGCTAAGAGCTGATCATTGGAGTGTATATACCAATAGTACATACATCTAAAAGCTGTGTATTGTACGAGTACGAATACGGGTGCATACGAGTAGAATTGTTGATGAAACTGAACGAGAATGTAATTGTAAGCATTTTTGTTAAGTAGAAGTATTTTGATAAGTGTATTGAAGTCTTTCAAAAGTGTATAAATACATATTAAAACACTACATGTATATACATTTTAACTGAGTCGTTAAGTCATCGTTAGTCGTTACATGTAAGTGTTGTTTTGAAACCTTTAGGTTAACGATCTTGTTAAATGTTGTTAACCCAATGTTTATAATAACAAAAGAGATTTTAAATTATTATATTATCATGATATTATGATGTACGAATATCTCTTAATATGATATATATACATTAAATGTCGTTACAACGATAAACATTACATATATGTCTCGTTTCAAAATCATTAAGTTAGTAGTCTTGTTTTTACATATGTAGTTCATTGTTAATATAATTAATGATATGTTTACTTATCATAATATCATGTTAACTATATATCTAACCATATATACGTCATCATATAGTTTTTTTACAAGTTTTAACGTTCGTGAATCACCGGTCAACTTGGGTGGTCAATTGTCTATATGAAACCTATTTCAATTAATCAAGTCTTAACAAGTTTGATTGCTTAACATGTTGGAAACATTTAATCATGTAAATATAAATCTCAATTAATATATATAAACATGGAAAAGTTCGGGTCACTACACATGCTTCCGCACATTCTTTTTGATACTTGCTTGGATGTCGAGTATACTTGCATATGTGGAGCGACTTTTGACTACTTTAAACTGTGTCGCATGTGTTTCATTTGTACTTTAAACATCGTTATGTACTAGTTATGGAAACTACTTTTGTAAACTTTGAAACATCCACACTTATGAAATGAATGCGACATATTTTCGGTCAAACTTTGTCTTAAAGACTTATGACCATGTAATGGGACCAACGTAGACGGCGCCGTCAAACATGATTTGGTCGGGTCGCTACAGATGGTATCAGAGCGTTGGTTGTAGGGATTTAGAGTTCATTGGTGTCGACCCCGAGTCATAGGGTACATTGGTGAGTCTAGACTACAACCGGCATATAGACTTGACGTAGGAATTACTTGACTACTTGTGCATTTATACTCGAACTCTCCTACTCATATTTATTCTTATTCTACCTTAATCTCACGTTGACTAATTTGATTGACACGCCACCTTGACTATATGAAGTAATGTCGAATGCACATATGAATTAGGGTAATATAATTTTCGGGATTATATTACGGTGACTCATATGAACGTTCCGACATTATGACATAAAGAATTTAAGGCGAGTCAAGGAAAATTTTCTCTCTATCTTTATTCCATATCACGGTTAGTATTATTTAGAATACTAACCAACGGTATTCTTTTGTTTTGAAGGAACAATGCCTCCTCGCCGTGTGCCACGCCGTGAAACTCCCGAACAAGCACTACAACGAATGGTGGCCACCGCCGTAGAGGCGGCCATGGCCGGTCACTCCTCCAACAACAACAATAACAATAACAACAACAACAATCAAGGGGCCGGTAACTCAAGCGAAGGGTGCTCCTACAAAGCTTTTATGGGGTGCAAACCTCACACTTATGATGGAACCGGGGGACCGGTTACACTCACTCGATGGTTCGAACAAACGGAGGCCGTCTTTAGCATAAGCGGTTGTCGGGACCAAGATAAGGTCAAGTACTCCACCCACACTCTCGCCGGCGTCGCTCTTACATGGTGGAACACCTATGTACAATCGGTGGGTACCGATGAAGCTCATGCCCTCTCTTGGGCCGATTTAAGGGAAAAGATGATTGTTGAATATTTCCCTCGCGAAGAAACCCGAAAGTTCGAACAAGAGCTAAGAACTTTGAAGGCGGTCGGAAACGATCTCAAGGCCTACAATCAACGATTCGCCGAGCTATCCTTGATGTGTCCCAACCTCGTGAACCCCGAATCTCAAAGGGTTGAACTCTATATGGATGGTCTTCCAAAGAGCATCAAACAAGGTGTGATGTCCTCCAAACCCGCTAATCACCAAGCCGCTTTGAACATGGCCTGCCAATTGATTGAAACGGTTGATGAAATCGTAGTGCCGGCTTCTAAGGCCGAGGTCAAATCGGGTGGCAATAAAAGGAAATGGGAAGCCACTCCATCAAGCAACTAAAAAAACAACACCTTCACCAAAAAGCCTTTCACCAACGACGGCAAGAAAGGTTATGCCGGAACTCAACCTTTTTGCAACAAATGTTACAAACACCACTCGGGTGAATGCGGCAAGCTAATTTGCCACCAGTGCCAAGGAGTTGGTCATAAGGCCAACAATTGCACAAGTGTTGCCCCTGTCGCTCGAAAGGGGCCCAATCCTCCAAAAACGGTCACTTGATATGAATGTGGCCAAACGGGCCATTATAGGAACGAATGCCCGAAGAAGAAGGCCAACCCCAACACACGCGGCCGAGCCTTCAACATTAACACCGAGGAAGCCCGGGATGACAATGAACTAGTCACGGGTACGTTTCTTCTCAACAACACTTATGTTACTTATTTATTCGATTCGGGTGCCGATAAGAGTTTTGTATCCAAGACTTTGACTCATTCTTTTAGCACTCCACCACTTCCACTAGATACCACTTATACCATTGAAGTGGCCAACGGGAAACTATTGAGTGCCGACACATATTACCGGGGGTGTACGTTAAACATTTTGGGTAATGAGTTTGAAATTGACTTGATACCCATGGAACTAGGAAGCTTCGATGTAATAATCGGTATGAATTGGCTAGCCAAAACGAAATCTCACATTCTTTGTGATCTTAACGCAATCCGAATTCCTATCGAGAATGGTGAACCTTTGATTGTTTATGGCGATAAGAGGTGCACCGGACTCAACCTCATTTCGTACATTAAAGTTAGAAAACTACTCCGTAAGGGTTGTTTTGTAATCCTTGCTCACGTTAAGAAAGTCGAGTCCGATGAGAAGCATAACGATGATGTGCCAATTGTTAGTGACTTTTCCGATGTATTTCCCGACGAATTGCCGGGTCTTCCACCTCATCGACCGGTTGAATTCCAAATCGATCTTATTCCAAGAGCTGCACCCATAGCACGTGCACCATATAGACTCGCTCCATCCGAAATGCAAGAATTGCAAAGTCAAATCCAAGAACTACTTGATCGTGGTTTTATCCAACCTAGCCATTCACCTTGGGGCGCTCCGATTTTGTTTGTTAAAAAGAAAGACGGATCCCTACGAATGTGCATTGATTATCGTGAACTAAAAAAATTGACGGTTAAAAATTGATATCCTCTTCCTCGCATCGATGACCTCTTTGATCAACTACAAGGGTCTTGTGTATATTCGAAAATCGATCTCCGCTCTGGTTAACTTCAATTAAGGGTTAAGGGGGAAGATGTTTCCAAAACCGCTTTCCGAACTCATTATGGTAGTTATGAATTCCTTGTCATGCCATTTGGTCTCACTAACGCACCGGCGGTGTTCATAGATCTTATGAACCGCGTGTGCAAACCGTATCTCGACAAATTCGTTATCGTGTTCATCGATGATATTTTGGTCTATTCTAAAAACGAAGAAGAACACGAGGAACATCTCCGACTTGTGCTTGAACTTTTAAGACAAGAATGACTCTATGCCAAATTCTCCAAGTGTGAATTTTGGTTGAAGGAAGTTCAATTTCTTGGTCATGTAGTAAGTGATCAAGGTATTAAAGTCGATCCATCAATAATCGAAGCCATTAGTAAATGGGAAACTCCTACTACTCCTACTCATATTCGTCAATTCTTGGGTCTCGCCGGATACTATCGTAGATTCATCAAAGATTTCTCTTTGGTCGCTCGTCCTCTAACCGCGTTAACTCATAAGGGAAGAAAATTCGTTTGGGCAACCGAACAAGAATCCGCATTTCAAATCTTGAAAACGAAGCTAACCACCGCTCCTATCTTGTCACTTCCCGAAGGCAACGATGATTTTGTTGTGTATTGCGACGCCTCAAAACATGGTTTTGGGTGTGTGTTGATGCAACGAACGAAAGTCATTTCTTATGCTTCCCGACAACTCAAAATTCATGAACGAAACTACACGACACATGATCTCGAACTCGGAGCCGTTGTCTTTGCACTTAAAATGTGGAGACACTATCTTTATGGAACCAAGAGTACTATCTTTACCGATCACAAAAGTCTCCAACACATCTTCGATCAAAAGCAACTAAAC
Organism: Rutidosis leptorrhynchoides; assembly: GCF_046630445.1. Taxonomy (NCBI): domain Eukaryota; kingdom Viridiplantae; phylum Streptophyta; class Magnoliopsida; order Asterales; family Asteraceae; genus Rutidosis; species Rutidosis leptorrhynchoides. Next base: position 409,883,048 of record NC_092337.1, on the reverse strand, counting down.
ATGAAACAACGAAGGTGGATTGAAACCTTAAACGATTACGATTGCGAGCTTCGTTACCATCCCGGAAAGGCAAATGTAGTAGCCGATGCCTTAAGTCATAAAGAAAGAGCGGTGCCTCTTCGTGTCCGAGCCTTAAACATCACCATCCACACAAACCTTAATAGCCAAATTCGGGTAGCCCAAGATGAAGCTCTCAAGGATGAAAACATTTCACACGAGCTCTTGAACATTCTCGTCTCTAGATTCGAAACTAAGTGATAGTGCTCCAAATGAACATATATTTAGTAGCAATATCGTTCCAATATGTAAAGTTTTTAAATGTAATTTCCTTATTTTTAGTTGTAATAGTTAAATAAATAAGTGCGAAGACGAAAGACGCAAATCGCTCGAAAATGAAGATTTAAAGACAAAAACAAAGATTTGAAAGACCAAAACGTCCAAAAAGCTCAAATGTACAAGATACAATTAAAAAGGTTCAAATTATTGATGAAGAACGTCTAAAAATGACAAGAGTACAAGTTACAAAACGCAAAGTACACGATATAAAATAGTACGCAAGGACGTTCGAAAATCCGGAACCGGGACATGAGTCAACTCTCAACGCTCGACGCAACGGTGTAAAAATTACGAGTCAACTATGCACAAGAATAAAATATAATATTTAAATAATTCATAATAAGAATAATATTAAATAATAAAAAGTTGTTAATTTAGCATAGTTCAGGGGTCGTAAATGAAAATTCAATTTCATATTTTGCCTATAAAAGGCGATGATTATCGATCAATTTAAAAAGCATCCCTTTTTCTATCCTAAAAATCTATTATCAATATCAATATCTAAAAATCTCTATCATAATGTTAATGTAATAAGATATAACAATAATCTTAATTTTAATTTTAAATTATGATAATAATAAGATTTATGATAGAGATCGTTTGAGTGTGTAAGTCGAAATTCTGTCCGTGTAACGCTACGCTATTTTTAATCATTGTAAGTTATGTTCAACCTTTTTATATTAATGTCTCGTAGCTAAGTTATTATTATGCTTATTTAAAACGAAGTAATCATGATGTTGGGCTAATTACTAAAATTGGGTAATTGGGCTTTGTACCATAATTAAGGTTTGGGCAAAAGACCGACACTTGTGGAAATTGGACTATTGACTATTAATAGATGGGGGGTATTGTCTAATTGAGTGACAACTCATTGGAGTCTGTCGAACCTATCTTCAAATTAATTATCCTAATAATTAATAATGATTATGGTTGTCCTATTTAGTGACGTTCATATGGAATCTATTATAATCATTTAATTAATTATTCGGGTTGGGTAATTGATTATTCAAACTGATCAAGTGGGTAAATTAATATTCATATCTAATCAAAACAGGGGTAGATTACATACAGTGATAACTGGTGTAATTGTTGACAGAAGTGATAACTGCGTCACAGTTTAAATCCTTAATTAGTTGGAATATTTGACTTCGGGTATAAGGGTAATTTGATGAGGACACTCGCACTTTATATTTATGACCGATGGACTATTATGGATAAAAACCAGATAGGTATCAAATAAACCATGACAAAGGACAATTAACCCGAGTAACAATTAATTAAAATCAAAACGTCAAACATCATGATTACGGAAGTTTAAATAAGCATAATCCTTTTATTTCATATTCTATCGCAATTTTATTTATTGTTATTTTATTTATCATCATTTATTTATTTTACGCACTTTAATTATTGTCATTTATCTTTACGCTTAAAAATATAAAATCGACAAACCGGTCATTAAACGGTAAAAACCCCCCTTTTATAATAATATTACTACTTATATATATATATATATTTATATAAATATAGTTTTATAAAAATATAGTACGTAATCACTAGCTCCCTGTGGAACGAACCGGACTTACTAAAAACTACACTACTCTACGATTAGGTACACTGCCTATAGTGTTGTAGCAAGGTTTAGGTATATCCCATCCGTAAATTAATAAAACTTGTGTCATATTTTGTAGTATTTCCTAGTAAAAATAATACTATTTCGTACCCTCACGCTACATCATCAAGTTTTTGGCGCCGCTGCCGGGGAGCGCTAAAACGCTATATTTTTAATTATAATAATATTGAAATAAAATATAATAATATAATAATATTGAAATAGAATATAATAATATAATAATATTGAAATAGAATATAATAATATAATAATATTTTAGAATCAAAATTTGATACGTAAAGTTTTAAAAAGTCGTATTTATTAAATACTTCAGGGGTATATTATGTAACTTGTAATTAATAATTTCTATCATATCGCTTTCATGTGAATAGTAAATTAATTAATTTCTTTTCATTTACTATTCATGAATAGTAAATGAATTAAAAAAAAAAGTTTTGAAAAAAATAATAATTATAAAAAAATTATTAATTTGTAAAAAAATATCGTTTATTAAAAAAAAAAAAAAAAAAACGTAAAAAAAAAAACGTAAAAAAAAAAAAAAATTATTAAAAAAAATATATATATTTTTTTTAAGATTTTGTCTATAAAAAAAATGTTTTTTTTTTAGTTTTATTACCTTTAGATTTTTAGACTATAGTCGCAACTTTTAGTATTAAGTTTAGTTTTGCCATAGTTATTTTTACTTCTAGAATTTTTAGGCTTTGCCGTAAAATCCCTTAAGTGCTTATTCCTTAGACTAAGTTTTAGGTGCTTTAGAATTTTACGACGCCGTATTTCGCACTACTTTCTTATTTTTATTTTTCGACGCCTATTTTTCGACCTTTTTATTTTTCGACACTTTTCGACGCGCAATCTTTTTCTCTCTTATTTCTCGCCATTCTAGTTTTTAGGACTTAGAATTTTTTCTACTTCTTCTCTAAATTTCTTAAAATTACGAAAATTTATTTTAAGTGGTTAAATTGATAGACATCAAAATTTTCTGGTTCGTAGTAATAGTTGGATTTGTACGTGGACCGGGTTATTGGAGCCAAACAGTACTCAATTATATTGAGACCAAACGAATCCTGCCCCTCTGCTGCATCTTTTGGCTATTCGAAACGTGAGCAAAATCAGAAAAGTCTATTAATTGGATAACTTATTATAATTTTTCTTTCCTTTTTAAAAACTAATAGGATATTCAGTGAATGCACCGAGCAAGACGTTCGCCGCCGGTCATACGTTCACCACCTGTAACTCGATCAAGACATCTAGCAAATATTGTCGCCGTTGATTTTTCTTTAGAATCGTCATCTAGTCGAACAAGAACTCCAACTCAAATTTCCGATAATCCATCTTTTGAACCCGACTTCACAATTAAGAACCCGGAGCATATTCAAGGACAATTCCAAGATCTTGAACCACTAATTATTCCTCCTGAGCCACAAACCATTAAATCAGAATCCTCTAGTGATTCGTATTCAACAAATTCAATTATGGAAGTAACGGAACCTCTAAGTATGGAAGATCGAATGAGAGCCACACGCACGGGCCAAGGTCACGCCATTATTAAGCCAGAAGTTAATGCGCCAGATTATGAAATCAAAGGACAAATTCTACACATGGTAACTAACCAATGCCAATTCAGTGGTGCACCGAATGAAGATCCTAACGAACACCTTCGTACATTTAAAAGAATTTGTACACTATTCAAAATCCGAGAAGTGGAAGATGAGCAGATCTATCTCATGTTGTTTCCCTGGACTTTAAAAGGAGAAGCCAAAGATTGGTTAGAATCGTTACCTGAAGGGGCGATTGACACATGGGATGTTTTAGTTGAAAAATTTCTTAAACAATTCTTTCCGGCATCTAAAGCCGTGAGACTTCAAGGAGAAATTGTTACGTTCGCGCAAAAGCCAAATGAAACATTATATGAGGCGTGGACAAGATTCGGAAGGATGTTGAGAGGATGTCCTCAACACGGTTTAGACACTTACCAAATAGTACAAATATTCTACCAAGGTGTCAACGTTGCTACACGAAAAGACATCGACATAACAGCTGGTGGTTCCATTATGAAGAAAACCGCAACTGAAGCTTACAAAATTATTGATAACACAGCCTCCCACTCGCATGAGTGGCACCAAGAAAAAGATATTTTTCGTTCATCTAAAGTGGCTAGAGCCGATTCTAGCCATGACTTTGATTCCGTTTCAGCAAAAATAGATGCTTTCGAAAGACGAATGGAAAAGATGAATAAAGATATTCACGCAATACGAATCAATTGTGAGCTATGCGGTGGACCACACTTATTGAAAGATTGTCACATTGAACCAACATTGGAACAACGAGAGAATGTTTCCTATATGAACCAAAGGCCTGGAAATAATTATCAAAATAATTATCAACCGCCAAAGCTAAACTTCAATCGAAATCAAAACATTCTTTACAATCCAAAAGGACCCGAAAATAACTGGTATAACCAACAAGGTCCGAATAACCAACCAACTCAAAACAACACTTTCAATCAACAAAGACCTGGATTATATAAACCACAACAACAAACCGAAGAGAAAAAGTCAAATATGGAAGACGTGGTATTTAAGCTAGTTGAATCTCAAACACAATTTATTGAAACTCAAACTCAAACGAATGAGAGATTTGATCAGTCATTAAGAACTCAACAAGCTTCCATTTTGAATCTAGAAAAACACGTAGGTACTCTTGCTAGCATAATGAGTGAGAGGGAACAAGGAAAGCTACCGAGTAATACTGAAGTAAATCCTCGGAATGAGAATGTTAATATGGTTTCAACGAATTCTGAAAAACCAGCACCAGAAGATGGGAAGGTTTTAGATGAGAGTAACAATGAAGAATTTACACCACCACCACCACCCGAGTATTTAAAGCCAGTGGTGTCACCATACAAACCACCCATCCCGTTGTAGCGACCCCGAAAAATCGTCAAGTGACGGCGTCGGCTACATGGGTCCCATTACCTGATTATAAGTCTTTAAGATAACGTTTGACCAAAATATGTCGCCTTCATTTCAAATAAAGATTGTTTCAACGTTTACAAGAATTGTTCAACCAAAAGTTAAGTTACAACGTTATAAGTACGATTGAAATCTAGGCGACACGGTTTAAAGTAAAGTCAAAAGACGCTCCATGAAATGCATGTATACTCGACATCGGATGCAAGTATCAAATAGTAAGCGGAAGCATGTTTCACATATCGTGCATGACCTGAGAAAAACATAGAAATCTGTCAACGAAAACGTTGGTGAAATCATAGGTTTAAGTAAGTAAGTACAAGTGAACCACAAGATTTGCATCAATGAATTAATAGTAATACATTCCAAAAGTTTGTTTCACGAGCACCCAATTATCAATGCTTAACATTTCCTTCCATTGAACCCCATCACTTAGTGCTAGAACATACACTGTTTCTCGAAAATATATTTCATTCGTAAACGGTAGCGAACCGTTTGAATGAGGGTTTGTCAAACCCATATGGATCCATACAACATAAGTTCTCGCTTACACCCGGCAAGTGTAACTAATGATAATCGAATTGAGGATTTTGTTCTAAACTCGTATGTAGAATGTTTGTTTTTCCTGTACTTGTGTTCACTTAGTAAAGAAATGTTTATGTTTTCTCATCCCAAATGTAAGTTCAAAAAGAGTAAAAGTGGGACTATGATCTCACCTTGTATGCACGAACCAAAAAGTACTTCGACAAGTCACGTGTGCAAAGAACAATGCTAGTCTTGACCTAAACATATAGGTTGTATCAATAACGATAGTCACGAAGGGTCAAAGATGTTCAATTAGTCCTATGGCTCGTTACGACTCAATAATGTAGCATGTGAGTCAAGTTGTCATGTTTCATGCAAGGTACAAGTATAAAAACATGTTAGAACGATTGCACAATTATTTGGTTAAGTTTGATTAAAAGTCAACTTGGTCGGGTCAAAGTCAACAGAAAAGTCAACGGGGTCGGGTTGGATATCCGACAATTTTTCTAAGTTATATAATCATATATGAGCATGTTGGCCAAGTTTCATGTTAATCGGAGGTCCGTAGCATAGCAAACATTTTCATGTCAAATGACCAAAGCGAACAGCCAGTTTTAGCACAATGGGACGGCGTCCTGAGAATCTAGACGGCGTCTCTCTTTTAAGGTTGGGACGGCGTCCCTTAGAGCTAGACGGCGTCCCTCTTTTAAGTTTGGGACGGCGTCCCAGAGAGCTAGACGGCGTCCCTCTTTTAAGTTTGGGACGGCGTCCTGCTTTTTTGGACGGCGTCCTGGTTTGTTTCCAGACCCTGTTTGCTGCAACTCTAAGTGCACGAACCAACAATCAAACCAACCCAAATTACAAACCGTAAACAATTAGAACATGTATTTTATATCACCGGAAAGGTAATTTGACGAGGAAAACACCTAGACACATTTCATCAAGCAATTCAACACTTACACATCCCAAAACCGCATTTAAACGTCCATAATCAAGGTTCAAGTTCCAAATATGCATTTCATGATTCGGGCAACCAATTTACATGTATGATATGCCGTTTCGAAGGTAATCATACACACATTGCAACAAAATTCTTATCTATAATATTTCATAACATTTGATGTATCAAAAGTTCATCTAAAGCTTATCAAACCCTAATCCAAATTCACAAAATCACTAATCATGTTCTTGGAATTTCCTTAATTAACCTATACATCAAAACGAAGCTAATGATACTAGGAACACAATTAGAACATGAACTTTTAACATCTAACAACATATGATCATCCAAAATTCAAGAACAACACACCAAAATTCAAGTTCATGCTAGTTACACCAAAACAACGAGATCGAGCATACAAATTATATATTCATTTTAGACTTGAGCCATAGACACTAATTAACACTTTTATAAGTTAAAATATCAAGAACACAAAATCTAGTGATTTTAGAAAGTTACCCAAATGAGATGAAGTTGGTACCAAAACGAAGAGGATGAAGAGAGGATCACGAATATGTAATTTATTTGGTTGCTAGCTCCCTAATCCGGATTTAGATGATGAATGAATGGATTTGGTTTTTGAGTGTGTGTTCTTGCTAGAGAGAAAGAGAGAGAGATGGAGGTGGAAATGAATGGGTGAAAGGGGTTTGACCCTTTGACCTAGTCAAGGGTTTGATCCCTTGTCAAGTTTAGTCCCTCAACTATGAATCGGGTGCGGGAATTAACCGAACGAATTATTTTAAATTTCACGGGAGTACGGGAGATATTAAATTCCGATAACGAGAATATTTAAAATGTTACTTAACAAAGGATACGAATCTAGATACGAAGGGTATTATTTAAAAAGAATAAGACGGGCGTTAAAATAATTTAACGGAAAAATGCGGGATGTTACATTATCCACACCTCAAAAGAAATTTCGTCCCGAAATTTAGTTGGAAGTAATAATCGATGCCTCTCACTCGAGACTGGAGATGTCAATGCTATGAATAAGTGAAGGTACGTCCTTGAGTGTTCTCATGAATTTGGTTTGTCAGGGTTTTACGTTGCATTAAGGTTCGGTTTTTTTTTTTTTTTTTTTTTTTTTTTTTTTTTTTTTTTACGATCCCCGGTTTCAACTGGTTTTCCTATGAAGAGAAGTTTGTCATTGATAGTTGATGTATTCAGCAGGATTGCACGTTCCTGTTCCGCAGGACACGTTTCTAAGTTTGTTACACGAAATGTAGGGTAAACGGAAACTTAATTGCATCGGAAGTTCTAAACGGTAGGAAGCGGTTCCAATACACCCCAAGGTTGCAAAAGGTTCAATATTGCAGATATAGCCTTTCTCGATTTCCTAAAATGGATTTCACCTTTCCAAGGTGCGGTTTCTCAATATCACGCGATTACACACTGGGATTTGTGGGGTTTTCATCTAAGTTTGGTATAACTCTTTTGGGCGACTACGGGTCGTCTCGAGCCCTTCTCGGACTTGGATTATCTCAATTGTTGTTTCTTGGATGAGTTAAGATTCGGTGTTTTGTTTGCCACATGCTTTGGTCCAACGAATAGGGGTATGACATTAGCGGTCATATAGGGTTTCGGAAAGTGCGTGTGAACACACGAGTGGTAACTACTGTTGTAAGAGGGATCTACTAAAAGCGACCATGCAAGTTTGAAACATGTCTTTCGAAGACGTAAATCGTTCGTTTGTTCGGTTCGTCTGTTTGTGGGTGGTACGCGGTACTCATGTCTAAGCGGTCTCCAAGGTTTCTTGTAAAACTAGAAGTGAAACGAGTATTTCGATACGGGATAATTGACAAGGATACACCGTGTTGGAATAGAATCTCTTAAGATATGTTTGAACAAGTCAGTTAGGGTTCATAAAAAATGTTCGTTAGGACTATTCACCCTCGTGGCGAATACTATTGTAATGTGAGGAGTTTCTCTATCCATGGAGAAATGTTACAAGGAGTTTCCTTAAACGGAATGCGAGCGATAAAGATAGGAGTGAAATGAGGACTGAGAATAGGATGAGCTTACATCTCGAGGTTGCCATAACGCGCCTCTAGTTGTCGAAAATTGAAGTCTGGAAGAGAAACAAGATAGTACACGTAATTGTATAGTTCGGGGTTGAATAATAGTTGGCCGATTATCAGAAACACAAGGACGTTAAGTCAAAGAAGAGTGAAGTATCGTTAGATTGTGTGCTATCTTAAATTCCAGTAATATCAGACGGTGACGGTGAAATAACAGAGGTATGTAGTGTGGTACGTGATGACGAGAAGATTGATCGGATCCACAATTTAGTATTCGAATTCTTCGTGTAAAATAACGAATTTTAGTTATGTTGATTTTTGAGTCGAGAGAGTATGCCTTTCGGCGTTCATGTAGAAATATTTCCATGTTTGAGTTCCAATTGTTGCTATACGATTTTAACTAGAAATGTTGGTGTGAAGAATCACGCTCAAGGTTCGAACACGGAGAGGTTTAGAGTTTTCCTTAGTGAGTTAACGAGTTTAAAAGTCGTGTGACACGAGAAAAGTCGGAAATGAATCTTCGGTAACAATAGACGAGATCTAAGATTTTACGAATACAAGTCTGAGTTGGGAGAGTTTCCTGATTACATGTGGCTCGATTTCGAGATTGATTGTAATGCCTTGACCATTAACATCACGGTCTAGAAAATTGGACTTCGTTCAACAGAAATTCTCACTCGGAGAATTTGGTATAGAGTTGCTCTTTTCTCAAAAGTTCGAGCTTAAGATGGTGATGTTGTTAGTTTCCCTTCTTTACTTGAATAAGTTAAGATGTCATCTATAAATACGATAACAGATTTGTCTAGATAAGTTGCATACGTGGTTTAGGAGGTTCATGAATACGGACGGAGTCCTAAATAAATCAAACGGTACTAAGAGAGATTTACAACTAACGTTGTGAGTTCGGAAATGGCTTAGGAGACATCGTCTCACCTAACCCCCAATTGATGATAACCGGAACGGAGGTCGTTTTGGAATACACACGGGATTCATGCAAGAAATCATGAGGTCATGGATGCGAGGGAGAGGGTATCGGTTTTCCAACCGAAAATTACTCAGTTCACAATAATCTATACAAGATGATGGGGAAATTTTTTTTTTTTTTTTTTTTTTTTTAACGAATACGTTTCGAGCTCCCTAGTTCTATAGGTGTCAAGTCAAAAGTCTTAACGTACATCCTCTAATAAAATTTATAGGCACACAATATTTTCCGTTGGTCACTTAAATCGCCTAAATAGTATCTAAGGGAAAAGATGGAAAGTAATGAGTACAAGTCAAAGTCTCGGTTGTAGAACGTCTAGCGGTAACTGAATCGAATAAGTATGAAATATACGGTTTGTTGTGAAGAAACGTACCCGTGACTAGTCCATCGTCGTCTCGGGCATCCTAGGTGTCGATGTTGAAAGTTCAATGTCGTGCGTTGGGGTTGATTTCTTCTTTGGGCACACATTCCTAAAATGACCCAGTTGGCCACACTCAAAGCATGCACCCGTCCTGTGTGCGTTGGGCACCCTTCGAGCGACGGTAATGGTACCCTTACAGACATGGGCCACATGGCCACTTCTTTGACACTTGACGCAAAATGGTTTGCCACATTCACCAAAATGATGTTTGCGACACTTGTTACAGTGAGGTAGGGTTCCGGCATACCCCTTCTTGCCGCCGGGGGTGAAAGGCTTCTTGGAGATGTTGTTATTGTTGTGGTTGCTTGGTTGCGAGGCTTCCCATTTTCTTTTGTTGTTACCCGGGTGGTTCTCGACCATTCGTACCGATGCTTCCATTTCATTCACCGTTTCTAAAGTTTGGTGGGCCTTTGTTAAAGCCTCTTGTAGGTTAGTGGGTTGGGATGCCATTACCCCGTGTTGAATGCTCTTAGGGAGGCCATCCATGTAAAGTTCGACTCTTAGGGATTCGGGAGTCATGAGATTCGGACACATTGAGACTAGTTCGGTAAACCGTTGATTATAAGCTCCGAGGTCATTCCCGACCGTTTTCAAATTCCTTAGCCCTTGCTCGAGCCTTCGAGACTCATCGCGCGGGAAGTATTCGGTGATCATTCTTTCTCTTAATTCGGCCCAAGAGAGTGTAAGGGCTTCATCGATACCCACTGATTGTACGTACTTGTTCCACCACGAGAGAGCAATGCCGGTGAAAGTGAGGGTGGAAAACTTGACCTTATCTTGGTCTCGACAGCCGCTTGTGTTAAAAACGGTCTCTATTTGTTCAAACCATCGGGTGAGAGTAACCGGTCCTCCGGTTCCATCGAAAGTGGGAGGGTTGTACTTCATGAAGTTCTTGTAGGAGCAACCTTCGCTTGAATTACCGGCTCCATGATTGTTGTTGTTAGAAAAGTGATCGGCCACGGCCGTACCCACGGCGGTGGTTATCATTCGTTGAAGAGCTTGTTCAAGAGTTTCGAGAGGAGTGTTGTGTTGACCTTGGTGAGCCATTGTTCCTTCATGACACAAGAATATCGTTGGTTAGTATTTTCAACAATACTAACCGGAGTATGGAATAAGGATAGAGAGAAAAATTTTCCTTGACTCGCCTTAAATTCTTTATGTCATAATGTCGGAACGTCCATGTGAATCACCGTAATATAATCCCGGAAATTACATTACCCTGATTCTCATGTGCATTTAACATTACTTCATAAAGTCAAGGTGGCGCATCAACAAAATTTATCAACGTAAGATCAAGATCGAATACAAGTCAGATATGATAGAAGAGTTCGAGTATAAATGCACAAATAGTCAAGTAATTCCTACTTCAGTCTATATGCCGGTTGTAGTCTAGATTCACCTATGTACCCTATGACTCGGGGTTGACACAAATGAACTCTAAATCCCTACAACCAAGGCTCTGATACCAACTGTAGCGACCCCGACAAATCGTCAAGTGACGGCGTCGGCTACATGGGTCCCATTACCTGATTATAAGTCTTTAAGATAACGTTTGACCAAAATATGTCGCCTTCATTTCAAAATAAAGATTGTTTCAACGTTTACAAGAATTGTTCAACCAAAAGTTAAGTTACAACGTTATAAGTACGATTGAAATCTAGGCGACACGGTTTAAAGTAAAGTCAAAAGACGCTCCATGAAATGCATGTATACTCGACATCGGATGCAAGTATCAAATAGTAAGCGGAAGCATGTTTCACATATCGTGCATGACCTGAGAAAAACATAGAAATCTGTCAACGAAAACGTTGGTGAAATCATAGGTTTAAGTAAGTAAGTACAAGTGAACCACAAGATTTGCATCAATGAATTAATAGTAATACATTCCAAAAGTTTGTTTCACGAGCACCCAATTATCAATGCTTAACATTTCCTTCCATTGAACCCCATCACTTAGTGCTAGAACATACACTGTTTCTCGAAAATATATTTCATTCGTAAACGGTAGCGAACCGTTTGAATGAGGGTTTGTCAAACCCATATGGATCCATACAACATAAGTTCTCGCTTACACCCGGCAAGTGTAACTAATGATAATCGAATTGAGGATTTTGTTCTAAACTCGTATGTAGAATGTTTGTTTTTCCTGTACTTGTGTTCACTTAGTAAAGAAATGTTTATGTTTTCTCATCCCAAATGTAAGTTCAAAAAGAGTAAAAGTGGGACTATGATCTCACCTTGTATGCACGAACCAAAAAGTACTTCGACAAGTCACGTGTGCAAAGAACAATGCTAGTCTTGACCTAAACATATAGGTTGTATCAATAACGATAGTCACGAAGGGTCAAAGATGTTCAATTAGTCCTATGGCTCGTTACGACTCAATAATGTAGCATGTGAGTCAAGTTGTCATGTTTCATGCAAGGTACAAGTATAAAAACATGTTAGAACGATTGCACAATTATTTGGTTAAGTTTGATTAAAAGTCAACTTGGTCGGGTCAAAGTCAACAGAAAAGTCAACGGGGTCGGGTTGGATATCCGACAATTTTTCTAAGTTATATAATCATATATGAGCATGTTGGCCAAGTTTCATGTTAATCGGAGGTCCGTAGCATAGCAAACATTTTCATGTCAAATGACCAAAGCGAACAGCCAGTTTTAGCACAATGGGACGGCGTCCTGAGAATCTAGACGGCGTCTCTCTTTTAAGGTTGGGACGGCGTCCCTTAGAGCTAGACGGCGTCCCTCTTTTAAGTTTGGGACGGCGTCCCAGAGAGCTAGACGGCGTCCCTCTTTTAAGTTTGGGACGGCGTCCTGCTTTTCTGGACGGCGTCCTGGTTTGTTTCCAGACCCTGTTTGCTGCAACTCTAAGTGCACGAACCAACAATCAAACCAACCCAAATTACAAACCGCAAACAATTAGAACATGTATTTTATATCACCGGAAAGGTAATTTGACGAGGAAAACACCTAGACACATTTCATCAAGCAATTCAACACTTACACATCCCAAAACCGCATTTAAACGTCCATAATCAAGGTTCAAGTTCCAAATATGCATTTCATGATTCGGGCAACCAATTTACATGTATGATATGCCGTTTCGAAGGTAATCATACACACATTGCAACAAAATTCTTATCTATAATATTTCATAACATTTGATGTATCAAAAGTTCATCTAAAGCTTATCAAACCCTAATCCAAATTCACAAAATCACTAATCATGTTCTTGGAATTTCCTTAATTAACCTATACATCAAAACGAAGCTAATGATACTAGGAACACAATTAGAACATGAACTTTTAACATCTAACAACATATGATCATCCAAAATTCAAGAACAACACACCAAAATTCAAGTTCATGCTAGTTACACCAAAACAACGAGATCGAGCATACAAATTATATATTCATTTTAGACTTGAGCCATAGACACTAATTAACACTTTTATAAGTTAAAACATCAAGAACACAAAATCTAGTGATTTTAGAAAGTTACCCAAATGAGATGAAGTTGGTACCAAAACGAAGAGGATGAAGAGAGGATCACGAATATGTAATTTATTTGGTTGCTAGCTCCCTAATCCGGATTTAGATGATGAATGAATGGATTTGGTTTTTGAGTGTGTGTTCTTGCTAGAGAGAAAGAGAGAGAGATGGAGGTGGAAATGAATGGGTGAAAGGGGTTTGACCCTTTGACCTAGTCAAGGGTTTGATCCCTTGTCAAGTTTAGTCCCTCAACTATGAATCGGGTGCGGGAATTAACCGAACGAATTATTTTAAATTTCACGGGAGTACGGGAGATATTAAATTCCGATAACGAGAATATTTAAAATGTTACTTAACAAAGGATACGAATCTAGATACGAAGGGTATTATTTAAAAAGAATAAGACGGGCGTTAAAATAATTTAACGGAAAAATGCGGGATGTTACACCCGTTTCCAAGAAAAGGAGTTGAGTATGAGCAAGTAATAAGTAATAAAGATTGTGATACTTCTGGAAAGAAGAAGAAGAAAAAGAATAAGAAAGTACAAGAAACAAAAGCCGTAGAAGTAAACCCGGTGAATACAGTTCCACCAAAACCTCCACCTAGGGTAGGTGATCCGGGTGAATTTATTGTTCCTTGTCTACTTAGTGATTGTGTCATGTATGATGCACTGGCAGATTTAGGTGCAAGTGTGAGTGTTATGCCTCTTTCCTTATATAAGAGATTAGGTGTAGGTAAGTTAAGTCCAACGGATATGAGTGTTCGACTCTTTGATCAAACCATTAAGCACCCAGTTGGAATTGCTGACAACCTACCCGTTCAAGTAGGTAATTTAACCTTTCTAGTCGAATTTATTGTCATTGACATAGAAGAGGACCCAAACGTTCCTCTAATTTTAGGTCGACCATTCTTTGCGTCCACCGGGGCGTTATTTGATGTAGGAAATGGAAGAATGACACTTAGTAGTGGTAACAAATCGATCACCTTTATGATTCGAAAGTCTAAATCTCCACCAACCAAAACCATTGAACCAGCAAAAACGATTGGTAACAACCATGTTGTTTTACCAACTCCAACGGTAGTGCTTAATAATAATAAAACGCCTAAGTGTGGGGAAAATGAAGTAACACCTAATGATGACCTGATAACAAAGAACCCCGTTGTTGATACGAAATTAAATGACCCCGTTATTAATAGTTCAATGAAGAAACTTATTAAACGGATTCGCGATGCTAGAACCAAGGGGAACTTTAAGTTATGTAACCGGTTAGTATCCAATCTATCACCTAAAGAAAAGGAGAAACTAGTTGAAATTGTGGATATTACACAGGAATCCGACCAATGGCTTAAAGAAAAAGTCACGGATATGCAAGTTGATTATGGACCAAGAGAAATTGACGATGAAGTTAATCACAATTTCGACACCACAGCTACCTAAGTGTGGGGAGATTTAAATGTTCTAAAAAGAAAATGCTGTCTAGAGTTAATTGTTTTGTTCTCGTGTAGTTCCGAGAATGGAATCCGATTGGTCTTTTCCGCTAGCAGACACTAAAGAACTAGTTTTCTCCCACCATTCTGAATTTTTATTTTTTAGGTTTTAATTAATATGCCTTTTAAATTTAAGTTTTGTGTGATTTTAAAAACAAAATTTACTTTATTTCATTAAGTTTAAAAAATTGATTTCTAAAATTCGTCGTAAGTTGAAGACTAGGTCGTTGAACCGAAATTGCTTTACCCAAGGACGGGGCGATAAATTTTGTTATCATTATTTTTTTAATTTTATTGATCTAAAGTATGAAAAATATATATATATATATATATATATATATATATATATATATATATATATATATATATATATATATATATTATATTTTATAAATTTTTAAACGTGGGATAATATATCAAACTTTAAAAATATGTATATATATGTTTGTATTTTATGTTATGTACAAAACAGGGTAAAACAGCGCACTTTCAAAGACTAGCATTAAGTTCAGCAAAAGCTACTAATTTTGACGACAAGACGCAAAATATCAAATGTGATATGACAACAACATGTTTGCAAACTCGGTATTTTTAATCACTTTTCTACACTAATCACCCTCGTGAATTTATAATTAGAGTCTGATTTCATGCAAATGAGGACATTGCATGATCTTAAGTGTGGGGAAGGGTTATAAATTCTCTCGGGTTTACACTTGGTTTATTTGCCAAATTTTGCGAAAATTTGAAAAATTTTCAACTAAATGAAATTAAAATCATGTTTATATATATTTATGAACGATGAAAACTAGGTGTTAAAACCGAAATTATTGTTACCTCAAAAAGGACATAAATTGAGAAACAACCCAAAACGCTTGAATTCATTTAAAATGGAATAAAGGAGAATAAAAAGGCAAAGAAAGAAACTAAGTGTGGGGAGAATATACCAAGTTATTCAATTAAAAACTATCTATCACATGTTTGTGTAAAGTTTATTGCAGGTGCTTTTGTTTTGGACTAAATTAACTGTTTTACCCGATTTATTGTAATACTTTTGAAAGAAGAGATGGATCTACACGATGAATCAATTCCATCATTAAAAGGAAGTAAAGTCTTCCGAAAAAGACACGCGCTTCTTGATTTAGGTCAAGAAGTTGTCGTCCAGACCAGCTGTAGGTTGACGAAAAATCTAGAAAAGTCATCTCTAAAATCAGCAGGAAATCCACGGACCTCAGCATCAAACAGGGTCGCCAAGTGGTCAGATTTATCCTAACCATGAGAAGGATTTATCTCGTACAATGGGGAGGCACCGTGCAAATTAGCTTGATAAGACTAATGAATCAGATCCCCAGAAAAGGATAATCTCCTTAAAGATTAGAAATCAGCTTTTAAGACTGATAATACTCAATCCTAGAGATTGACCTTAAAGATTGAGAATTCAAACTCATGGAATTCGATGATATCTAAACTCGAGCATGAACGAGAAAATATTTTGATCAAAATTGCAAACCGATTTGTTTTCTGAAAAACCATTTTCAATGCGTTCATTACCATTGAACGTAAAATCCTAAGAAATTCACCTGGAATTCATTAGGTCACCTGAACCAAATCGGGTGTCAACCGTAAGAACGGTGGTTGCATAGCATGGTCGGAGACAGGACCTTGTGCCAGACCGAAAAATTATAGGATGATCTTTACTATCGCTCCTACCAAGGATAGTTCTAGCATCCGACACGTTAATAAGACCATAATCATCTGCATGTCACGGGACATTGCCTTAACAGTTTCTTGTTCATCGCTTTCCTTTACAACCGGACGGTAGTTTGCCGAAAGGTAATATACGGGACAAGTAAACTGGACGTGTTGCTTTCCTAATACAAGGTTAGCAAGTGGGTAACACAAAACCACAAGTGTTGAGCTAAAATTTTCAAATCTGAAACCCACACAACCCACAAAAATATTTTGCAAACACCGGTGAAGGGTTATTCCGAAAAACTTATCTAGGGTAAAAGCTAGATTAAATTTTCAAAAAGATCAAATGTTTTCATAAAGATCCAATTTCCTTAAGGATCTACATTTTAATAGTCATGTGGGACTGTAAACCACCTTTCAAATGTGCACTTTGCTTTGGAAACCGAAAGTAAATCGGCTATTTGATTGCAAGTGTCGTTGACCTAAACCCGAGGCAACTGTGGATGACACACCCACCTTTAACCATCATTACTGTCATTGTTTATACCGCTATATCAAAATCACTGATGTACAAAGTGTGATGAATAAAAAAGTGATTCATGTATGTTTTTATTTCAAGTTCTGTATTGCTTGAGGACAAGCAACGCTCAAGTGTGGGGATATTTGATAGTGCTCCAAATGAACATAAATTTAGTAGCAATATCGTTCCAATATGTAAAGTTTTTAAATGTAATTTCCTTATTTTTAGTTGTAATAGTTAAATAAATAAGTGCGAAGACGAAAGACGCAAATCGCTCGAAAATGAAGATTTAAAGACAAAAACAAAGATTTGAAAGACCAAAACGTCCAAAAAGCTCAAATGTACAAGATACAATTAAAAAGGTTCAAATTATTGATGAAGAACGTCTAAAAATGACAAGAGTACAAGTTACAAAACGCAAAGTACACGATATAAAATAGTACGCAAGGACATTCGAAAATCCGGAGCCGGGACATGAGTCAACTCTCAACGCTCGACGCAACGGTGTAAAAATTACGAGTCAACTATGCACAAGAATAAAATATAATATTTAAATAATTCATAATAAGAATAATATTAAATAATAAAAAGTTGTTAATTTAGCATAGTTCAGGGGTCGTAAATGAAAATTCAATTTCATATTTTGCCTATAAAAGGCGATGATTATCGATCAATTTAAAAAGCATCCCTTTTTCTATCCTAAAAATCTATTATCAATATCAATATCTAAAAATCTCTATCATAATGTTAATGTAATAAGATATAACAATAATCTTAATTTTAATTTTAAATTATGATAATAATAAGATTTATGATAGAGATCGTTTGAGTGTGTAAGTCGAAATTTTGTCCGTGTAACGCTACGCTATTTTTAATCATTGTAAGTTATGTTCAACCTTTTTATATTAATGTCTCGTAGCTAAGTTATTATTATGCTTATTTAAAACGAAGTAATCATGATGTTGGGCTAATTACTAAAATTGGGTAATTGGGCTTTGTACCATAATTAAGGTTTGGGCAAAAGACCGACACTTGTGGAAATTGGACTATTGACTATTAATAGATGGGGGGTATTGTCTAATTGAGTGACAACTCATTGGAGTCTGTCGAACCTATCTTCAAATTAATTATCCTAATAATTAATAATGATTATGGTTGTCCTATTTAGTGACGTTCATATGGAATCTATTATAATCATTTAATTAATTATTCGGGTTGGGTAATTGATTATTCAAACTGATCAAGTGGGTAAATTAATATTCATATCTAATCAAAACAGGGGTAGATTACATACAGTGATAACTGGTGTAATTGTTGACAGAAGTGATAACTGCGTCACAGTTTAAATCCTTAATTAGTTGGAATATTTGACTTCGGGTATAAGGGTAATTTGACGAGGACACTCGCACTTTATATTTATGACCGATGGACTATTATGGATAAAAACCAGATAGGTATCAAATAAACCATGACAAAGGACAATTAACCCGAGTAACAATTAATTAAAATCAAAACGTCAAACATCATGATTACGGAAGTTTAAATAAGTATAATCCTTTTATTTCATATTCTATCGCAATTTTATTTATTGTTATTTTATTTATCGTCATTTATTTATTTTACGCACTTTAATTATTGTCATTTATCTTTACGCTTAAAAATATAAAATCGACAAACCGGTCATTAAACGGTAAAAACCCCCCTTTTATAATAATATTACTACTTATATATATATATATATTTATATAAATATAGTTTTATAAAAATATAGTACGTAATCACTAGCTCCCTGTGGAACGAACCGGACTTACTAAAAACTACACTACTCTACGATTAGGTACACTGCCTATAGTGTTGTAGCAAAGTTTAGGTATATCCCATCCGTAAATTAATAAAACTTGTGTCATATTTTGTAGTATTTCCTAGTAAAAATAATACTATTTCGTACCCTCACGCTACATCATCACTAAGGAAACCGGACTCCGATATTTTGCCGGAAGGATTTGGGTGCCTAGTTATGGGGACCTACGAATTCTTATTTTAGATGAAGCCCATAAGTCACGATACTCGATTCACCCCGGTGCCAATAAGATGTACCACGACCTTAAAGAACAATATTGGTGGCCGAACATCAAAAGGGACGTAGCTACTTATGTTGCCAAGTGTTTGACATGTTCCATAGTCAAAGCCGAACACCAAAGACCGTCCGGACTAATTCAACAACCCGAGATCCCGCAATGGAAGTGGGAAAGGATAACGATGGATTTTATCA
This sequence comes from Rutidosis leptorrhynchoides, assembly GCF_046630445.1. Classification (NCBI taxonomy): domain Eukaryota; kingdom Viridiplantae; phylum Streptophyta; class Magnoliopsida; order Asterales; family Asteraceae; genus Rutidosis; species Rutidosis leptorrhynchoides. Next base: position 409,863,700 of record NC_092337.1, on the reverse strand, counting down.
CCAAACTCCCAAAAACGACGGGCGGTTATGATACTATTTGGGTTATTGTTGACCGTCTCACCAAATTCGCACACTTCCTTGCCATGAAAGAAACGGACAAAATGTAGAAACTTGCACAACTTTACATTAAGGAGATCGTAGCCCGACACGGTATACCTTTATCGATTATCTCCGACCGAGATGGCCGTTTTGTTTCTAGATTTTGGCGTACCTTGAAAGAAGCGTTGGGAACGCGTTTAGACATGAGCACCGCCTATCATCCACAAACCGATGAGAAAAGTGAACGTACAATACAAACCTTGGAGGATATGTTACGAGCTTGTGTTGTCGATTTTGGAAAAGCTTGGGACAAACACTTACCTCTCGCCGAATTCTCCTACAACAATAGTTATCACGCGAGTATAAAAGCCGCACCTTTTGAAGCGTTATATGGCCGAAAGTGTCGCTCTCCTCTTTGTTGGGCCGAGGTAGGCGACGTGCAAATCACCGGACCCGAACTCATTCACGAAACCACCGAGAAAATCGTTCAAATCCAAGATAGGCTTAGGACGGCCCGAAGTCGTCAAAAGAGCTATACCGACAAACGACGCAACGACCTCAAATTTCAAGTCGATTATCGAGTAATGTTAAAAGTCGCGCCTTGGAAAGGTGTAATCCGTTTTGGGAAACGCGGGAAGCTAAATCCAAGGTATATTGGTCCTTTCGAAATCTTGGAGCGTATTGGAACCGTTGCTTATCGTTTAGATCTTCCACCTCAATTGAGCTCCGTTCATCCTACCTTCCATGTATCTAACTTGAAAAAGTGTCTTGTCGAACCCGATATCGTCATCCCTCTCGAGGAACTTACTATTGATGACAAACTTCATTTTGTGGAGGAACCGGTTGAAATTGTGGACACCTCCGTCAAGACATTGAAACAAAGCCGAATTCCGATTGTTAAAGTCCGTTGGAACGCCAAAAGAGGACCCGGGTTTACTTGGGAAAGGCAAGATCAAATGCAAAGGAAATACCCTCATCTATTCCCGGTTCCGGAAACGCAAGATTCCGAGGAAGAAACAACGACTACTACGCCTACTTAAATTTCGGGACGAAATTTCTTTTAAGGAGTAGGTAATGTAACATCCCGCCTTTTTCCTTTTACTTTTCCGTTTAATTATTTAAAGTCCGTTATATGTTTATAACACCTCCCGTTAATACGCGTTTTAAATTATCTCGTTTAGGTAATTCACGCACCCGATTAAAACTTGAGGGACCAATCTTGCCATGTGACCAAACTTTTGACTAGGTCAAAGTGGTCAAACCACTCCCATCCATTCATCTTTTTCATTTTCATTTTTCCTTTTCTCTTCATACTTTCCATTTTTCTTTCAATTCTCCAAACAAAAGAATCATCATCTAAATCCAAGCTAGCGGGTGTCTCGCAAAACAAATTACATATTTGGAATCCTTGCAACTTCCTCTTCGATTTCATACCGATTTCATCAAGTTTGGGTAACTTTCTAAAATCACTAGATTTTGTGTTCTTGATGTTTTTAACTTATAAAGTTGTTAATTAGTGTCTATGGCTCAAGTCTAACATAAATATATGATTTATATGTTCGATTTTGTTATTTGAAGTAACTATAATGAATATAAACTTTGGTGTGTTTGATTTGGTGATTTGGTTGTTTGAATGATGTTAAATGTTATAAATGCATGTATTAAATGTGTTCCTAACATCACTAGCTTCAATTTGATGTGTAGGTTGTTTTAGAAAACTTCATAAACATGATTAGTGATTTTGATGTTGTTGGTTAGGGTTTGATAGAATTGAATGTGAACATTTAATGCATTAAAAGCCATGAATTATTGTTAGTAAGTAGTTAGTTGTATTGTATGCTTGATTATCTACAAAACGGCGTATTTTATGTATGCATTAAATGCCCGAATCATAAATGTGCACTTGTAAAATTTGAAGCATTAAATGTGTGCATTGATTGATCATTTGATTTGAAAAGTCGATTATTGCAAATAATGTTTTCGGTTGGTGAAATGTGTTTAGTTAGGTTCCTTGTCAAATTAGCTTTCTAACGATATAAGGTGCGAGTTCTAAGTGTTAGCGGTTTGTAAAATATGCTTGAAAGAGTTTTGATTTAGGACTTGAACAATTGAGACTGACCAGGTACCAGCACACGACCAATGCCGCGGTGCGGCAATCCTGGGTCGCGGCGCGACCTAAGCCGTGTCCAGGTTCTGACCTCCTTGGTCAAAATAAGAAAAATGTTTGGCATGCTATGGACCTCCGATTCACATGAGACTTGTTCTAACATGCTTATATATGAATAAAAACCTCAGAAAAATAGTTCGGGACCTGAGCCGAACGTGTTGACTTTTTCGTTGACTTTGACCGACCAAAGTTTGACTTTTTGTCAAACTTAACCAAATGATTATGCAACCTTCCTAACTTGTTTCTATACTTGTATCTTGCATGAAACTTGACAAATTGATTCACATGCTACATAATCGAGTCGTAATGAGCCATAGGACTAATTGAATATCTTTGACCTATCGTGTTTACCGTTATTGATACGACCTATTTGTTTAGGTCAAGACTAGCATTTTCCTTTGCACACGTTACTTTGTGAAGTACTTTTCATACGTGCACTTGAGGTGAGATCATAGTCCCACTTTTACTCTTTTGAACTTATATTTCGGATGAGAAAACATAAACAATTCTTTTTAACTAAGTGAACACAAGTAGAGGAAAACAAACATTCTACATACGAGTTTAGAACAAAATCCTCAATTCGATTATCATTAGTTACTCTTGCAGTGTGTAAGTGTAGGCGTGAACTTATGTTGTATGGCCATATGGGTTTGACAAACCCTCATCTCGGACGGTTCGCTACCGTCTATGGATGAAATATATTTTCGAGAAACAGTGTTGTTCTAGCACTATTAATGGGGTTCAACGAACGGAATGTTAAGCCTTGATAATTGGGTGCTCGTGAATATTAACTTTTAGAATGTATTACTATTTTATCAATGTGAAAATCTTGTGGTTCGACTTACATTTACTCACTTACTTATTTAAACCTATGATTTCACCAACGTTTTTGTTGGCAGATTCTCTATGTTTTTCTCAGGTCCTTGATCATTAGGTGATACATGCTTCCGCACATTCTTTTTGATACTTGCTTGGATGTCGAGTATACTTGCATATGTGGAGCGTCTTTTGACTACTTTAAACTGTGTCACACGTGTTTCATTTGTACTTTAAACATCGTTATGTACTAGTTATGGAAACTACTTTTGTAAACTTTGAAACATCCACACTTATGAAATGAATGCGACATATTTTCGGTCAAACTTTGTCTTAAAGACTTATGACCATGTAATGGGACCTACGTAGACGGCACCGTCAAACATGATTTGGTCGGGTCGCTACATAATTAAACATACATTACAACTAAACACTTATCAACAACATCAACAAGCATTCAATGCATCAAAAGTTCATTTTAAGTCTATCAAACCCTAACCAAAAATCATAAAATCAACAATCATGCTAACGAAGTTTTTCTAAATCAACCTACATACCAAAATGTAGCTAACGATGCTAGTAACACATTTAATACATGAACTTTAACATTTAAACAACATTTAATCATCCAAAACTCAAGATTAAACACACCCATTTTAAGTTCATGCTAGTTTATGCAAAATAACAAGATCAAGCAAATAAATCACATATTCATGCTAGACTCGAGCCATAGACACTAACTAACACCATTTCAAGTCTATAAAATGAATTTAGAGAAATCTAGAGTTTTTAGAAACTTTACCCCAAGTAGTGAAATTGGTACCAAAACGTAGAGGATGAAGAGAGGATTCCAAAAGTACGATTCGTTTTGATGCTAGCTTCCTATTCTTGATTTAGATGATGAATTTGTGGAGAAGATGGAAAGAATTCAAAGTTGGAAGTAATAGGTGAAAGAAAAAGTGAAAAGAAATGAAATGAAAATGAATGGTGGGGAGGGGTGGGTTGACTAGTTGACCTAGTCACTAGTTTGCCCACTTGGTAACTTTAGTCCCTCGAGTTTAAAATCGGGTGCGTGAATTAACTAAACGAATTAATTTAAATACGCGAGAATAAACGGGAGATGTTATAATCAAATAACGGAAATGTTAAGAACGTTAGTTAACGAAAGATACGAATTTAGATAACGAAAGATATTATCTAAAAAAAAGATGGGCGTTAAAATAATTTAACGAAAAAATGCGGGATGTTACATTACCTACACCTTAAAAGAAATTTCGTCCCAAAATTTAGGTAGAAGTAGTAAACGTCGCTTCCTCCTCGAGGTTTTGTGTCGTCGGATCTCCGAGTAAATGAGGGTACTTTCATTGCGTTTGGATCTTCTCGTTCTCAAGTAAACTTGGGTTCTCTTTTGGTGTTCCAACGAACTCGATCAAACGGGATCCGGGTTTGTTACAAGGTTTTGAACTCACAGTCCACAATTTTAATGGGTCCTTCTACGAAGTGAAGTTTGACATCGATAATAAGTTCATCGAAAGGAATAACAAGTTCTTGTTCGGCAAGACACTTCTTCAAGTTTAATACATAAAATGTAGGATGAACGGGATTCAATTGAGTTGGGAGTTCGAAACGGAAATCAGCGGGTCCAATAAGCTCCAAGATTTCAAAAGGATCAAAATATCACGGATTTAGCTTTCTACGTTTCTCGAAACGAATTACACCTTTTCAAGGTGTGACTTCTAACGTTACGCGGCCACCCACTTGGAATTCGAGAGGTTTACGTCTAACGTCGGCATAGCAGTGATTACGGGCCGTCTTGAGCCTTTCTTGGATTTGAACGATCTTAACGATTATTTCATGAATGAGTTCGGGTCCGGTGGTTTGCTTGTTGCCTACTTCGGCCCAACAATTTAGAGAACGACATTTGCGGCCATATAAAGCTTCGAATAGGTGTGGCGTTAATACTCGAATGAAAATTATCGTTGTAAGAGGAATCAATTAAAGGCAACAATACAAGTTCATGATATGTTTTTCCAAGGTTTGAATCGTACGTTTGCTTGGTCTGTCGCTTTGTGGATGATACGTGCTGCTCATGTTTGAACGTGTCCCCCAAGGTTTCTTGTAAGGCACTCCGAAATTTAGAAGCGAAATGAGTATCTCGATCCTAAATTAAATGGCAATGGCACGCCGTGTCGAGATAGAATTTCTTTAAGATAGCTTTGAATAAGTTTGTTAGGACAAGTTTCTTATCGGTTTATGAAAACATTCGTTAGGACTATTCACCCTCGAGGCGAATACTAGTATAACGTGAAGAGTCTCTCTCTCCATTGAGAATTTTGATAAAAGGTTTCCTTACACAGAAGTACGAGTGTAATGCGAGAGAAGTTTCCGCCTCGATGTAAGCATATCATGCATTTTGTAGTTCGTCGATAAAAGTGTGCGAAAACGAGATAGTATACATAGTTATATATATTTCGGAGTTGAGTAGTAGTTGGCCGTTTATCGGAAGCATAAGAATGGTAAGTCAATGAGGAAAGATGTATCCTTGGATTGTGTGTTATCAATATTCTCGAAGTTTTTAGATGGTAGCAACGAAAATGATGGAGTCATGTAACACGGTACGTGGTGATGAGAAGGTCGATCGAGCCCCATGATTAGGTACTCAAATATCTTCAGGCAAAATAACGAATTCCAGTCTTTTGATTTCAAGTCGAGAGAGGAGGCCTTTAAGGTGTTCACTTAGAAATATTTTCATATTTGGGTTCTATTTTGTGTTGCACGAATTTGACTAGCGAGGTTGGTGTGGATAATTGAAAGGACCCGTTCATATAGATTATAAACGATTCACAATAGTTGATTACATCGCGAGGTATTTGACCTCTATATGATACGTTTTACAAACATTGCATTCGTTTTTAAAAGACAAACTTTCTTTACATCAAAAATTGACGGCATGCATACCATTTCATATTACATCCAACTATAATTGACTTAATATTAATCTTGATGAACTCAACGACTCGAATGCAACGTCTTTCAAAGTATGTCTTGAATGACTCCAAGTAATATCCTTAAAATGAGCTAATGCACAGCGGAAGATTTCTTTAATACCTGAGAATAAACATGCTTTAAAGTGTCAACCAAAAGGTTGGTGAGTTCATTAGTTTATCATAATCCATCATTTCCGTAATAGTAATAGACCACAAGATTTTAGTTTCTATAAATATCCGTACACTCGCAAGTGTATAAAAGTATTCTATAAGTTGTAGGCACCCGGTAACAAGCCTTAACGTTCATGTTTTACCCTCTGAAGTACACTAGATCAGGTGTGTTTAATATAACCTCGAAGTACTAAAGCATCCCATAGTCAGGATGGGGTTTGTCAGGCCCAATAGATCTATCTTTAGGATTCGCGCCTACCGTACATAGACAAGTAGTTTAATGTTACCAAGCTAAGGGTATATTTCTGGTTTAAACCCACATAGAATTAGTTTTAGTACTTGTGCCTATTTCGTAAAACATTTATAAATCAGCGCATGTATTCTCAGCCCAAAAATATATATAAAAAGGGAGCAAATGAAACTCACAATACTGTATTTTGTAGCAATTATGTATATGACGGCACTGAACAAGTGCAGGGTTTGTCTCGGATTCACGAACCTATATTAAGTATATATATTTATATGTTGGTCAATATCCGTGTAACAATTTAGGTCAAGTCGTAGTGTATCACAATCCTAATGCTCGAGACCGACATGCAAAAGTCAACAAAAGTCAACTTGACCCAAAATGACTTCCAAAATCTATACATGTTTATTATATAACTTATATATAGTAGTTTTATATATTTAAATATATTTATCAGATCTTATTATACTAAATAATACAAGTCATTTATTAATAAATAAAAATTTATATTAAAATTCATATATGATAAAAATATACTTTTATATATCTCAAGTAATAAAATTTATAAAATTCACTTAATATCATAAAAATATAGTGGTATGTATTATTAATGTAATTACATTACGTGTGGTAAAAATATCTTTGTACGCATATTTATTTGATAAAATAATATTGATAATAATGATAATGATAAAAATACTAAAATGATAGTTTCAATAAAAATATTAATTTTTAGTAATAAAGATAATTTTAGCAATAACATCAACTGATAACAGTTATAATAATCGTTTTAATAATAATATTAAAATTAATGATAATTCAGTTGACCATATCTTTTAATCCGTTCATCGAAACCACACGATTTCTAAATAAAAAGTTATTAATTTTTTTCTTCAGCTTTTCAACGACATGCATATCATATAACTTATCTCAGTAGCATATGTATCAAATTCGTGATTTATCATAAACTATTTAACGACGAAACTAAGCATACAAACATGCATAATCATATATACTCGAGCACTAGTTAGGGATACACTATTAATATATAAAAGATAAGATATGAATGCTCACGTATCAATATTGTGATTCAATATTGCAGGAAAGTACGTAGACGCAACGAAAATGATAAACGTTAGGTTGACCTCACGAGCAATACCCTCGATAAATACCCATAACCTTCATAGCTATAACCCATAATTTCCTTAGCTCTATCCCATTTGAAAACTTATTTTGAAATCGTCTGAATATAACTCCGTCGTAGTATTTTATGTATACTAATAATATCTTGAAATAATACTAAGTAAATATATATATATGTAATTCGATTGAGAGAGTTTAGAGAAATATATTTTCAAGTTTCTATGAAATAATGAAACCTATTGAATTCTATTTATAATAGATTTTTAAATTATTAAAGTGAATTATTAAAGTATGAATTATTAAAGTGAATTATTAAAGTATGAATTATTAAAGTGAATTATTAAAGTATGAATTATTAAAGTGAATTATTAAAGTATGAATTATTAAAGTGAATTATTAAAGTATGAATTATTAAAGTGAATTATTAAAGTAGGAATTATTAAAGTGAATTATTAAAGTATGAATTATTAAAGTGGATTATTAAAGTATGAATTATTAAAGTGAATTATTAAAGTATGAATTATTAAAGTAAAAGTAAAGTAAAAGTAAAGTTAAAGTATAGTAAAAGTATAAAACTATGTACGTACAATACGCGTATAAAAAAATATATATAATATTAATTTAAATCGTTTTATATATTTAATAAAATAAAATATAAATATCGTTATCTTTATCATACTGGTTAAGTATTGAGTTGTCAAAAAGAATAGATTTCTTAAATCACAGTGGACCTCATAACATAGGCCCGTAATCATATCATAATGTATCTGATAATTCAATTATTTGATATTATCTCTTAATTCTGTCGATAAATATATCGAAACAAATATGTTCATGTAAAGTATCATATATCTAATACTTTGTTAATGTTTTCAGTTAATATTATATATTATATATACATATCTATATACACATAATTGTTCGTGAATCGTCGAACACGGTCAAAGGGTAATTGATTACATGAATGTAGTTCCAAACTTTTTGAGATTCAACATTACAAATTCTGCTTATCGTGTCGGAAACATATAAAGGTTAAGTTTAAATTTGGTCAGAAATTTCCAGGTCGTCACAATAATCACGTTCAAGGTTCGGACACGGAGAGGTTTAATTCCTTCCTTTAGGCTCAAGGCATCGGCTACAACATTTGTCCTGCCCGGATGGTAACGAAGTTCACGATCATAATTATTAAATGTTTCGGTCCACCATTGTGGTCTCGTGTTAAGTTGTTTTTTTTTATCGAAAATGTGTTAGAGGCTTTTGTGGTCAGTGAGATCGTACCTTTGGTTCCATAAGGATAGTATATCTACATCTTAAGTGTAAAGACAACGGCTCCAAGTTCGAGATCATGTATCATGTGGTTTTTGTTCGTAGGTTTCAATTATCGGGAAACGTAAGCGATAACTTCCCTTCGTTGTATTAACACACACCCAGAACCTTGTTTGGAGGTATTGCAATATGTAACAAGATCATCAGTGTATTCGAAAAGAGATAAGATAGGTGCGGTGGTTAACTTTTTCCTTAAGATTTGAAATGACGACTCTTGTTCGGCGGACCAAACAAATTTCTTTCCTTATGAGTTAACGAGGTTAAATGACGAAAATACAGAAAATTCGGAAATGAATCTCTGGTATAACCGGCAAGGTCTAAAAATTTACGAATATAATCCGGGTCGTGGGGGTTTCCCAAATATGTTTGGCTTCGTTTTCTGCGGGATCGACTTTAATACCTTGACCACTAATAACATGGTCTAGAATTTGGACTTCGTTTAACCAAATTTACACTTGGAGAATTTGGCATAGAGTTGTTCTCTCCTCAAGAGTTCGAGCATAAGACGAAGATGTTGTTCATTTTCTTTTCTCCTTCGGATTGTATTAGGATGTCGTGGAGGAATACGATGACGAAGTTATCTAGATACGGCTTGCATACGCGATTCATAAGATCCATGAATACGGTCAGGGAGTTAGTTAAACTGAACGGCACTAAAAGAAATTCATAACTACCATGGCGAGTTCGAAAAACGGTTTTGGAGACATCTTCTCCCTTAACCCTCAATTGATGATAACCGGAATGGAGGTCAATTTTTGAAATACACACGAGGTCCTTGAAATTGATCAAGAGGTTATCGATATGGGGAAGAGGATATCGGTTCTCAACCGGTAATTTATTTAGTTCACAATTGTAGCGACCCGACCAAATCATGTTTGACGGCGCCATCTACTTAGGTCCCGTTACGTGGTCATAAGTCTTTAAGACAAAGTTTGACCAAAATATGTCGCCTTTATTTCAAAATAAAGATTGTTCCCAAAGTTTACAAGAATTGTTCAACCAATAGTTAAGTTACAACGTTATAATACGAATGAAATCTAGGCGACACGGTTTAAAGTAAAGTCAAAAGACGCTCCATGAAATACACATATACTCGACATCCAATGCAAGTATCAAATAATGAGCGGAAGCATGTATCATGTATCGTTCAAGGACCTGAGAAAAACATAGAAATCTGTCAACGAAAACGTTGGTGAAATCATAGGTTTAAGTAAGTAAGTACAAGTGAACCACAAGATTTGCATCAATGAAATAATAGTAATACATTCCAAAAGTTTGTTTCACGAGCACCCAATTATCAATGCTTAACATTTCCTTCCATTGAACCCCATCACTTAGTGCTAGAACATACACTGTTTCTCGAAAATATATTTCATTCGTAAACGGTAGCGAACCGTTTGAATGAGGGTTTGTCAAACCCATATGGATCCATACAACATAAGTTCTCGCTTACACCCGACAAGTGTAACTAATGATAATCGAATTGAGGATTTTGTTCTAAACTCGTATGTAGAATGTTTGTTTTTCTGTACTTGTGTTCACTTAGTAAAAGAAATGTTTATGTTTTCTCATCCCAAATGTAAGTTCAAAAAGAGTAAAAGTGGGACTATGATCTCACCTTGAGTGCACGAGTAGTAAAGTACTTCGACAAGTAAACGTGTGCAAAGAACAATGCTAGTCTTGACCTAAACAATAGGTTTGTATCAATAACGGTAAACACAATAGGTCAAAGATGTTCAATTAGTCCTATGGCTCGTTAAGACTCGATCATAATAGCATGTGAATCAAATTGTCATGTTTCATGCAAGGTACAAGTATAAAAACATGTTAGAACGATTGCACAAATATTTGGTTAAGTTTGATTAAAAGTCAACTTGGTCGGGTCAAAGTCAACGAAAAAGTCAACATGTTCGGGTCGGGTCCCGAACTATTTTTCTGAGGTTTTTAATCATATATGAGCATGTTAGAACAAGTTTCATGTGAATCGGAGGTCCGTAGTATGCCAAACATTTTCCATAAAATGGACACCGGAGACAGAAGCTGGGCACGGCTTATGCCGCGCCGCGGCACCCTTCTGTCGCGCCGCGACAATAGGCGGGTGCTGGTGCCTGGTCTGTTTCACTTGTCCAACTTGATCCAAACTTCAAATAAGCATAAAACGCAAACCACAAACACTTAGGACTCGCACCTTATATCGTTGGAAAGCTCTTTTGACATAGAATGCAACTAAACACAATTTAACAATCAAAAACCTCATTTGTAACAACCGAGTTTTCCAACCAAGTGATCATTCAATGCCCACATTAATGCTTCAAACTCACCAATGCACATTTAATGATTTGGGCATTCAATGCATACATATGACATGCCATTTTGTAGGTAATGGAGCATACAATACAACTAACAACTTACTAACAACAATTCATGGCAATCAATGCATCAAATAATCACTTCAAGTTCTTCAAACCCTAACTCAATTCCACCAAAAATCAATAATCAAGTTCATGAAGTTTTCTAAGGCAACCTACACATCAAATTGAAGCTAGTGATGCTAGTAACACAATTAAAACATCAACTTTCAACATCTAACAACATATGATCATCTAAAATTCAAGAATAACACACCAAAATTCAAGTTCATGCTAGTTACACTAAAACAACGAGATCGAGCATATAAATCATATATTCATGTTAGACTTGAGCCATAGACACTAATTAACACTTTTATAAGTTAAAAACATCAAGAACACAAAATCTAGTGATTTTAGAAAGTTACCCAAATGAGATGAAGTTGGTACCAAAATGAAGAGGATGAAGAGAGGATCACGAATATGTAATTTATTTGGTTGCTAGCTCCCTAATCCGGATTTAGATGATGAATGAATGAGAAAGGAAATTGGGTGTGTTCTTGCTAGAGAGAAAGAGAGAGAGAGAGGGAGATGGTAATGAATGGGTGAAAGGGGGTTGACCCTTTGACCTAGTCAAGGGTTTGATCCCTTGTCAAGTTTAGTCCCTCAACTTTCGTTCGGGTGCGGGAATTACCTAAACGAGATAATTTAAAACGCGTATCAACGGGAGATGTTATAAACATATAACGGACTTTATATTAGTATAACGGAAAAGTAAATGGAAAAAGGCGGGATGTTACATTACCTACTCCTTAAAAGAAATTTCGTCTCGAAATTTAAGTAGGCGTAGTAGTCGTTGTTTCTTCCTCGAGATCTTGCGTTTCCGAATTCACGAATAGATGAGGATACTTCCTTCGCATTTGATCTTGTCTTTCCCAAGTAAACTCGGGTCCCCTTTTGGCGTTCCAACGGACTTTAACAATCGGGATTCGGCTTTGTTTCAATGTCTTGACGGAGGTGTCCACAATTTCAACCGGTTCCTCCACAAAATGAAGTTTGTCATCAATAGTAAGTTCTTCGAGAGGGATGACGATATCGGGTTCGGCAAGACACTTTTTCAAGTTAGATACATGGAAGGTAGGATGAACGGAGTTCAATTGAGGCGGAAGATCTAAACGATAAGCAACGGTTCCAATACGCTCCAAGATTTCGAAAGGACCAATATACCGCGGATTTAGCTTCCCGCGCTTCCCAAAACGGATTACACCCTTCCAAGGTGCGACTTTTAACATTACTCGGTCACCGACTTGAAATTCAAGATCGTTGCGTCGTTTGTCGGTATAGCTCTTTTGACGACTTCGGGCCGTCCTAAGCCTATCTCGGATTTGAACGATTTTCTCGGTAGTTTCGTGAATGAGTTCGGGTCCGGTGATTTGCACGTCGCCTACCTCGGCCCAACAAAGAGGTGAACGACATTTGCGGCCATATAGCGCTTCAAAAGGTGCGGCTTTAATACTCGCGTGATAACTATTATTGTAAGAGAACTCGGCGAGAGGTAAGTGCTTGTCCCAAGCTTTTCCGAAATCAACCACGCAAGCTCATAACATGTCCTCTAAGGTTTGAATTGTACGTTCGCTTTGTCCATCGGTTTGAGGATGATATGTGGTGCTCATGTCTAAACGCGTTCCCAACGCTTCTTGCAATGTACGCCAAAATCTAGAAACGAAACGGCCATCTCGGTCGGAGATAATCGATAAAGGTACACCGTGTCGGGCTACGATCTCCTTAATGTAAAGTTGTGCAAGTTTCTCCATTTTGTCCGTTTCTTTCATGGCAAGGAAGTGTGCGGATTTGGTGAGACGGTCAACAATAACCCAAATGGTATCATAACCGCCCGTCGTTTTTGGTAGTTTGGTGATAAAATCCATCGTTATTCTTTCCCACTTCCATTACGGGATCTCGGGTTGTTGAAGTAGTCCGGACGGTCTTTGGTGTTCGGCTTTGACTTTGGAACATGTCAAACACTTGGAAACATAAGTAGCTACGTCCCTTTTGATGTTCGGCCACCAATATAGTTGTTTAAGGTCGTGGTACATCTTATTGGCACCGGGGTGAATCGAGTATCGTGACTTATGGGCTTCATCTAAAATAAGGCTTCGTAGATCCCCATAACTAGGCACCCAAATTCTTCCGGCGAAATATCGGAGTCCGGTTTCTTTAACTTCGAATCGAGAGGTGAGGACGTTCAAGTGTTCGAGAGAGATGTTTTCATCCTTGAGAGCCTCATCTTGGGCTACCCGAATTTGGTTATTAAGGTTGGTGTGAATGGTGATGTTTAAAGCTCGGACACGGAGAGGCACCGCTCTTTCTTTTCGACTTAAGGCATCGGCTACTACATTTGCCTTCCCGGGATGGTAACGAAGCTCGCAATCGTAATCGTTTTAGGTTTCAATCCACCTTCGTTGTCTCATGTTTAGTTGTTTTTGATCGAAAATGTGTTGAAGGCTTTTGTGATCGGTGAAGATAGTACTCTTGGTTCCATAAAGATAGTGTCTCCACATTTTAAGTGCAAAGACAACGGCTCCGAGTTCGAGATCATGTGTCGTATAGTTTCGTTCATGAATTTTGAGTTGTCGAGAAGCATAAGCAATGACTTTCGTTCGTTGCATCAATACACACCCAAAACCATGTTTTGAGGCATCGCAATATACAACAAAGTCATCATTGCCTTCGGGAAGTGACAAGATAGGAGCGGTGGTTAGCTTCGTTTTCAAGATTTGGAATGCGGATTCATGTTCGGTCGCCCAAATGAATTTCTTTCCCTTGTGAGTCAATGCGGTTAGAGGACGTGCAACCAAAGAGAAATTTTCGATGAATCTACGATAGTACCCGGCGAGACCCAAAAATTGACGAATGTGAGTAGGAGTAGTAGGAGTCTCCCATTTGCTAATGGCTTCGATTTTCGTTGGATCGACTTTAATACCTTGGTCACTTACAACATGACCAAGAAATTGAACTTCCTTTAACCAAAATTCACACTTGGAGAATTTGGCATAGAGTTGTTCTTGTCTTAAAAGTTCAAGCACAAGTCGGAGATGTTGTTCGTGCTCTTCTTCATTTTTAGAATAAATCAATATGTCATCGATGAACACAATAACGAATTTATCGAGATACGGTTTGCACACGCGGTTCATAAGATCCATGAACACCGCCGGTGCGTTAGTGAGACCAAATGGCATGACAAGGAATTCATAACTACCATAACGAGTTCGGAAAGCGGTTTTGGAGACATCTTCCCCCTTAACCCTCAATTGATGATAACCCGAGCGGAGATCGATTTTCGAATATACACAAGACCCTTGTAGTTGATCAAAGAGGTCATCGATGCGAGGAAGAGGATATCGGTTCTTAACCGTCAATTTATTTAGTTCACGATAATCAATGCACATTCGTAGGGATCCGTCTTTCTTTTTAACAAACAAAATCGGAGCGCCCCAAGGTGAATGGCTAGGTTGGATAAAACCACGATCAAGTAGTTCTTGGATTTGACTTTGCAATTCTTGCATTTCGGATGGAGCGAGTCTATATGGTGCACGTGCTACGGGTGCGGCTCCCGGAATAAGATCGATTTGGAATTCAACCGGTCGATGAGGCGGAAGACCCGGCAATTCATCGGGAAATACATCGGAATAGTCACTAACAATTGGCACATCATCGATATGCTTATCATCGGACTCGACTTTCTTAACGTGGGCAAGGATCGCAAAACAACCCTTACGGAGCAGTTTTCTAACTTTAAGGCACGAAACGAGGTTGAGTCTGGTGCAACTCTTATCGCCATAAACAATCAAAGGTTCACCATTCTCGATAGGAATTCGGATTGCGTTAAGATCACAAAGAATGTGAGATTTCGTTTTGACTAACCAATTCATACCGATTATTACATCAAAGCTTCCTAGTTCCATGGGTATCAAATCAATTTCAAATTCCTTACCCAAAATGTTTATCGTACACCCCCGGTAATACGTGTCGGCACTTAATAGTTTCCCGTTAGCCACTTCAATGGTATAAGTGGTATCTAATGGAAGAGGTGGAGTGCTAAAAGAATGAGTCAAAGTCTTGGATACAAAGCATTTATCGGCACCTGAATCGAATAAGCAAGAGACATAAGAATTGTTGAGAAGGAACGTACCCGTGACTAGTTCAGTGTCATCCCGGGCTTCCTCGGTGTTGATGTTGAAAGCTCGACCGCGCGTGTGGGGGTTATCTTTCTTCTTTGGGCATGCATTTCTATAATGACCTGTTTGACCACATTCGTAACAAGTGCCCGTCTTTGGTACATTGGGCCACTTTCGAGCAACGGGAGTGGCACTTTTACAATCGTTGGCCTTATGACCAACTCCTTGGCACCGGTGGCAAATTAACTTGCCACATTCACCAAAGTGATGTTTGTTGCATTTGTTGCAAAGAGGTAGGTTCCCGGCATAACCCTTCTTGCCGTCGAAAGTGAAAGATTTCTTGGCAAAGTTGTTGTTGCATGATTGGGAGGGTTCCCACTTTCTTTTGTTGCCGCCCGATTTATCCTCGGCCTTAGGTGCCGGAACTACGATTTCGTCAACCGTTTCAATTAGTTGGCGAGCCATGTTCATAGCGGCTTGATGAGTAGTGGGTTTGGATGACATCACCCCTTGTTTGATGCTTTTTGGAAGACCGAGCATGTAGAGCTCAATCCTTTGAGATTCGGGGTTAACAAGATTAGGACACATCAAGGATAGTTCGGCGAAGCGTTGATTATAAGCTTTAAGATCGTTTCCGACCGCTTTCAAAGCTCTTAGTTCTTCCTCAAGCTTTCGGGTTTCTTCGCGCGGAAAATATTCAACAATCATCTTTTCCTTTAGATCGGCCCAAGAGAGGGCATGAGCTTCATCGGTACCCACCGATTGAACATAGGTGTTCCACCATGTTAGAGCAATTCCGGAGAAAGTGTGAGTGGAGTATTTGACCTTGTCTTGGTCCCGACAACCGCTTATGCTAAAGACGGCTTCCGTTTGCTCAAACCATCGGGTGAGCATGACCGGTCCCCCGGTTCCATCAAAAGTGTGAGGTTTGCACCCCATGAAAGCTTTATAGGAGCATCCCTCGTTTGAGTTTCCGGCTCCATTGTTGTTGTTGTTGTTGTTGTTGTTGTTGTTGTTGTGGTTGTTATTATTATTGTTGTTGGATGAGTGACCGGCCATGGCCGCATCTACGGCGGTAGCTATCATCCGTTCGAGAGCTTGTTCGGGAGTTTCATTGCGGCGTACACGACGAGGAGCCATTGTTCCTTCAAGACACAAGAATATCATTGATTAGTATTCTCAATAATACTAACCGTGATATAGAATAAAGATAAAGAGAAGTTTTTCCTCGACTCGCCTTAAATTCTTTATGTCATAATGTCGGAACGTTCATATGAGTCACCGTAATATAATCCCGGAAATTATATTACCCTGATTCATATGTGCATTCGACATCATTTCATATAGTCAAGGTGGCGCGTCAATCAAATTAAACAACGTGAGATTAAGATGAACTAAGAGTAGATATGAGTAGAAGCGTTCGAGTATAAATGCACAAGTAGTCAAGTAATTCCTACTTCAAGTCTATATGCCGGTTGTAGTCTAGACTCACCAATGTACCCTATGACTCGGGGTTGACACTAATGAGCTCTAAATCCCTACAACCAACGCTCTGATACCATCTGTAGCGACCCGACCAAATCATGTTTGACGGCGCCGTCTACTTAGGTCCCGTTACGTGGTCATAAGTCTTTAAGACAAAGTTTGACCAAAATATGTCGCCTTTATTTCAAAATAAAGATTGTTCCCAAAGTTTACAAGAATTGTTCAACCAATAGTTAAGTTACAACGTTATAATACGAATGAAATCTAGGCGACACGGTTTAAAGTAAAGTCAAAAGACGCTCCATGAAATACACATATACTCGACATCCAATGCAAGTATCAAATAATGAGCGGAAGCATGTATCATGTATCGTTCAAGGACCTGAGAAAAACATAGAAATCTGTCAACGAAAACGTTGGTGAAATCATAGGTTTAAGTAAGTAAGTACAAGTGAACCACAAGATTTGCATCAATGAAATAATAGTAATACATTCCAAAAGTTTGTTTCACGAGCACCCAATTATCAATGCTTAACATTTCCTTCCATTGAACCCCATCACTTAGTGCTAGAACATACACTGTTTCTCGAAAATATATTTCATTCGTAAACGGTAGCGAACCGTTTGAATGAGGGTTTGTCAAACCCATATGGATCCATACAACATAAGTTCTCGCTTACACCCGGCAAGTGTAACTAATGATAATCGAATTGAGGATTTTGTTCTAAACTCGTATGTAGAATGTTTGTTTTCCTGTACTTGTGTTCACTTAGTAAAAGAAATGTTTATGTTTTCTCATCCCAAATGTAAGTTCAAAAAGAGTAAAAGTGGGACTATGATCTCACCTTGAGTGCACGAGTAGTAAAGTACTTCGACAAGTAAACGTGTGCAAAGAACAATGCTAGTCTTGACCTAAACAATAGGTTTGTATCAATAACGGTAAACACAATAGGTCAAAGATGTTCAATTAGTCCTATGGCTCGTTAAGACTCGATCATAATAGCATGTGAATCAAATTGTCATGTTTCATGCAAGGTACAAGTATAAAAACATGTTAGAACGATTGCACAAATATTTGGTTAAGTTTGATTAAAAGTCAACTTGGTCGGGTCAAAGTCAACGAAAAAGTCAACATGTTCGGGTCGGGTCCCGAACTATTTTTCTGAGGTTTTTAATCATATATGATCATGTTAGAACAAGTTTCATGTGAATCGGAGGTCCGTAGTATGCCAAACATTTTCCATAAAATGGACACCGGAGACAGAAGCTGGGCACGGCTTATGCCGCGCCGCGGCACCCTTCTGTCGCGCCGCGACAATAGGCGGGTGCTGGTGCCTGGTCTGTTTCACTTGTCCAACTTGATCCAAACTTCAAATAAGCATAAAACGCAAACCACAAACACTTAGGACTCGCACCTTATATCGTTGGAAAGCTCTTTTGACATAGAATGCAACTAAACACAATTTAACAATCAAAAACCTCATTTGTAACAACCGAGTTTTCCAACCAAGTGATCATTCAATGCCCACATTAATGCTTCAAACTCACCAATGCACATTTAATGATTTGGGCATTCAATGCATACATATGACATGCCATTTTGTAGGTAATGGAGCATACAATACAACTAACAACTTACTAACAACAATTCATGGCAATCAATGCATCAAATAATCACTTCAAGTTCTTCAAACCCTAACTCAATTCCACCAAAAATCAATAATCAAGTTCATGAAGTTTTCTAAGGCAACCTACACATCAAATTGAAGCTAGTGATGCTAGTAACACAATTAAAACATCAACTTTCAACATCTAACAACATATGATCATCCAAAATTCAAGAATAACACACCAAAATTCAAGTTCATGCTAGTTACACTAAAACAACGAGATCGAGCATATAAATCATATATTCATGTTAGACTTGAGCCATAGACACTAATTAACACTTTTATAAGTTAAAAACATCAAGAACACAAAATCTAGTGATTTTAGAAAGTTACCCAAATGAGATGAAGTTGGTACCAAAATGAAGAGGATGAAGAGAGGATCACGAATATGTAATTTATTTGGTTGCTAGCTCCCTAATCCGGATTTAGATGATGAATGAATGAGAAAGGAAATTGGGTGTGTTCTTGCTAGAGAGAAAGAGAGAGAGAGAGAGGGAGATGGTAATGAATGGGTGAAAGGGGGTTGACCCTTTGACCTAGTCAAGGGTTTGATCCCTTGTCAAGTTTAGTCCCTCAACTTTCGTTCGGGTGCGGGAATTACCTAAACGAGATAATTTAAAACGCGTATCAACAGGAGATGTTATAAACATATAACGGACTTTATATTAGTATAACGGAAAAGTAAATGGAAAAAGGCGGGATGTTACAACAATAATCAATACACATTCTTAGGGAAACATTTTTCTCCTTAACGAATAGGATTGGGGCTCCCCATGGTGAACGGCTAGGTTGGATAAAACCACGATCAAGTAGTTCTTGGAATTGACTTTGTAATTCTTGCATTTCGGATGGAGTGAGCCTATACGGTGCACGTGCTACATGTGCGGCTCCTGGTATAAGATCGATTTGGAATTCAACGGCCTATGAGGTGGAAGTTTTGGTAGTCCCTCGGGAAGAAC
Organism: Rutidosis leptorrhynchoides; assembly: GCF_046630445.1. Lineage (NCBI taxonomy): Eukaryota > Viridiplantae > Streptophyta > Magnoliopsida > Asterales > Asteraceae > Rutidosis > Rutidosis leptorrhynchoides. The sequence goes on along the minus strand of NC_092337.1, from coordinate 409,844,164 downwards.
ATCGGAAAAGTCACTGACAATCGGTACGTCCTCGATACATTTTTCATCTGTTTCGGCTTTCTTAACGTTAGCTAGAATTGTAAAACAACCTATTCGAAGGTATTTTTCAACGTTGAGGCACGAAATGAGGTTGAGCCCGGTGCAACCCTTTTTGCTACAAACGATCAAGGGTTCACCGTCCTCGATAGGGATACGAATGGTTTTTGAGATCACAGGAAATGTTGGATTTTGTCTTGGCTAACCAATCCATAACAATTATTACATCGAAGTTCTCTAGGTCTAGAGGTATCAAATAGATTTTGAATTCTTTACTCACCATCATTTTGAGCCATTGGGACTTTGGTATGACTTATCGAAATATAACCACGTCGATCAAGTGTCGTTATATTTCGTTAGTTCATACCTCCATTCCAACACCTCTCCATATGGTTAAGTTTGTGTAATCGTGGAGATTGCAAATGAACAAGGTGCAACGACATCTTTAACAAGACTCGTATTTAATCGATAGAGCTAGTGCAATCTCTGAGAATGTGTTTCCCGCGGGAAATGTATAACTGATTGTTCACGTCAAAACGTTCAAAGTCAATTAGTGGTATCCCAGGTATAAAGAGAGTAATGAATCATGGTAACGAGTAGTACGAAACAATAGTGATAAGTAGTGATAGACGATACTCATCGATAGTAGTGGTAGTAATAACGTATGGTGATATATAGTGAGGAGCACTAGTGTAATATCAGTAGTGAGTAGTGACCGTAATATTTGTGAAAGTTTCACCACACTGGTAGGTAGTAAGTTGGGACGGCGACGAATAACATGGGAAGGCAGAATTTCCAAACTGGGGTAGCGAATGAAGTCGCGTCATCCTTACGCGTATGAATCTTAAGTTTACGTGTGTTACCAGAAAATGGCAGAATACGGATTCGCATGAGACTTAGGTACAATTAAGAAGTTCAACATAGAAAGTTTCAAGTATTAATGCACAAGTAGTCAAGTAAGTGCTATCTATAGCAAATGTATGTCAGAATGAAATGGCCTACTATCGGGTTGTAGTCTAGATTCACTAATGCATCCTAACGACTCTGTTAGACACATTAATGAATATCCTAGTTCCCTACAACCAACGCTCTGATACCATCTGTAACGACCCGGCAAAAACGTCATTGGCGGCGTCGTTAACTTAGGTCCCGTTACGTGGTCATAGTTCCTAAATGAGATGCGTTTGAACAAAATTATGTAGCATTCATTTGAAACGTGTATGACTTGAAAAGTTTTAAGTTACCAAACAATTCGACAAAGAGTTTAAGTTTACAAAAGTTATCAAGTATAAATGAAATTGAAATGTCCCGTTCATATTGATTATAAACGTTCCATATTAATTGATTTCGTTGCGAGGTTTTGACCTCTATATGAGACATTTTTCAAAGACTGCATTCATTTTTAAAACAAACCATAACCTTTATTTTATCGACAAGGTTAAAAGGACACCACCTAGATTATCAGAAATGATAATCTAAAAATATATCACACTTACACACTACCAATACATATTGGTTTACAATATTAATAGGTTACAACAAAGTAAATTTTGAATGCAGTTTTAAACAATATTTGTGATGCCCTGTACAAAACCATCGTGTACGAATCATCAACAACAGGATTATTACCAGGTTAAGTACTATATGCGTTTTTAAAAAGAGTTTGCATTCATTAATAAAGTGATGTCTAAACCAACATCGAATGTTTTACATTCCGAAAGCATGCTTCACTAAGTAGAAGTAAATAATAAGTGTATGTGACCACAACGGTCGTTACAAGTCATAGTTCAAAAGTACTAAAGTTTGAATGCAAGGTAAAGTAGTTCATGCGATAGCAACTCTAAGCAGCGGGTGTCTACAGCACGACTAGTACACAGCGGAAGCTAACCTCAAGCACCTGAGAAAAACATGCTTTAAAACGTCAACACAAAGGTTGGTGAGCTATAGTTTAAGTATAACAGTAAGTAAGGTAGGCCACGAGATTTCAGTGCTACAAAGAGCGTTTCAAAACCGTATGATAAAGTATATGTTAACCGTGGGCACTTGGTAACTAACTTAACGTTTATACCCCCTGAAAGTACACTTGGCAAGTGCGTATGTCTACGAAGTATTAAACACTCGTTAAATGCTAGCGCTACTAGCCCTAGTGGGGATGTCAAACCCTATGGATCCATATCTAAGATTCGCGTTCACGGTTCAAAAACCAATGATTAAACGTTACCGAGCTAAAGGGAATGTTTATGCCGTTGTATAACCCACACATATATACTCGTGCCTAGTATGTAAAACATAAAATCTGCATGTATTCTCAGTTCCCAAAATAAGTAAAAATAAAAAGGGAATGCTATAACTCACAATGATAATGTAGTCGTAAAGTCGGTTCGGAAAAGGTGTGCAAGTAATCGGTCCGAAGGTCCTCAACCTAAGTCAAATAGTACTAAGTCAGTAAATCGTCTTAATAGGTTTAAAAGTATGTAAATAAGGTCTTAAGGGTCATCATCATTCATCATCAAACAAAAGGCGTAAAGTAAGTTTCGTTTATGAAATTAGTTTAAAACAAAGACTGAATTCAGTCAGTCACCACGGCCTCTACCCTTACTGAATTAAGGTGATACCAGTGGCCATGACTCCGTATATGAGTCCTTTAAATGTGTTAAAATTTACAGAAGCAAACTCGTCTTCTTTTGACCGTGGCGACGGTCTAAGTGCGAGTAGGTCAGAAATTTCTGCACAACGTTAAAAGGACATAGTGACGATCGGAGGGCCATAAATCCTAAACCGTAACTCGGATTAAGTCGAGTCCTATATGAAAAGTTATCTAATCGAAAAGATATATTTGAAAATCAAGGTCTCAGTAGCCCAGGTCTACTGGTCTGTTACAGAAACAGCAGAACAGTAGGCAGAGAACAGTAAACAGAAAAATAATGGGTTCCGGTGGGTTTGGTGTTTGATGTTCATCATGGTTCTCATCCTTGATGCATATAGCTTCAAGTGTACAACTCATTGATATGTTTGCATCATATTGACCAAGACTTGACCATCATAACCCAAGTGCAAGTCTAAGACATGAAGCACAACTCACTTAAGTGTTGCAAGTGTTTTGATGAACCAAAGTTACATCAAAGTCTTAGATCTAACACATACATGAACTTTAAAGCTAATAACAAGTTACAAACTTGAAAGTAAACTAACTAATCAAGATCTTAAGATGTAGAACATTGTTCTTAGTTAGATCTTGAAGATCCAAGACCCAAAAGTCAAGATCAAGCATAAGTATACAAAGTTATATTTAAAGAAAACTTATTTACATGTTCTTGAACTTTTAAGTTAACTTTTAGTTCCAAGAGATATGAGATCAAGACTAACTTGTAGTACTTGACCAACAACAACCAAAATCCTAAAATTAAAGTGCAAGTAAAACTAAATAAACAAGTAAAAGGTTCATGGTTTGTTCATACTTTTAAAGATTCAAACAAGGTTTGATCTTTAAGTGAAGTAAACTTTAAGTTTACTTCAAGAACTACAAGTATGTTTTCACAACACATGAACTTACAAACTTTTGAAACAATAAATGAAGAACATAAGCTAGAAACTTTATGTTCTTGTATGCCTTGTAAGAACAAGTTAGATGAAGAATCAAACTAATAAGTTTGCTTCTTGAAAGCTAGTAAGTAAGTAACAACAACTAACAAGTAATTAATTAGCAACATGAACAAGTATCAAACAACAAAGAATGATGATGATTATGAAGGTTTATGGCCACGGTTTTGATGAAGAACAAAGGGAGAAAAAGAGCCTTGTTACTTACTAGTTTAGAGAGAATAATGAGAGAAGAATGAAAGTATGTTGAAGTGTGTATGAGAATGAGAGAAACAAGAGTAAAATGTAATATAAAAATGAGCAAAAAAAACTCTCCCATGACCCTTCTAGGCCGACGGTTTGTGTGGGTCAAGGGGGGAAGAGATTAACCACTAGTTACTTACATGTTAAAGCTTAAAAGTGTGGTTAATATGGGTGCATGCATGGGGATTGAGAGCCAACAAGATTCCAAGTCTTTTAACTAGCTAGTTCCATTCAAATATGATACTTACATGTAAAAGACTTGGGCTAATAAGTCTATAAAAGATGTAGGGTGGGCTTCTAAAGTCCAATAACACTAGTAAAGGCCCAAGTTCAATTAAAAGCCCAAGTATGTATGTAATTAACAAGTTAATCCAATTAAAAGCCCAAGTAACTAACTAACGACATTAGTTAATTAAAATGATTAATAAACTTAATCATGAATGCAAATAATATCTAAAAATATTATTCGTGAAAGTTTCGTGTGTCACAAAGACGTTTCGGGCAATTAAAGTAGAGTTCGGGCAATCATGGCAACATGTAAATGTAATAACATACATTCGTTTAATCACACGTATTAATAATAATAATTATTAATAAATAAAAGTTGGAAATTCCAGGGTCGTTACAATATTATACAAGCATGCTGACTCCAAATCTTGTCCATATATTAGCATGCAACAGCGGAAGCTCTTAATAATCACCTGAGAATAAACATGCTTTGAACGTCAACAAAAATGTTGGTGAGTTATAGGTTTAACCTATATATTTATCAAATCGTAATAATAGACCACAAGATTTCATATTTCAATACACATCCCATACATAGAGATAAAAATCATTCATATGGTTTGAACACCTGGTAACCGACATTAACAAGATGCATATAAGAATATCCCCATCATTCCGGGACATCCATCGGACATGATACAAAAACTCAAAGTACTAAAGCATCCGCTACAACGGTTAGGGTTTGTTGGGCCCAATAGATCTATCTTTAGGATTCGCGTCAATTAGTAGACTGGTTTACTAATTCTTAGGTTACCAAGTAAAAAGGTGTAGTGACCCAAACTTTTCCATGTTTATATATATTAAATGAAATTGATATTTACATGATTAAGTGTTTCCAACATGTTAAGCAATCAAACTTGTTAAGACTCGATTAATTGAAATAGGTTTTATATAGACAATTGACCACCCAAGTTGACCGGTGATTCACGAACGTTAAAACTTGTAAAAACTATATGATGACATATATATGATTATATATATAGTTAAAATGATATTATGATAAGTATGTATCTCATTAGGTATTTTAACAATGAGTTTATACATAAAATTGAGTTTATTGAATTAAGAAACTCGAAACGATATATATAACGATTATCGTTATAACAACGTCTTACTAAATACATATGAATCATATTAAGATATTGTTACGCTATGTTTAATCATGATAAATGATAAGTAAACATGTCATTATGTATAATAACGATGAACTACATATGTAAAAACAAGACTACTAACTTAAGAATTTCGAAACAAGACATATATGTAACGATTATCGCTGTAATGACATTTTAATGTATATATCATATTAAGATATATTAATATATCATAATATTATGATAATATAATAATTTAACATCTCATTAGATATAATAAACATTGGGCTAACAACATTTAACATTTAGATGTAACGACTAACGATGACTTAACGATTCAGTTAAAATGTATATACATGTAGTGTTTTAATATGTATTTATACACTTTTGAAAGACTTCAACACAATTATCAAAATACTTCTACTTAACAAAAATGCTTAAAATTACATCCTCGTTCAGTTTCATCAACAATTCCACTCGTATACACCCGTATTCGTACTCGTACAATACACAGCTTTTAGATGTACGTACTATTGGTATATACACTCAATCATCTGATCTTAGCAGCCCTAAATGACTCATCATCCATTATAGGAACATGTAGGGATCATCCTTTGTCATTTACCATGAATGATTAAGCTAAATTACAAACTAATGAATCCTTTATCTATATCTAAAGTTCACGTAAACTTTCATCACCACAAACACATTTTCATTCAACTTACTTGTATCAAATTACTCTCTCTCAATTACTCTCTTAGTGTTCTAAGTGTTATTCATCTTGTTATTCATAATCTAGCTCAATCTAGTTCAATATAGGTAACCTAGATCAACATACAAAACCACTACTCAAGAACACACCAACAACACTTCCAAGTTTGCTAGCTTACTTCCAATATTGTAAAGTGATCATCTAATCTCAAGAAATCTTTCTTATTTATAGTAATATATCTTTCTAATAAAAGGTAATACTCATATTCAAACTTTGGTTTAGTTTCTATAACTATAACAATCTTATTTCAAGTGATGATCTTACTTGAACTTGTTTTCGTGTCATGATTCTGCTAAAAGAACTTTCAAGCTATCCAAGGATCCTTTGAAGCTAGATCCATTTTTCTCATTTCTAGTAGGTTTATCCATAAAACTTGAGGTAGTAATGATGTTCATAACATCATTCGATTCATACATTTAAAGCTATCTTATTCGAAGGTTTAAACTTGTAATCACTAGAACATAGTTTAGTTAACTCTAAACTTGTTCGCAAATAAAAGTTAATCCTTCTAACTTGACTTTTAAAATCAACTAAACACATGTTCTATATCTATATGATATTCTAACTTAATAATTTAAAACCTGAAAACACGATGAACACCGTAAAACCGGACATACGCCGTCGTAGTAACACCGCGGGCTGTTTTGGGTTAGTTAATTAAAAACTATGATAAGATTTGATTTAAAAGTTGTTCTTCTGGGAAAATGATTTTTCTTATGAACATGAAACTATATCCAAAAATCATGGTTAAACTCAAAGTGGAAGTATGTTTTTCAAAATGGTCATCAAGACGTCGTTCTTTCGACTGAAATGACTACCTCTTACAAAAATGACTTGTAACTTATATTTCCGACTATAAACCTATACTTTTTTTGTTTAGATTCATAAAATGGAGTTCAATATGAAACCATAACAATTTGATTCACTCAAAACGGATTTAAAACGAAGAAGTTATGGGTAAAACAAGATTGGATATTTTTGATTGTTGTAGCTACGGGAAATATTGTAACAATTCTATACAAATCATATCCTAGCTAACTCATATTGTATTACATGTATTCTAATATATTATGTAATCTTGGGATACCATAGACACGTATGCAAATGTTTTGACATATCATATCGACCCATGTATATATATTATTTGGAACAACCATAGACACTCTATATGCAGTAATGTTAGAGTTAGCTATACAGGATTGAGGTTGATTCCAAAAATATATATACTTTGAGTTGTGATCTAGCCTGAGACGTGTATACACTGGGTCGTGGATTGATTCAAGATAATATATATCAATTTATTTCTGTACATCTAATTGTGGACAACTAGTTGTAGGTTACTAACGAGGACAGCTGACTTAATAAACTTAAAACATCAAAATGTATTAAAAGTGTTGTAAATATATTTTGAACATACTTTGATATATATGTACATATTTTTTATAGGTTCGTGAATCGATCAGTGGTCAAGTCTTACTTCCCGACGAAGTAAAAATCTGTGAAAGTGAGTTATAGGCCCACTTTTAAATTCTAATATTTTGGGATGAGAATATATGCAGTTTTATAAATGTTTTACGAAATAGACACAAGTAATTGAAACTACATTATATGGGTGAATGATCGAAGCCGAATATGCCCCTTTTGCTTGGTAACCTAAGAATTAGTAAACCGATCTACTAATTGACGCGAATCCTAAAGATAGATCAATTGGGCCTAACGAACCCCATCCAAAGTACCGGATGCTTTAGTACTTTGAATTCGTTTTTATCATGTCCGAAGGATTTCCCGAAATGATAGGGGATATTCTTATATGCATCTTGTTAATGTTGGTTACCAGGTGTTCACCATATGAATGATTTTTATCTCTATGTATGGGATGTATATTGAAATATGAAATCTTGTGGTCTATTATTATGATTTGATAATATATAGGTTAAACCTATAACTCACCAACATTTTCGTTGACGTTTTAAGCATGTTTATTCTCAGGTGATTATTAAGAGCTTCCGCTGTTGCATACTAAAATAAGGACAAGATTTGGAGTCCATGCTTGTATGATATTATGTAAAAACTGCATTCAAGAAACTTATTTTTGATGTAATATATTCTTATTGTAAACCATTATGTAATGGTCGTATGTAAACGGTATATTTTAGATTATCATTATTTGATAATCTACGTAATTCCTTTTAAACCTTTATAGATAAAATAAAGGTTATGGTTGTTTTAAAAATGAATGCAGTCTTTGAAAAACATCTCATATAGAGGTCAAAACCTTGCGACGAAATCAATTAATATGGAACGTTTATAATCAATATGAACGGGACATTTCAGAAGGGGCATATTCGGCTTCGATCGTTCAACCATAGAAAGTAGTTTCATGTACTTATGTCTATTTTGTAAATCATTTATAAAGCTGCATGTATTCTCATCCCAAAAATATTAGATTTTAAAAGTGGGACTATACCTCACTTTCACAGATTTTTACTTCGTCGGGAAGTAAGACTTGGCCACTGGTCGATTCACGAACCTATAACAAATATGTTCATATATATCAAAATATGTTCAAAATATATTTACAACATTTTTAATACATTTTAATGTTTTAAGTTTATTAAGTCAGCTGTCCTCGTTAGTAACCTACAACTAGTTGTCCAGAGTTAGATGTACAGAAATAAATTGATATATATTATCTTGAATCAAACCACGACCCAGTGTATACACGTCTCAGGATATATCACAACTCAAAGTATATATATTTTTGGAATCAACCTCAACCCTGTATAGCTAACTCAAACATTACTGCATATAGAGTGTCTATGGTTGTTCCAAATAATATATATAGATGGGTCGATATGATATGTCAAAACATTAGCATACATGTCTATGGTATCCCAAGATTACATAATATATTAGAATACATGTATAATACAATATAAGTTACCTAGGATATGATTAATATAGATTTGTTACCAATTTTCACGTAGCTACAACAAGAAAAATTATCCAATCTTGTTTTACCCATAACTTCTTCGTTTTAAATCTGTTTTGAGTGATTCAAGTTGCTATGGTTTCATATTGAACTTAAGTTTATGAATCTAAACATAAAAAGTATAAGTTTATAGTCGGAAATACAGGTTACAAGTCGTTTTTGTAAAGGTAGTCATTTCAGTCGAAAGAACGACGTCTAGATGACCATTTTGGAAAACATACTTTCACTTTGAGTTTAACCATGATTTTTGGATATAGTTTCATGTTCATAAGAAAAATCATTTTCCCAGAAGAACAACTTTTAAATCAAAGTTTATCATAGTTTTTAATTAACTAACCCAAAACAGCCCTCGGTGTTACTACGACGGCGTATATCCGGTTTTATGGTGTTTTTCGTGTTTTCAGGTTTTAAATCATTAAGTTAGCATATCATAAAGATATAGAACATGTGTTTAGTTGATTTTAAAAGTCAAGTTAGAAGGTTTTAACTTTTATTTGCGAACAAGTTTAGAATTAACTAAACTATGTTCTAGTGATTACAAGTTTAAACCTTCGAATAAGGTAGTTTTATATATATGAATCGATTGATATTATGAACATCATTACTACCTCAGGTTTTGTGGATAAACCTACTGGAAATGAGAAAAATAGATCTAGCTTCAAAGGATCCTTGGATGGCTTGAAAGTTCTTGAAGTAGAATCATGACACGAAAACAAATTCAAGTAAGATTTCAACTCGAAATAAGATTGTTAAAGTTATAGAAATTGAATCAAAGTTTGAATATGAGTATTACCTTATATTAGAAAGATATCTTACTATAAATAAGAAAGATTTATTGAGGTTGGATGATCACTCAAAGTGGATTTGCAACATTGAAAGTATGCTAGCAAACTTGGAAGTGTTGTTGGTGTATTCTTGAGTAGTTGTTTTATAACTTGGTTTATGTATGGATTTATGAACTAGATTGAGCTACATTTTGATGAAGATGATGAAGAACACTTAGAACAATGGAAGAACACTTGAGAGAGAGTAGTTTGATGCATGTAAGTTGAAAAATGAAAGTGTTTGTGGACTTCCTCATTCACGTGAATATGGATGTATCATATAGGCTCCATTAGTTTGTTATTTTGTGAGATATTTCATACTATATGTTAAATGATGGTTCCCACATGGTTAGGTGATTCACATGGGCTGCTAAGAGCTGATCATTGGAGTGTATATACCAATAGTAAATACATTTAGAAGCTGTGTATTGTATGAGTACAAATACGAGTGCATACGAGTAGAATTGTTGATGAAAATGAATGAGGATGTAATTGTAAGCATTTTTGTTAAGTAGAAGTACTTTGATAAGTGTCTTGAAGTCTTTCAAAAGTGTATGAATACATATTAAAATACTACATGTATATACATTTTAACTGAGTCGTTAAGTCATCGTTAGTCGTTACATGTAAGTGTTGTTTTGAAACCTTTAGGTTAACGATCTTGTTAAATGTTGTTAACCCATTATTTATTATATCTAAAGAGATGTTAAATTATTACATTATCATGATAATATGATGTATTAATATATCTTAATATGATATATATACAGTTAAATATTGTTACAACGATAATCGTTACATATATGTCTCATTTCGAAATCATTAAGTTAGTAGTCTTGTTTTTACATATGTAGTTCATTGTTAATACACTTAATGACATGTTTACTTATTATTTATCATGATTAAACATAATGTATCAATATCTTATTATGATTCATATGTACTTGGTAAGACGTTGTTATAACGATAATCGTTATATATATCGTTATATATATCGTTTTCGAGTTTCTTAGTTCAATAGTCTCATTTTTATGTATATAACTCATTGTTAAAATACCTAATGAGATACTTACTTATCATAATATCATGTTAACTATATATATAACCATCTATATGTCATCATATAGTTTTTACAAGTTTTACGTTCGTGAATCACCGGTCAACTTGGGTGGTCAATTGTCTATATAAAACCTATTTTAATTAATCAAGTCTTAACAAGTTTGATTGCTTAACATGTTGGAAATACTTAATCATGTAAATATCAATTTCATTTAATATATATATTCATGAAAAAGTTCGGGTCACTACAGAAATAACTTGCGACATAATATAAGTTGAAAAATTTCGAATGCTATCAATAGCGTATGCATGTAATCATTTAAGTTTGAATCCAAAGGTGCTATCACTAGCGTATGCATGTATGCTTGACCCCAAGAAAGTAATCAAAGTGTACGGAAGCATGTATCAAGAAGCCACGTATGAACCTGAGAAACATATAGAAAACTGTGAACGAAAAACGTTGGTGAAATCATAGGTGTATTTGTAAACGTTGTTTTTGAACCACAAGATTTTGTATTTCCATAACGTTGATTATCTAAATCGTTTGCATTCCAAAGTTGTTGTTCATTTGTGGAGCACCCAATTATCAAGACTTAACTGTTCACGTACCCCGTTATCATAGTGTTAGAACCTACACTATATACTCGAAAATATATTTCATCCGTTAACGGTAGCGAACCGTCCGAATGAGGGCTTGTCAAGCCCATGTGATCATATAACATAAGTTCACGTTTACACCCTGCAAGTGTAACTAATGATAATTGAATTGAGGCCTTTTTGTTCTAACTCGCACGTGGAATGTTTGTTTTCGTACTTGTGTTCAAAGCATAAAAGTATATTACGTATATGTTTCTCATCCCATATAGTTTAAAGAGTAAAAGTTGTTGAAAAGGTGGGACTATGATCTCACCTTAATTGCAAGAAAGTAAATGTACTTCACAAAGTAACGTGTGCAAGAACGAATGCTAGTTTTGACCTAAACAAATAAGTTGTATCAATTAATGGTTATGACACAAGGTCGGGCGAAATGTGTTCAATTAGTCCTATGGCTCGTTACGACTCGATTATATAGCATGTGAGTCACGTTGTCAAGTTTCATGCAAGATATAAGTAGAAACGCAAGTTAGAACGATTGCATAAGTGTTTGGTTAAGTTTGACTAAAGTCAAAGTTAAAGTCAACGGGGTCGGGTCGGGTTTCCGACAATTACACATAAAAACGTAGTCATATATAAGCATGTTGGTAAAATTTCATGTTAAACGGAGTTGCGAGTAAGCGGGAACGAAAGTGCAAAAATCAAAAATTCAGTTTGGTCAGGGGTTTTCTCGCTATAGCGAGATTTTGTGCACACCAGGGCTCGCTATAGCGACTGTAGTGACCCGGAAATTTCCGATCAAATTTAAACTTTAATCTTTATATGTATCCGACACGATAAGCAAAATCTGTAATGTTGAGTCTCGAAAAGTTTGAAAACTATATTCATGTAATCAATTACCCTTTGACCATGTCTGACGATTCACGAACAAAAATGTGTAAATAGAAATGTATGTGTATGTACATATGTGTATTTTTTTTAAGCTAAGAAATATTGATAAAACATTTAAGAGCTTGGTGATACAAAAATAGATTATGAGATTATTATGTGACTTGAAAGCATTGAACGAATTAGTTGATATGAATATAAGCTACGAGATCTATTTTATGAACATAGAAATGCTATCACAGTAGTTAGTGAATAATACTTTACTTGAACGTATTTGTTCGATGTAAGTTTATCAATGAGATTAAAAGATAATATCAAGTGATTGATTTATCAGGTACATTGAATTATAATTACGAGTCTTTGTTATGAGGTCCACTTGAATTAGAAAACTCTTACTTTTAACGGTATTCGGAATATTTAGTAAAGTGATTCCATGTAAGAACAAAAGTGTTATTATTGAGGATTAGACAGAGGTTAGCGGAGAGTCTCGTTTAATTATCAAAAGCGTACCTTGCAATGATTGACTTGTGTCACTTGGTAGGTTAATTATTTAGTTTTCTTAATATTGAAGACGTTTTACGATATAGATGAAACCTTTTAAAGAATGATTTTGAATATAACTAATTCTGGAAAACTAAATTATATTTATTCAATTTAGTACAAACACATTTTTTTCGATATAATAGAATTTGATTATAAAATATTTTTATGGATTTTCAATGATATAAAAATAAAAATAAATATAAAATAAAGATTTCTAATGAGCACCAAAAGACTACAACATTTCATCACAAGATTGAAAGTTAAAATGTTGGAAATCACTAAACCTGCGCACTTGTACGAGAAAAATCATAACTAAATCATACTGACTCGAAAAAGGGTGATTCCGGTGTCCAAACGACCGTAACTCAAAAATCTACAACTTTCATGAAGACACCATACACGAATCGTGTACCTATCTACACGAAACGTGTAATCTTGTGCCGACATATTTTGGTGGCGGCTCACTATGCAACATGTTTTTAATTTTTATTAATATTATATTATATTATTATATTATTTATAAATCTATATATATAGGATCGATCATAATTGTTTTCTAACTATCTATCTCTCACACTCTCTCTATAATTATATTTATTATTATTATTGTTAGTGTTATTATTATTATTATTAGTATTATTATACATAAAATACTACGACGAGGTCATGGGCGAGTTATTTCAAAACGGGTTTTATGAGCGGGATAGAGCTAAGGAAATTATGAGTTATGGTTATGGAGGTGATGGGTATTGTTCATGGGTATGCTTGTGAGGTTAAACTAGTGTTTGTCACCTCCATTGCGTCTACGTACCTTTCCTACAATATTGAACCTCAATATTGATACGTGAGTACTCCTAATTTAATTTTTACATACTAATAGTGTATCCCTGACTAGTGCTCGAGAAAATAGGATTATGCATGCTTGTAAATTTGATAGTGCCCTTAGATAGGTTATGCCGAATCTTAAAGGTTGTTATATTATAGTTGAAGGAAGATATAAGATTTGCATGTCCTTAAAAAGCTAGAAAAAAATTAAGAACTTTTCCTTTAGATGCCAAATAGATTTGATGGACGGATTAAAAGTTATAGTCAATTAAAATTTCGTAAAAATGATTATTATCGTCGTTAATATCGTTGTCTTAATTTTTTTTTATCAAATTGTTATTATTCCAAAATAACACGACTGTTACTTATTATTATTATCAATACTATATTATTAACTAGAAATGTAATACAAATTATATAACTACCTTAATAGAATCTATCGCAGTATTTTTATGATATTAAATGAACTTTATAAGTTTTATTACTTAAAATATATAAAAGTATATTTTAATATAAAATTTTATTTATAAACGAATTATATTATTTACTTTATTAAATCTTTAAAAAAAATATTTTAAAAATATAAAACGACGATATTTAAATTATATAATAAAACATTTATAAAGTTTTGAAATCATTTGGAGTTAAACTAATTTTTGTCGACCTTTGCATACTAGACTCGAGCATTAGGATTGTGGTACACTATGACTTAACTTAATGTATTAGACAAATATTGACAAATACATAATTATATATAAATAATTTAGGTTCGTGAATCCAAGGCCAACCTTACACTTGTTCAATGATGTTATATGTATTTTTACTACAAAATACAGTATGGTGAGTTTCATTTGCCTTTTTACCCTTTATATTTTTGGGACTGAGAATACATGCGCTTTTATAAATGTTTTGACGAAATAGACACAAGTAATTGAAACTACATTCTATGGTTGAATTATCGAAATCGAATATGCCCCTTTTTATTAAAGTCTGGTAATCTAAGAATTAGGGAACAGACACCCTAATTGACGCGAATCCTAAAGATAGATCTATTGGGCCTAACAAACCCCATCCAAAGTACCGGATGCTTTAGTACTTCGAAATTTATATCATGTCCGAAGGAGGATCCCGGAATGATAGGGGATATTCTTATATGCATATTGTTAATGTCGGTTACCAGGTGTTCACCATTTGAATGATTATTTTTGTCTCTATGCATGGGACGTATATTTATGAGAACTGGAAATGAAATTCTTGTGGTCTATTAAAATGATGGAAATAAATGATTATGATAAACTAATGAACTCACCAACCTTTTGGTTGACACTTGAAAGCATGTTTATTCTCAGGTTTGAAAGAGATCTTCCGCTGTGCATTAGCTCATTTTAAAGATATTACTTGGAGTCATTCATGACATATTTCAAAAGACGTTGCATTCGAGTCGTTGAAGTTCATTAAAGATTATTATTAAGTAAATGACAGATTAGGTCATTTATAGTTTGGATATTATGAAATGGTATGCATACATGTCAATTTTCGATGTAAAGAAAGATTGTCTTTTAAAAACGAATGCAATGTTTGTAAAATGTATCATATAGAGGTCAAATACCTCGCAATGAAATCAACTATTGTGAATCGTTTATAATGTATATGAACGGGTCCTTTCAGTTGGTATCAGAGCGGTGGTCTTAGCGAACCAGGTCTGCATTAGTGTGTCTAACTGATAAGTCGTTAGGATACATTAGTGAGTCTGGACTTCGACCGTGTCTGCATGTCAAAAGTTTTGCTTATCATTTCGTGTCGAAAATTACCTGCTTATCATTTTTAAGTCTAGACGCGCTTTCCTGCATTTATTGCATAATAGTGTATAGACGAATTCTTATCTTAGCATATCTGATACTGTGAACTTTGACTGACATTTTTCAAAGATTCTCCGTAATTTATGGGATTTTGGTATTATATATACATATGTAAATTATGTATAGAAAGATATCAAATCTAACTCCTATAATCTATTTCATATCAAAAATTCATTCCCTTGATCATACGAGATGGATCCCTCAACCAGTTCGAATTCCTCAGATTACGACAGCTATTCCGATATGGAGTCTCATTCCAGCTCCGAAAGCAGTATGACCGGAATAGATCAACCAATCAGTCATCACCTATTCTGGATGAAATGGGGATGGGTTCGTAGCCTCCTCAATTATTGGAGACAAGAAGAAGGTGATCCTTTCCATCCACCAAATTGCCCTATTGACAATGAACCTGAAGCACTTACCGGCGAACCTGTTCGAGAAACCATTTTCTCTCTCATCTCCAGAGTATCTCGTCACGATTATATACTACACCAAATTCTTGATTATATTTATCCGCTCGTCCGAACCGACGATCACCCCGGTGTAATAGAAGAAGTTAACGAGCTTCGTGCTCGGGTAGTGGCTTTGGAGAATACGGTGCGAAGGTTACAAACACCATCAGCAGCACCAGCAGCGTAACCAGTACCGCCAGTAACATCCACATCGCAAGTCTCAATACTAAAAGCACCAGCAGCATCACCGACATCAACATCAACCACCATTATTAACATCAACAGGATCATTACCACCACCAACAATCACATCCGCATCACACACCTCAATATCCCAATCTGTATATCGGATATCAACGTCACACGCACCAAAGATACCAAGGAGTACCAACAACAACAAACGAAGAAGTATTGATTCATAACTTCATCGGAGAAACATTCTGTGTTGATTAGGTAATCTCTAAAGTTTTAGAGATTATCTATCTCAGCCTTAACCGTAAACCAGATGAGTGGACAGAGATGATAGAGAGAAGAACCGAAACCCTAACAAGACTGGTGCGTAAGGTACAAGCTAGACTTGTTTTACCAACATCATCAGCAGTACCAATAGCCTCACCAACACAGTCAATGCTGTCAACATTGTTAGAATCGTCAGCACCTCTAACCTCACAAGTTTCGCCAATTCAAGAATCACTGTGGAAACCATTACAAATTAATAACAAGTATATTGTATCAACGAGTTATGAAGTATTAACTCAGTTCCTCCGAAGAATTTATATGTATATTCTATAAAAAAAAAAAATTTTACCATAATAAATCTTTCTGTACTAAGCTATTATGTATGGAACTTAACTATCTGGTTAACTCATATTACTAATTTGCTATGATGTACATTCTTCGTTAACAATTTAATCATTGTTAACTACAATCTCTGCTTCAACTCAATGAATTTTATTTCATAATAAATCAAGTGTATCATTCAATAACATGTTTGATTATACACTTTCATCTTTGATATACCCGAAATTTACGAGAAAACAATATTCGTATCTTGCGAAGTTAGCAAGAGTTCCATGAGCATCAGCATGATTCACTAAGGAAATACATATAAATATTGAAGCATTGATTACATTAGTGAAATACTCCGCAAAGTTTATGTAATCTCTAATGTTTTAGAGAAAATTCATTTCTAATTCAATCCGAAAATCAAATGAGCTTAGTATGATATTAACTCATTGAATCTGTACTACATCTGAAGAAAATATACCCACATATATTTTCATAAAGATTGTAATGAGAATTCTTGTTCAAAATATTATTTGTGAAATTTTTTTAACGGGTAGGTAATACCCGAGAGATATATAAAATCACAATTAATATGTTACATTCTTCAATTCTGATTCAATAATCATCAACTAAACCAATATACATTCTTCTATAGAAATCAAAACAATCATACTCATTCGAATCTAATTACATATTCTGATTTTGGGAATTTCAGAATTCAACTCGAGATACAACCAAAATCATCACTCTTAGATCCTTATATTTTTCAAAGCTATACTTTGACTTCAAAACTGTGATAGCACATCACTTTTAATCGTAACACACAAGATGGATATGAGAAATCATTCGGGATTTAGGACGATTTCATCATTTGGATATTGACTATGACAATCTGCAATCAAAACCCTCCGAAATTCTAGAAGACACTTCAAATAATAAACAATTGAGATGATGATCCAACCACACGTTACCCGAAGTTTTGTACCTGAAAAACTCTCGAAACCAAAGTCATAATCTAACATGTACCTGCGTCGAATTCTTCTAGCAAGAACAACATTTCGATTCCTTTTCAAAGTAGCCAATTTTGTCACGGATCCAGCAAGTCAACTTCGATTTTTTCAGTCGGACCAGTCTTATTATAACCCTGATAGATACGTTGCCCTTTCGTCATTATTACTGGGGAACCTTTCATATTCTACCATATTACCACCAGCGTTTAATCATCTAAAACACGATTCTTCTGAACCCACCTCAGATTGATAACCAGAGATTCAGATATTATTGCATTAAATGCATAGGAAACATAAAAATGGTAGATGGTTTAAACGGTCAAAAGTTTGATGATAAAAGATAGTGAGTTGGTAAAGCTCAGAAAAAGAAAGGATTTGGTACTGAAAAATGGATTGAGCAAAGTATGAAGGAAGCCATGGACAAATCACAGAGACTGAATCTGCCTTCAAAGGATCCAAATGATTCAGTGCCTGCTGAACTCGTTAGCGAACACCTTATTTCTTATTCTAAATCTCCACAGACAAATATTATTCATCATCATCATATCTTGAATATTCTAAGATATCATAGTATCTTTCATTATAAATATCCTTGATAATTCTGAAGATATTTTCATAAGTATTCTCATTTGAAATCAATTATCTCTCTGTAATATCTGCAACATAAAAAGAAACTGTGTTAGTTTCTAAATACTGAAAAATTCGAATATGAATGTTTTTGAAGTAGTGTTGGGAACTGATACATGAGTTAATATAATATAATGACACTTGATCAACGTCATTATATTACAGTAGGTCATGTTAAGTTTCTAATGGGATGTGATGATTCACAGCACCATCATCATGTGCCATTTACACGACTCTTACATTCGATCTAATCCTTAAACATAGCAAGAAAATATTTCTTGATGATTCGATCTTTTACAGGATATTCTGGTAATTTGACAAGTCAAAATCGCATCATTAAGATTTCCTTCTTAGAACATTAACTATGTTCATTCCGAAATTCATAACTGCAAATTCTGGACCATTACTCGCTTGACTCGAGGACGGGAAGAGGAAACGAAAGAATGAAGCTCCAAACTAGAAATTGGAGCATAAACCGCAGCAAATAAAAGAGAATATTAATTATGGGTGACAATGATTATAGAAGACAGATGCAGGGGCATCGAAATATAAGGGAAGATATAAAACTCAACAACCACCCTGAAGCTACAAACCGTGCATATCAATACGTATTGCCACGTAAAGGCACGGAAAAATTAATAACACTATAACCCCAAGATAATAGTAGAAGTAAATAAAATCTTCCGGTGGTAGATGAAAGAGAAGGATGACAGATGTAAAAATTAAGAGTATATCAAGGATCAAAATGGGATGGAGCATATTGACGAATGTTTTAAAGTATGAACTGAGGAGAAAGAATAGAAGGTGTGAGTTGTAAGGAAACAAAGAGGGTGGATTTATAGAAAAATATCCGACAGAGCAATCGGAACAGATTATTACATTTACTCAAAGAAGATCCTGATTTCCTAAGTCGCCGAAGAACCAAATCTTATTACGAAAATTTTCTTTAAATCCCTTAAATTCTGGAAATCAATCATAGCTACGTCATCAGTTAAAACAAATCTACATTTACTCATTTCGCTCTTTTACGATAGCTTCACTCATACGCTTCGAGAAATCGAATTATTTTATCCGTACTTCTAAATCATGATAAAACTCTATGTATCAGCTTATATTCGTCATAATAACATTCTTACTATTAGCTATGACGACCTCTATCAAATTTCGGGACGAAATTTCTTTTAACGGGTAGGTACTGTAGTGACCCGGAAATTTCCGATCAAATTTAAACTTTAATCTTTATATGTATCCGACACGATAAGCAAAATCTGTAATGTTGAGTCTCGAAAAGTTTGAAAACTATATTCATGTAATCAATTACCCTTTGACCATGTCTGACGATTCACGAACAAAAATGTGTAAATAGAAATGTATGTGTATGTACATATGTGTATTTTTTTTTAAGCTAAGAAATATTGATAAAACATTTAAGAGCTTGGTGATACAAAAATAGATTATGAGATTATTATGTGACTTGAAAGCATTGAACGAATTAGTTGATATGAATATAAGCTACGAGATCTATTTTATGAACATAGAAATGCTATCACAGTAGTTAGTGAATAATACTTTACTTGAACGTATTTGTTCGATGTAAGTTTATCAATGAGATTAAAAGATAATATCAAGTGATTGATTTATCAGGTACATTGAATTATAATTACGAGTCTTTGTTATGAGGTCCACTTGAATTAGAAAACTCTTACTTTTAACGGTATTCGAAATATTTAGTAAAGTGATTCCATGTAAGAACAAAAGTGTTATTATTGAGGATTAGACAGAGGTTAGCGGAGAGTCTCGTTTAATTATCAAAAGCGTACCTTGCAATGATTGACTTGTGTCACTTGGTAGGTTAATTATTTAGTTTTCTTAATATTGAAGACGTTTTACGATATAGATGAAACCTTTTAAAGAATGATTTTGAATATAACTAATTCTGGAAAACTAAATTATATTTATTCAATTTAGTACAAACACATTTTTTTCGATATAATAGAATTTGATTATAAAATATTTTTATGGATTTTCAATGATATAAAAATAAAAATAAATATAAAATAAAGATTTCTAATGAGCACCAAAAGACTACAACATTTCATCACAAGATTGAAAGTTAAAATGTTGGAAATCACTAAACCTGCGCACTTGTACGAGAAAAATCATAACTAAATCATACTGACTCGAAAAAGGGTGATTCCGGTGTCCAAACGACCGTAACTCAAAAATCTACAACTTTCATGAAGACACCATACACGAATCGTGTACCTATCTACACGAAACGTGTAATCTTGTGCCGACATATTTTGGTGGCGGCTCACTATGCAACATGTTTTTAATTTTTATTAATATTATATTATATTATTATATTATTTATAAATCTATATATATAGGATCGATCATAATTGTTTTCTAACTATCTATCTCTCACACTCTCTCTATAATTATATTTATTATTATTATTGTTAGTGTTATTATTATTATTATTAGTATTATTATACATAAAATACTACGACGAGGTCATGGGCGAGTTATTTCAAAACGGGTTTTATGAGCGGGATAGAGCTAAGGAAATTATGAGTTATGGTTATGGAGGTGATGGGTATTGTTCATGGGTATGCTTGTGAGGTTAAACTAGTGTTTGTCACCTCCATTGCGTCTACGTACCTTTCCTACAATATTGAACCTCAATATTGATACGTGAGTACTCCTAATTTAATTTTTACATACTAATAGTGTATCCCTGACTAGTGCTCGAGAAAATAGGATTATGCATGCTTGTAAATTTGATAGTGCCCTTAGATAGGTTATGCCGAATCTTAAAGGTTGTTATATTATAGTTGAAGGAAGATATAAGATTTGCATGTCCTTAAAAAGCTAGAAAAAAATTAAGAACTTTTCCTTTAGATGCCAAATAGATTTGATGGACGGATTAAAAGTTATAGTCAATTAAAATTTCGTAAAAATGATTATTATCGTCGTTAATATCGTTGTCTTAATTTTTTTTATCAAATTGTTATTATTCTAAAATAACACGACTGTTACTTATTATTATTATCAATACTATATTATTAACTAGAAATGTAATACAAATTATATAACTACCTTAATAGAATCTATCGCAGTATTTTTATGATATTAAATGAACTTTATAAGTTTTATTACTTAAAATATATAAAAGTATATTTTAATATAAAATTTTATTTATAAACGAATTATATTATTTACTTTATTAAATCTTTAAAAAAAAAATATTTTAAAAATATAAAACGACGATATTTAAATTATATAATAAAACATTTATAAAGTTTTGAAATCATTTGGAGTTAAACTAATTTTTGTCGACCTTTGCATACTAGACTCGAGCATTAGGATTGTGGTACACTATGACTTAACTTAATGTATTAGACAAATATTGACAAATACATAATTATATATAAATAATTTAGGTTCGTGAATCCAAGGCCAACCTTACACTTGTTCAATGATGTTATATGTATTTTTACTACAAAATACAGTATGGTGAGTTTCATTTGCCTTTTTACCCTTTATATTTTTGGGACTGAGAATACATGCGCTTTTATAAATGTTTTGACGAAATAGACACAAGTAATTGAAACTACATTCTATGGTTGAATTATCGAAATCGAATATGCCCCTTTTTATTAAAGTCTGGTAATCTAAGAATTAGGGAACAGACACCCTAATTGACGCGAATCCTAAAGATAGATCTATTGGGCCTAACAAACCCCATCCAAAGTACCGGATGCTTTAGTACTTCGAAATTTATATCATGTCCGAAGGAGGATCCCGGAATGATAGGGGATATTCTTATATGCATATTGTTAATGTCGGTTACCAGGTGTTCACCATTTGAATGATTATTTTTGTCTCTATGCATGGGACGTATATTTATGAGAACTGGAAATGAAATTCTTGTGGTCTATTAAAATGATGGAAATAAATGATTATGATAAACTAATGAACTCACCAACCTTTTGGTTGACACTTGAAAGCATGTTTATTCTCAGGTTTGAAAGAGATCTTCCGCTGTGCATTAGCTCATTTTAAAGATATTACTTGGAGTCATTCATGACATATTTCAAAAGACGTTGCATTCGAGTCGTTGAAGTTCATTAAAGATTATTATTAAGTAAATGACAGATTAGGTCATTTATAGTTTGGATATTATGAAATGGTATGCATACATGTCAATTTTCGATGTAAAGAAAGATTGTCTTTTAAAAACGAATGCAATGTTTGTAAAATGTATCATATAGAGGTCAAATACCTCGCAATGAAATCAACTATTGTGAATCGTTTATAATGTATATGAACGGGTCCTTTCAGCGAGGCCCCTGGTTTCAGGTGCTGTTGCTGAATTTTCAAGTGCACGAACCAAGCTTCTTTCAAACACAACTTATAAATCGTAAGCATTCAAAACACGTATCTTATATCGTTAGAAAGGTAATTTAACGAGGAATACAACTAAATAAATTTCATTAAACAAAAACATCATTTACAATAACCGAAATCTCGCCGAATGATCATTATTTAACGTTTCAAGCTCAAAAATGCAAATGGTGATTCGGGAATCCAATTTACACATACGATATGCAGTTTCGAAGGTAATTAAACATACATTACAACTAAACACTTATCAACAACATCAACAAGCATTCAATGCATCAAAAGTTCATTTTAAGTCTATCAAACCCTAACCAAAAATCATAAAATCAACAATCATGCTAACGAAGTTTTTCTAAATCAACCTACATACCAAAATGAAGCTAACGATGCTAGTAACACATTTAATACATGAACTTTAACATTTAAGCAACATTTAATCATCTAAAACTCAAGATTAAACACACCCATTTCAAGTTCATGCTAGTTTATGCAAAATAACAAGATCGAGCAAATAAATCACATATTCATGCTAGACTCGAGCCATAGACACTAACTAACACCATTTCAAGTCTATAAAACGAATTTAGAGAAATCTAGAGTTTTTAGAAACTTTACCCCAAGTAGTGAAATTGGTACCAAAACGTAGAGGATGAAGAGAGGATTCCAAAAGTACGATTCGTTTTGATGCTAGCTTCCTATTCTTGATTTAGATGATGAATTTGTGGAGAAGATGAAAAGGATTCAAAGTTGGAAGTAATAGGTGAAAGAAAAAGAGAAAAGAAATGAAATGAAAATGAATTGTGGGGAGGGGTGGGTTGACTAGTTGACCTAGTCACTAGTTTGCCCACTTGAAAACTTTAGTCCCTCGAGTTTAAAAGCGGGTGCGTGAATTAACCAAACGAATTAATTTAAATACGCGAGAATAAACGGGAGATGTTATAATCGAATAACGAAAATATTAAGAAATTTAGTTAACGAAAGATACGAATTTAGATAACGAAAGATATTATCTAAAAAAAAGACGGGCGTCAAAATAATTTAACGGAAAAATGCGGGATGTTACATTAACCACACCTTAAAAGAAATTTCGTCCCGAAATTTAGGTAGAAGTGGTAAACGTCGCTTCCTCCTCGAGGTTTTGCGTCGTCGGATCTCCGAGTAAATGAGGGTACTTGCATTGCGTTTGAATCTTTTCATTCCCAAGTAAACTCGGGTTCTCTTTTGGTGTTCCAACGAACTCGAACAAACGGGATCCGGCTTTGTTACAAGGTTTTGAACTCACGGTCCACAATTTTAACGGGTCCTTCTACGAAGTGAAGTTTAACATCGATAATAAGTTCATCGAAAGGAATAACAAGTTCTTGTTCGGAAAGACACTTCTTCAAGTTTAATACATAAAATGTAGGATGAACGGGATTCAATTGAGTTGGGAGTTCGAAACGGAAATCAACGGGTCCAATAAGCTCCAAGATTTCAAAGGGATCAAAATATCGCGGATTTAGCTTTCTACGTTTCTTGAAACGGATTACACCTTTTCAAAGTGCGGCTTCTAACGTTACGCGGCCACCCACTTGGAATTCGAGAGGTTTACGTCTAACGTCGTCATAGCGGCGATTACGGGCCGTCTTGAGCCTTTCTTGGATTTAAACTGTGATGACCCGTCCTAATCCATCCGGAAGAAGTCCATATTGATTATAAACGATTCACAACAGTTGATTACATCGCGAGGTACTTGACCTCTATATGATACATTTTACAAACATTGCATTCGTTTTTGAAAAGACATTCTTTCATTACATCAAAAGTTGACGGCGTGCATACCATTTTATAATATATCTAACTATAACCGACTTAATAATAATCTTGATGAACTCAACGACTCGAATGCAACGTCTTTTGAAATATGTCGTGAATGACTCCCAGTAATATCTTTAAAATGAGTAAATGCACAGCGGAAGATTTCTTTCGTACCTGAGAATAAACATGCTTTCAAGTGTCAACCAAAAGGTTGGTGAGTTCATTAGTTTAACATAAATAATCATTTCCATCATTTTAATAGACCACAAGATTTTCATTTTTTAGTTCTCATAAATATACGTCCCCTGCATAGAGACAAAATATCATTCATATGGATTGAACACCTGGTAACTGACATTCACAATATGCATATAAGAATATCCCCATCATTCCGGGATCCTCCTTCGGACATGATATAAATTTCGAAGTACTAAAGCATCCGGTACTTTGGATGGGGCTTGTTGGGCCCGATAGATCTATCTTTAGGATTCGTGTCAATTAGGGTGTCTGTTCCCTAATTCTTAGATTACCAGACTTAATAAAAAGGGGCATATTCGGTTTAATAATCCAGCCATAGAATGTAGTTTTAAGTACTTGTGTCTATTTCGTAAAACAGTTATAAAAGCAGCGCATGTATTCTCAGTCCCAAAATATATATTGCGAAAGCATTTAAAAAGGGATTAATGAAACTCACGCATATAAATATTGTAAAACAGTTAACAAAGTATTTGCATGTATTCTCAGCCCAAGAATGTAAAGAGTAAAAAGGAATTCAAATGAAACTCACACATATAAATATAGTAAAACAGTTAATAAAGCATTTGCATGTATTCTCAACCCAAAAATGTAAAAAGTAAAAAGGGCAAATGAAACTCACGCATATAAATATTGTAAAATAGTTAATAAAGCATTTGCATGTATTCTCAGCCCAAAAATGTAAAAAGTAAAAAGGGCAAATGAAACTCACGCATATAAATATTGTAAAACAGTTAATAAAGCATTTGCATGTATTCTCAGCCCAAAAACGTAAAGAGTAAAAGAGAGCAAATGAAACTCACCTAATGTATTTTGTAGTAAAAATACATATGACGTCATAGAACAAACGTAGGGTTGGCCTCGGATTCACGAACCTATATTATTCATATATATATTAAAACATATAATGGTAATCGAACAATTTATATATTATATCTTATATATTTAATTTGTATATATATTTAAAATAATTAATGTTTATATAGTTTTATATATATATATATATATATATATATATATATATATATATATATATATATATATATATATATATATATATATATATATATATATATATATATTAAAAATCAATAATGTTATATGTAAATCTTTATATAGTTAATTTTAATATATATAATTATATGTAATATTATGGTAGTCGTAATAAATATATTCTTATGTAGAAAATATCTATTTGTAATAATAATATTGTTAATATGAAAATAGTAATAATGATAATAATAATAATAATAATAATAATAATAATAATACTATTGATAATAATAATAATGATAATTTTAGTAATAATGATAATCTTACTAAAATGATAATCCTTAATATTAATGATACTTTTAATAAAAATGATAATGATAATAATAATAATAATAGTAATAATAACAACTAATACATCTATATTAATACTTTTTACTAACAATGATAATTAAGGATGATATTATTAATAATAATACTTATCTTAATAATAATAATGATAATAATAAAATAACACTACCTTTAAAAGAAGCTTTAAAAGAAATAATGCATGGCCAAGATTTGAACCCATGACCTCTCACTCACTCAAACACTCCCAAACCACTTGCTCTACTCATTTTTCTGAATAAATCCCGAGTTTATATTATGTAATCTATATAATCGTCAGTCCCTCTTCTTCTTCTCTTTTTTTTAAAAAAAAAATGCCATGGCCAAGGATTGATCCCTCGACCTCTTGAATAAGCAAGCTCACCCCTAACCAATACTCTTTCTGTTTCATTTCTGACTTAGTTCACGGACAAAAATATATAACCCGAAAATCTATCAGTGCTTTCTTCTTCATTTAAATCAACGTAATCACTCATCATCGATATCATTATCGTGTACCCTCATCGATTCAGAAGTATTATTAACAACACGATCATCATTATCAACATCGATTATCATCATAAATCATGATCATCATCTTAATCACTTCTATCATCATTTATAATAATCATCATCCAATCATCATTAAACTATTATCATCATCTTATGTTATCATTATCCTATACCATTAACGCTTAACATCATCGACCCACATCATAATCATCATTCTTAACACCTATCAATCATCATCACCGTGTTCATTTATTACCAATCTTCAAGCACACCACATAACCATCATCATAAGCAATATATATTATCCCTCTTCGTTTATTCACCATAGCAGCCCAAAAAAAAAAGAAATTTTAATGGATTTTGGCCAAAATAATATAAGCTAGTCACTTAGTACGTGAAATCAAGCGACGTTCATAAAGTTTGTGGAATCAATTTTACCAACTTGGAACGGTTCTAGGATTATAGAAAGAAACATGTAGCCCCACTTATTTATTTAATAAATTCCATAAGTTATCATTCTATTAACAATTTGGCCAACTCATTTGATTCCTTTTATCCCACTGAAACAGATAAAATACACATATATTATTAACAACCTCTTATTAAATTATGCCATGGTGAGTGGGGTTACAAGTTGAGTATGTCGGCCAAAGGATCGAGAGACTCTGTACCCCTTTTTCTTTTTTTAAAGTTGACAATAGTAATCATAAGGGGAAATTAGTGGTGGTGAGTTTTAAACTAATATAAATATAATAGAATTGGGAAAACGAGTTGTAGGTGTTATTTGAGTTGATGGTTTCGGTTTACGAATGCTTGAACAGAAAAACAATTGCATCGTTTACCTGGTACAATAGTTGTATAGTTGTTGTTTGATTGAATTCGAAGCAGGAGAAGTGGAAGAGAAGCTCAATTGCATTTGGTTGCAACAGATCTCAAAACATGAATATAGAAATATAATATCGAATGAGTGAGGTAACTTTCTTACCTTCTTCGATCCGCAGCAAAAGTTGCAGCAAGGAGATGCATAGCAGTAGCAACCGTTCGAAGGTTTATGTGTGTGGTTTATAAGTGACGATCAAAGGTTATTGTTATGGTTACGATGATAAATGTTTGTTCGAGTAGAAGGAAAAGTAACAGCGAGCAAAAAGCTATCGTGCATGGTGGTTTTACATGGATTGTTTTGGTTTGGTCATAATCGATCAAGAGGAAGAAAGTGTGGTCGTGGAGGTGTCGATCAAGAAGCATAAGAGAATGGTGGTTAATGGTTATGTTTGATTGAAAAAGGAGACAACAAAAAAATAAATAAATAACAACGAGTAAGAGAACATAAGGTGGTGGTGGTTGTTTTGTGGTTTTATATGGTGATAGTTCTAATGGGGTTTCGATGATGAAGTGGTTGGTGATCAAAGTAAAAACAAAACAACACAGTAAATGAATTTGAGTAACTTCAATGTACTCTGCATTCGTTTATAATCATGAGAATCTTTCTCAAGGACAGAAATATAATAAAAATATGAAAAGGGAGAAAATGACATTCAACAGATTTTGTAATCTGTCTCCTTGAGTTTTTTTTTATCGATTAGTTAGAAGGAATATACATTGAAATTGATGTGTAACAACTGAATTTGTATACATATATATTCTTATGATTCAGTATTGTTAGTTGATATCTATAAATATATTAATAATTTTCATAATACTAATAAATAATAATTTTACTAATAATAAATGATAAAAATAATAATATGATAATATTAATAATAATAACAATGACATCTTTAATAACAATAATATGTTTAACAATAATTAATACTAATGATATATAAATATAACAACAATATTTTAACTTGTAAGTAAATTTTATCAATTTAGGAATATCTACAAATCATATAACATATTATGTAATAATTTCTATTGAATCATTTTTGTTTATAAATTTTATATATGTTTTAATATACCTATAATAATAATTATACACAGAAATTATACATATTTATATAAAGATTCATTTTAAATTACATCATATTTATTTTGTAACTTATTTTACATATTTCATTTTAATGTTTAAATTATTTTTATAAATTCAAATTACTATATATATTTACATTCATATATATATATATATATATATATATATATATATATATATATATATATATATATATATATATATATATATATATATATATATATATATATATATATATATATATATGTATTCATGTGTATATATATATTTACATATTTATTTACACACAATTGTCCGTGAATCGTCGGGAACAGTCGAAGGTCAATTGAATATATGAAACAGTTCAAATTTTTGAGACTCAACCTAATAGACTTTACTTATCGTGTTGAAATCAATAAAGATTAAGTTTAAATTTGGTTGGAAATTTCCGGGTCATCACAGTACCTACCCGTTAAAGAAATTTCGTCCCGAAATTTGAGTGAGGTGGTCATGGCTAACAATAAAAATGTTTTCATGACGAATATGAGTCGATAACTTGAGTTTTATCATCATTGAGTAATATGGATAAAAATAATTCGATTATTCGAAGAGTACGAATGAAGCTATCACCAAAGAGTGAAATAGGAAAGTAAAGATTCATCTTAACTTTTGACAGAGTCAGGGTTGAATTTAGAAAATAAGGTGCATCTTAGCTTTCGACATTGCCTTGGTTGGATTCCGAAATTCAAGGGATTTAAATAAAATCTTGAAGATCTATAAGATCTGATTCTTCGGGATTTATGGAAATTAAGATCTCTTTAATTAAATACGGTGATCTGCCCCGCTTACTACGTCTGATATTTCCATTATAAATTAAGCTCTTCCGTTCCATTATTCTCACCATTCCTATACTTTCTTTCTTAGTTCATACATCAAAAAGATTGTGAAGATGCTTAATACTGTTCTCCTCCTTGATACTTTCTTAATTATCATTTCTGTCATTCTTCTTTTCAATCTTCCACCAGAAGAATCTGTTTACTTCTACTATTACCTTGGAATGATACTATTCTTAATTATACCGTGTCTTTATATTGCTATTCGTATTAATATCCACGGTTTGTAATTTCGGTGTTGTCATTGGGCTTTATACTTTTTCTTATATTTTGGATCTCTTTGCCTTTATATTATCCTCTCGACCTCTAGTAAAGCGAGCAATGGTCCAGAATTCATAGATATGAATTTCGAAATGAACATAGTTAATGTTCTAAGAAAGAAATGGTAATAGCACGATCTTGATTCGTCAAATTACCAGAATATCCGGAAAAGATAGAACTATCAAGAAAATATGTTCTTGATATGTTTATATATCAAATAAAATGTAAGAGTCGTGTAACATGGCACATGATGACGCTATAATCTGTGAATCATCATGTCCCATTTAGAAACTCAGCATGACTTAATGTAATATAATCACGTTGATCAAGTGTCATTATATTATACTAACTCATGCCTCAGTTCCCAACATTACTTCAATGACATTCATATTTTAAGCTTGAAATTTTAGAAAGTATAGAAACTAATAGTTTCTATATGATGTAATACTGATAGCACGAAGAGATTAATAATTTTAGATAAGAATAGTTATAAAAATATCTCCAGAAATATGGAGGATATTTATAATGAAAGATTCGATAATATTTCAGAATATCTAAGATCAGAGGATGATAGAAACTATTGTCTGCAAGGGTTTAGAGTAAGGAGCAAGATATTCACTAAAGACTTTAGCAGACATTGAATCATTTGGATTCTTTGAAGTCAAACTTATTCTTTGTGATTTGTCCATGGCTTTCTTCATAGTTTCGTATAATCTGCTTTTTGGTACTAAATTTTCTATTGAATGTTTCCAATATAATGATACACATGAAGCACGAGGAGGTATATAATTTCGGACGAGAATATTTATCAAAATATCCTCAGAAATATCGAAGATATTGATGATGATATTTTGGAATTTCTAAGTTCGATGGTTGATGGAGAAAGATTTTCCACAAGATTTTAACATGGCTTCGGAGCAAGATATTCTCTAAAAATTTCAACGAATCCAGAATTATCTGGATTCTTTGAATATAGGGTATGGTCCTTGTGTTTGTCCTTGGTCTCCTTCATGGTTAGCTCAATCCGTTTTCCAGTTCCAACGTTTCTGAGCTTTTCCAACGTACTATTCTTTATCATCAAACTTTTGATGACTAAAGTCGTTTACTGTTGTCTATGTCTTCTGTTGCTTCATTCAGCTTTTTCAACATTCAGAGTATTGATTTGTGACTGAGTGCTTTTCAAAATTTCAGAAGGAGAGATCATAATTCTAAGAGATAAATGTCATACATATCACTGTTGATGTAGATATGCTGTGAGTTTTCAAAGTACTGATTGCTGATTCCGGTAATTGGTATGGCAGTTCTCGTTATAAGATGCGGATGAGTATATGATAGGGTTTCAATGAACAAATATAATGATTTGTTAGAGAGATTTAAGCCAAGAAGTAACGAGGTTGCTGGTATGTCTGCTGGTAATATGGTGGAATATAAAAGAATTCTCCTGTGACGATCGCTCCAAATCCATATGGACAATACGTCATTCATTGATTTCATTGCGAGGTATTTGACCTCTATATGATACGTTTTGTAAACATTGCATTCTTTTGAAAAGGCACACCATAAATGAATATTTAAATCAAAGGTTTTCAACATCTGATGATTTCTACATATAGACAATCACTGTAAATAATAGTTTACAATAGTACTTCCGTTGACAGTACAGTCAAAATAAGATACATGGTGATGATTTGGTGAATGCAACGTTTCCTTGAAAAATATGCCATGTATGACTCCATGCACATAGCTTGTCTAACATATAAGCAAACAGCGGAAGACTTCTAGAAACCTGAGAATAAACATGCTTCAAGTGTCAACACAAAGGTTGGTGAGTTCATAGTTTTAATATTACACATAATCCGTATATCATTGTGGATTACAAAAGTTCAGTTGTTTTATTCAAAACGTTTATCAATAGGTTTTACATAAAAGGTGGATCACAGGATTTCAGTTGTTTCATCCGAAACGTTTATCAATCGGTTCTACAAAATTGAGCACCCTGGTAACTAAACTTTAATGCTTATATAATTTGTACCCTTTGTATAATCATCTTAATAATACACGCAAACCAACGTGTATGCTTCTCAAATAGCATACGTCCGTTAAAAGGCTAGTGCTCTAGCTCGGACGGGGATATCAAGCCCTATGGATCCATATACTACTACTCGCGCCCACCAGTTCTTATAACTGGCAGTTACTAGTTACCAAAGCTAAGGGATTTTCGGTTCAAACTCAGTGTAGAATTTAGTATATTCTTGTATCCATTGTGTTTAAAATAAAGTGCATGTATTCTCAGCCCAAAAATATATATTGCAAAAGCAATTAAAAAGGGAGCAAATGAAACTCACACATATAAATATTGTATTTTCAGTATTTATAAACAGTCGCATGTATTCTCAGCCCAAAAATATATTGAGTAAAAGGGATCATATGAAACTCACTGTTTAATATTGATATACAATATTGTAGGAAAGCACGTAGACGCATCGGAGATGATAAACACGAGGTTTGCTTCACAAAAATACCCCCGAACATTACCCATAACCTCCTTGGTAATAACCCATATTTTCCTTAGCTCTAGCTCGCTCGGAAACTCGTTTTGAAAGTGACACGCTCAAGACCTCGTCGTAGTATTTTATGTATAATATTAATACTACTAATAATAATAATAAGATTAATAATAATATTAATCTTAATAATAACAATAATAATAATAATAATAATAATAATAATAATAATAATAATAATAATAATAATAATAATAATAATAATAATAATAATAAATACGGAGTAATATATGTGTGTGTTTTTTTTTTTTTCTTTACTCGGCAGAAAATGTTGCAATTTATAGAACCTGACCTGAAATCTGGAGTCATGCGACTCACATGGAAATGGCCTTCTGGCCATGCGACTCGCATGAGGACCAGGGACAGCTCACATTGTTTTGGCTCCTAGCTTGTCGACATAATATAAAATAAATATAAATATATAAATAATTAATATAATTATTTATATATTATATTTTATTCTTGTGCATAGTAGACTAGATATTTTTGGTCCATTGCGTCGGGCGTTTCTTCTTGACTCGGGTCCCGGTTCCGGATTTTCAAACGCATTTTCGTACGCTTAGAAAACTAGCATTTTACGTTTTGTAACACGTACACTTGTCAAAATATAGACTTAGATTATCCCTAAATTATACCTCTCAAAATATAACTTATACATTTGAGTGTTTTGGTCATTTACTTCTATAAATCATCGTCTCACTATTTTTTTGAAATACATTTTAAAATAGTGTTTACTGTAGCAAAGTTACTGTAGCAAAGTCAATTTTTTACTGTAGCAATTCACTGTAGCAAAGTCAATTTCACTGTAGCAAATAGTGATTTTCGAAAACACTGTAGCATTTTGGGTACTGTAGCAATTTGAAAATGTTACTATCGTTTACTAAATAACTTGAAATTATATATATGTATATATTTTTTTTTAATATACATAAATCAGTTTTTAAATACACATTGGAAGTTATTTATAAATAAATTTTAATAATAAATATTTCAACTTATCATATATATTCAAATAGATATTTAAACCAATAAATTTAATGTACGGTATCAAATAATTAATACATTGTTACCTTTTCAAGTTATAGTATATATGTATCTATTTACATATAATTGTTCGCGAATCGTATAAAATAACCGAAGGGTATTTAAATATATAAAAGTAGTTCAAAAATTTTGAGATTCAGTTTTACAGACTTTGCTTATCGTGTCGAAAATGTTAATCATACAAAGATTAAGTTTAAATTTGGTCAAAAATTTCCGGGTCATCACAGTACCTACCCGTTAAAGAAATTTCGTCCCGAAATTTGAGTGAGGTCGTCATGGCTAACAATAAAAATGTTTTAATGACGAATATGAGTTGATAATAGAGTTTTATCTATGTTTGAATAATATGGATAAAATAATCCAATTACTCGAAGCGTATGAGAGAAGTTATCGTAATCAAGTGAAATGGAGAATAGAGATGCGTCTTATCTCTTGATGTAGTAACGATTGATTTCCGGATTTTAAGGAATAGAAAATCTTCATAATTTAAATAAGATTTGATTTTTCGGAATTTGCGGAAATTAGGATTTTCTTTGATTAAATGCGTAATCTGACTCTATTACTGCGTCCGATATTTTGCTATAAATTGACCTCTTCCGTTTTATTTATTTTCAAAACTCCTATAATTTTCTTTATTATTTCATACATCCCAATAGATTGTGAAAATGCTTAATCTAGTTCTGATTCTTGATATTTTTCTGGCTATCGTATCCTTCATTCTTCTTTTTCATCTACCACCAGAGGAAGTTATTTTCTTCTACTATTACCTTGGGGTTATAGTGTTTTTCATTCTCCCGTGTCTTTATATTGCTATACGCATTGATATACACGGTTTGTAATTTCGGGGTTGTTTTCGGGCTTTATATTTTTCATTATATTTCGGAGCTTCATGCTTTCGTTTTCTCTTCCCGACTTTAAGTCAAGCGAATAATGGTCCAAAATTCGTAGGTATGGATTTTGAAATGAACATAATTAATGTTCTAAGAAAGAAACAGTAATGGCACAATCTGACTTGTCAAATTACCAGAATACCTCGAAAAAGACCGAATCATCAAGAAAAATATTTTCTTGATATGCTTAGAGGTTAAATAGAATGAAAGAGTTATGTAACATGGTTCATGATGAGGGTATGATCTGTGAACCTTTATCACGTTCCATTAGAAACTCAGCATGACTTACTGTAATATAATCACGTTGATCAAGTGTCATTATATTATACTAACTCATGCTTCAGTTCCCAACACTACTTCAAAAACATCCATTTTTTTGAAATTTTCAGAAATTAGAAACTAAAATAGTTTCTTTTATGGTGTAACACGGATATCGTAAAGAGAAAATTGATTTTCGATAAGAATGATTATGAAATTATCTCCAGAAATATGGAGGATATTTATAATGAAAGATACGATGATATCTTAGAATTTCTAATATCAGAGGATGATGAAAAATATTGTCTGCAAGGGTTTAGATTCGGAAGCAAGGTATTCGTTAATGGCTTCAGCAGATACTGAATCATTTGAATTCTTTGAAGGCAGATTTCGTCCTTGTGATTTATCCACAGCCTCTTTCATACTTTGCTCAATCCGTTTTCCAGTTCCAAACTTTCTCTTTTTTTTTCTCAGCTTTACCACCATACTATTCTTTATCATCAAACTTTTGACTGTTAAGGTCGTTTACAGTTTTTGCTGCTTCATCAACATTTTTCCAAAATTCGGAGAACTAGTTTCGTAGTTTGGGGTGTTTTTCGGAAACTTCACATTCGAAGTATGTAAGTCCAGGAGGTAGACTTTATATGTACACATATAACTGTTGGCGTAGACGTGCTACAAGATTTCAAGATACTGATTGCTAATTCCCGATAGTTGGTATGGCAATTGCCGTTACAAGATGTGGATGAGTACATGATACAGTTTCAATGAGTATAAGGATTTTTCGGAAGGTCAAAGATCAATGAAGTTGTTGGTAAATTTACTGCTAATGTGGTGGAACATGAAAGATTCCCCGATAACAAAAATGTATATGCCAAAGTTACAAGTCTGAAAGGTCGTCGTTGACTGGTTGAACGGTTGATAATACTGGATACTTTGAAAAGAAATTGCATGGTTATTTTCAGTAATAACAATGCTAAAGGATCTTTCGCATTTTTGAAGTCAAAGTATAGCTTTGAAAGATGTAGAGATCTAAAAATGATGTCACCCGTTAAATCTTGACTTGGATTCTGATCCGTCAATATCAGAATATGTAATTGAATTTGTATGGAAACGATTCTATATCGCTGTGAGCATAGTTAATAATTTTTGAATCAAAGTTGAAGAATGTACAGTGTAACATATTAATTGTGAACTTAAATATTTCCCGAGAATTACCTACCTGTTAAAGATTTCACAAGTAATATTTTGTACAAAAGAATTTTCATTACAGTCTTTATGAAAATATATGTATGTATATTTCTTCAGATGTAATACGGATTTAATGAGTTAATATCATATTAAGCTCATTTGATTTTCAGCTTGACTTAGAAATGATTAATCTCTAAAACATTAAAGATTACATAATCTTTGCGGAGTTTTTCACTAATGAAATCAACACTTCATTATTTATTCTTATTGATATTCCTCGGTGAAGGATGTTGGTGCTCGTGGAATTTTCGTTAACCTTACAAGACACAGATGATGTTTTCTGGAAAGTTTCAAGTATATCGAAATTGAAAATGTAAAATCAATCATGTAATTGATTAATACACTTGGTTTATTATGAAATGGAATTCATTGGGTTGAAACAGAGATTGTAGTTAACGAAGGTGAAGTTGTTAACGAAGGATGTACATCATAGCATATTAGTAATATGAATTTAACCGAGTAGTATTTACCTTTTTTTTCAATTCATACTCAATAGCTTAGTACGAAAAGATTTATGATGGTTTTAAAATATATATAAGATATACATATAAATTCTTCAGAGGGAATGAGTTAATATTTCATAACTCGTTGATACTAATATACGCGTTGTTGACTTGTAATAATATCCACGGTGTTTTCTTGAACTGGCGGAGCTTGTGATGTTAGAGGTGCTGATGATTCTAATGATGCTGACAGCACTGACTGTGCTGGTGAGGCTAAGGGTACTATTGATGTTGTTGGTAAAACAAGTCTAGCTTGTACCTTACGCATCATTCTTGTCAGGGTTTCTATTCTTCCTTCTATTCATCTGATTTACGGTTAGAATTGGGATAAATAATCTCTAAGATTTTAGAGATTACATAATTGCCTTAGAATATTTTTTCGATGAAGTTATGAATCAATACTTCATCATTTATTGTTGTTGGCACTCCTTGGTATCTACGGTGCGTATGATGGTGATATCCGAAGTACAGTTTTTAGATGTGATATTGAGGTGTGGGATGCGGATGTGGTTGTTGGTGGTGGTAATGGTACTGTTGTTGTTGATGATGGTGGTACTGGTTATGCTGCTGGTGCTGCTGCTGGTATTTGTAACCTTCGCACCATATTCTCCAAAGCCACTACCCGAGCGCGGAGCTCGTTGACTTCTTCTATTATACCGGGATGATCGGTGGTTCGGACGAGCGGACGAATAAGATTTAGAATGTGAGATAGTATATAATCATGACTAGATACTCTGGAAATGAGAGAGAAAATGGTATTACGAACAGGTTCGCCGGTAAGTACTTCAGGTTCTTCGCCAAGAGGGCAATGTGGTGGATGGAAGGGATCGCCTTCTTCTTGTCTCCAATGACTAAGTAAGCTACGAACCCATCCCCAATTCATCCAGAATAGATGATGGCTAATTGGTTGATCCATTCCGGTTACACTGTCTTCGGAGTTCAGGTGAATATCCATATCGGAATAGCTGTCGGAATTTAAGGAATTTGAACTAGATACGAGATCCATCTAGTATAATTAGAGAGATGATTTTTGATATGAAATAGATTATAGAATTTAGATTGGTACTCTTCAATACATAATTTACATATGTATATATAATACCAAATTCCATAAATCACGGAGAAATTTTCGGAAGATGTCAGTAAACGTTTACAGTAACAGATACGCTAAGATATGAATTTTTGTCTATACACTATTTATGCAATCAATGCAGTAAAACGTGTCTAGACTTAAGAATGATAAGCATGTAATTTTCGACAAGAAGTAATAAGCAAAACTTTTAACATGCAGACACGGTCGAAGTCCAGACTTACTAATGCATCTTAACAACTATCAGTTAGACACATTCATGCAAGACCTGGTTCGCTAGGACCAACGCTCTGATACCAACTGTGACGATCGCTCCAAATCCATATGGACAATACGTCATTCATTGATTTCATTGCGAGGTATTTGACCTCTATATGATACGTTTTGTAAACATTGCATTCTTTTGAAAAGGCACACCATAAATGAATATTTAAATCAAAGGTTTTCAACATCTGATGATTTCTACATATAGACAATCACTGTAAATAATAGTTTACAATAGTACTTCCGTTGACAGTACAGTCAAAATAAGATACATGGTGATGATTTGGTGAATGCAACGTTTCCTTGAAAAATATGCCATGTATGACTCCATGCACATAGCTTGTCTAACATATAAGCAAACAGCGGAAGACTTCTAGAAACCTGAGAATAAACATGCTTCAAGTGTCAACACAAAGGTTGGTGAGTTCATAGTTTTAATATTACACATAATCCGTATATCATTGTGGATTACAAAAGTTCAGTTGTTTTATTCAAAACGTTTATCAATAGGTTTTACATAAAAGGTGGATCACAGGATTTCAGTTGTTTCATCCGAAACGTTTATCAATCGGTTCTACAAAATTGAGCACCCTGGTAACTAAACTTTAATGCTTATATAATTTGTACCCTTTGTATAATCATCTTAATAATACACGCAAACCAACGTGTATGCTTCTCAAATAGCATACGTCCGTTAAAAGGCTAGTGCTCTAGCTCGGACGGGGATATCAAGCCCTATGGATCCATATACTACTACTCGCGCCCACCAGTTCTTATAACTGGCAGTTACTAGTTACCAAAGCTAAGGGATTTTCGGTTCAAACTCAGTGTAGAATTTAGTATATTCTTGTATCCATTGTGTTTAAAATAAAGTGCATGTATTCTCAGCCCAAAAATATATATTGCAAAAGCAATTAAAAAGGGAGCAAATGAAACTCACACATATAAATATTGTATTTTCAGTATTTATAAACAGTCGCATGTATTCTCAGCCCAAAAATATATTGAGTAAAAGGGATCATATGAAACTCACTGTTTAATATTGATATACAATATTGTAGGAAAGCACGTAGACGCATCGGAGATGATAAACACGAGGTTTGCTTCACAAAAATACCCCCGAACATTACCCATAACCTCCTTGGTAATAACCCATATTTTCCTTAGCTCTAGCTCGCTCGGAAACTCGTTTTGAAAGTGACACGCTCAAGACCTCGTCGTAGTATTTTATGTATAATATTAATACTACTAATAATAATAATAAGATTAATAATAATATTAATCTTAATAATAACAATAATAATAATAATAATAATAATAATAATAATAATAATAATAATAATAATAATAATA
The DNA here is from genome assembly GCF_046630445.1 of Rutidosis leptorrhynchoides. Taxonomy (NCBI): domain Eukaryota; kingdom Viridiplantae; phylum Streptophyta; class Magnoliopsida; order Asterales; family Asteraceae; genus Rutidosis; species Rutidosis leptorrhynchoides. The sequence continues at coordinate 409,805,025 of NC_092337.1, read as the reverse complement.
ATAATAATAATAATAATAATAAATACGGAGTAATATATGTGTGTGTTTTTTTTTTTTTCTTTACTCGGCAGAAAATGTTGCAATTTATAGAACCTGACCTGAAATCTGGAGTCATGCGACTCACATGGAAATGGCCTTCTGGCCATGCGACTCGCATGAGGACCAGGGACAGCTCACATTGTTTTGGCTCCTAGCTTGTCGACATAATATAAAATAAATATAAATATATAAATAATTAATATAATTATTTATATATTATATTTTATTCTTGTGCATAGTAGACTAGATATTTTTGGTCCATTGCGTCGGGCGTTTCTTCTTGACTCGGGTCCCGGTTCCGGATTTTCAAACGCATTTTCGTACGCTTAGAAAACTAGCATTTTACGTTTTGTAACACGTACACTTGTCAAAATATAGACTTAGATTATCCCTAAATTATACCTCTCAAAATATAACTTATACATTTGAGTGTTTTGGTCATTTACTTCTATAAATCATCGTCTCACTATTTTTTTGAAATACATTTTAAAATAGTGTTTACTGTAGCAAAGTTACTGTAGCAAAGTCAATTTTTTACTGTAGCAATTCACTGTAGCAAAGTCAATTTCACTGTAGCAAATAGTGATTTTCGAAAACACTGTAGCATTTTGGGTACTGTAGCAATTTGAAAATGTTACTATCGTTTACTAAATAACTTGAAATTATATATATGTATATATTTTTTTTTAATATACATAAATCAGTTTTTAAATACACATTGGAAGTTATTTATAAATAAATTTTAATAATAAATATTTCAACTTATCATATATATTCAAATAGATATTTAAACCAATAAATTTAATGTACGGTATCAAATAATTAATACATTGTTACCTTTTCAAGTTATAGTATATATGTATCTATTTACATATAATTGTTCGCGAATCGTATAAAATAACCGAAGGGTATTTAAATATATAAAAGTAGTTCAAAAATTTTGAGATTCAGTTTTACAGACTTTGCTTATCGTGTCGAAAATGTTAATCATACAAAGATTAAGTTTAAATTTGGTCAAAAATTTCCGGGTCATCACATCTCCGGTATCAAAAGGGTAATCGTATATACCAGGATTATAGTAAGGCTACTTTGAATGAAACGTTGAAGTTGATTTGCTGGAGCTGTGACAAAATTGGCTACCTTGAAAAGGGATCGCAAAGTTATTCTTGCTAATAAATGCCAAAGGATCTGACGCGGCTACGTGTTAAACTTTTACTCAGTTGCCGAGAGTTTCTCAGGTGTATAACTATATGCATAAATCTTTCCTTCTGTAGATGAAGTGCGGTTGGTTCATCCTATCGATTGAGGTGTTTTCAAGAATCATGAAAGGTTTGAATGCAGATTGTAATCGTCAAGATACTAATGAAGTTTAGAATGAAATCAAGTGGCAAACTTGAAGAATTGTTTAGTTTCATATGTTATAATCAATATTTTAATTCATTTTAATTGTCCACCGTTGGTAGTCCTCAGTTGATTAGTCCACTGTTAGCTAGGAAAAGTTAGCTAGGATTTTGTTAGCGTGGATTCTTAACAAAATTTCTCATAGTTAATTTATTTGTTTCTAACAAATTTTATTCCGTCAAATGTTTTCTTCATTATGCCACTCGTTGGATCCTGATAGGTCAAAATCCAAATATGAAATTTGAATGGAAATGGTTATTCTGTGGTGAACGGATTCATATATATGTGGATGTAAGTAGGTTAGTAAATGACTGTTGAATCAGATTCGAAGAATGTACAGTGTAACTTATTAATGCGAAATCTAAATATTCCTCGGGTATTACCTACCCGTTAAAATATTTTCACCATTAATAGTTTGTACAATAAAAATTTTAATTACAATCTTTATGAAAACATATATACATATATATTTTCTTCAGATGTAATCATGGATTTAATGAGTCAATATGATATTAAATTCATTTGATTTATCGTTAGAACAAGAATATATAACCTCTAAAACGTTAGAGATTTCATAATCATCATGAAGACGAAGATAATTGATGCAGAACGATACGTGGAACGATGACTATACTCGAGGTACAGATGGTGATATTGAGGCATGGATTGTTGATGGTACTGGTGCTGTTATTAATGGTACTGTTGGTGCCGGTGATGTTGCTGAAGCTGGTACATTTTGCACCATATTCTCCGAATTGATTATTCGAGCGCGAATTTCGTTGACTTATTATTCCAGGATGATTGTCAGTCGGAACGAGCGGATGAATAAGGTTCAGAATTGTGGATAGAATATAATCTTGTCGAGTTACCGTGGAAATGAGACTAAAAATGGTGTCTCGAACAGGTTCGCCGGTAAACGCTTCAGGTTCATTGTCAAGAGGTGAATTCGGCTGGTGGAAGGGATTGCCTCCTGCGCGTTTCCATTAATTAAGTCGACTACAAACCCATCAGATGAATTGATAATGGCTGATTGGTTGATTCATGGCGATGACGCTGTTTTCGGAGTTTAGGTGAACATCTATGTCGGAATAGCTGTCGGATTAACTATCGGAATAGCTATCGGAATTTGAGGGACTCGAACTGGTTGCAGGATTCATCTCGTTCGATTAGATGAAGGATTTTTGATAAGAAATAGGTTATAGGATGTAGATTAGTACCCTGCAATACATAATTTACATATGCATATATAATACTAAAATCCCATAAGTTACGGAGGAATCTACGGAAGTTGTCGGGCAAAGTTACAGTAACAGATACGCTAAGATATGAAGTAGCAGATATGCTAAGATATGAATTTTGTCTATACACTATTCATGCAGTCAATGCAGTAAAACGTGTCTAGACTAAGAATGATAAACAAGTGATTCTCTAAGAATGATAAGCAGGTAATTTTTGACACAAAATGATAAGCAAAACTTTTGATATGCAGACACGGTCGAAGTCCAGACTCAATAATGCATCCTAACGACTTATCAGTTAGACACACTAATGCAGACCTGGTTCGCTAAGACCTCTACTCTGATACCAACTGTGATGACCCGTCCTAATCCATCCGGACGAAGTCCATATTGATTATAAACGATTCACAACAGTTGATTACATCGCGAGGTACTTGACCTCTATATGATACATTTTACAAACATTGCATTCGTTTTTGAAAAGACAATCTTTCATTACATCAAAAGTTTACGGCGTGTATACCATTTTATAATATATCTAACTATAACCGACTTAATAATAATCTTGATGAACTCAACGACTCGAATGCAACGTCTTTTGAAATATGTCGTGAATGACTCCCAGTAATATCTTTAAAATGAGTAAATGCACAGAGGAAGATTTCTTTCGTACCTGAGAATAAACATGCTTTCAAGTGTCAACCAAAAGGTTGGTGAGTTCATTAGTTTAACATAAATAATCATTTCCATCATTTTAATAGACCACAAGATTTTCATTTTTCAGTTCTCATAAATATACGTCCCCTGCATAGAGACAAAATATCATTCATATGGATTGAACACCTGGTAACCGACATTCACAACATGCATATAAGAATATCCCCATCATTCCGGGATCCTCCTTCGGACATGATATAAATTTTGAAGTACTAAAGCATCCGGTACTTTGGATGGGGCTTGTTGGGCCCGATAGATCTATCTTTAGGATTCGCGTCAATTAGGGTGTCTGTTCCCTAATTCTTAGATTACCAGACTTAATAAAAAGGGGCATATTCGGTTTAATAATCCAGCCATAGAATGTAGTTTTAAGTACTTGTGTCTATTTCGTAAAACAGTTATAAAAGCAGCGCATGTATTCTCAGTCCCAAAATATATATTGCGAAAGCATTTAAAAAGGGATTAATGAAACTCACGCATATAAATATTGTAAAACAGTTAACAAAGCATTTGCATGTATTCTCAGCCCAAGAATGTAAAGAGTAAAAAGGGATTCAAATGAAACTCACGCATATAAATATAGTAAAACAGTTAATAAAGCATTTGCATGTATTCTCAGCCCAAAAATGTAAAAAGTAAAAAGGGTAAATGAAACTCACGCATATAAATATTGTAAAACAGTTAATAAAGCATTTGCATGTATTCTCAGCCCAAAAATGTAAAAAGTAAAAAGGGCAAATGAAACTCACGCATATAAATATTGTAAAACAGTTAATAAAGCATTTGCATGTATTCTCGGCCCAAAAACGTAAAGAGTAAAAGGGAGCAAATGAAACTCACCTAATGTATTTTGTAGTAAAAATACATATGACATCATAGAACAAACGTAGGGTTGGCCTCGGATTCACGAACCTATATTATTCATATATATATTAAAACATATAATGGTAATCGAACAATTTATATATTATATCTTATATATTTAATTTGTATATATATTTAAAATAATTAATGTTTATATAGTTATATATATATATATATATATATATATATATATATATATATATATATATATATATATATATATATATATATATATATATATATATATATTAAAAATCAATAATGTTATATGTAAATCTTTATGTAGTTAATTTTAATATATATAATTATATGTAATATTATGGTAGTCGTAATAAATATATTCTTATGTAGAAAATATCTATTTGTAATAATAATATTGTTAATATGAAAATAGTAATAATGATAATAATAATAATAATACTATTGATAATAATAATAATGATAATTTTAGTAATAATGATAATCTTACTAAAATGATAATCCTTAATATTAATGATACTTTTAATAAAAATGATAATGATAATAATAATAATAATAGTAATAATAACAACTAATACATCTATATTAATACTTTTTACTAACAATGATAATTAAGGATGATATTATTAATAATAATACTTATCTTAATAATAATAATGATAATAATAAAATAACACTACCTTTAAAAGAAGCTTTAAAAGAAATAATGCATGGCCAAGATTTGAACCCATGACCTCTCACTCACTCAAACACTCCCAAACCACTTGCTCTACTCATTTTTCTGAATAAATCCCGAGTTTATATTATGTAATCTATATAATCGTCAGTCCCTCTTCTTCTTCTCTTTTTTTAAAAAAAAATGCCATGGCCAAGGATTGATCCCTCGACCTCTTGAATAAGCAAGCTCACCCCTAACCAATACTCTTTCTGTTTCATTTCTGACTTAGTTCACGGACAAAAATATATAACCCAAAAATCTATCAGTGCTTTCTTCTTCATTTAAATCAACGTAATCACTCATCATCGATATCATTATCGTGTACCCTCATCGATTCAGAAGTATTATTAACAACACGATCATCATTATCAACATCGATTATCATCATAAATCATGATCATCATCTTAATCACTTCTATCATCATTTATAATAATCATCATCCAATCATCATTAAACTATTATCATCATCTTATGTTATCATTATCCTATACCATTAACGCTTAACATCATCGACCCACATCATAATCATCATTCTTAACACCTATCAATCATCATCACCGTGTTCATTTATTACCAATCTTCAAGCACATCACATAACCATCATCATAAGCAATATATATTATCCCTCTTCGTTTATTCACCATAGCAGCCCAAAAAAAAAAGAAATTTTAATGGATTTTGGCCAAAATAATATAAGCTAGTCACTTAGTACGTGAAATCAAGCGACGTTCATAAAGTTTGTGGAATCAATTTTACCAACTTGGAATGGTTCTAGGATTATAGAAAGAAACATGTAGCCCCACTTATTTATTTAATAAATTCCATAAGTTATCATTCTATTAACAATTTGGCCAACTCATTTGATTCCTTTTATCCCACCGAAACAGATAAAATACACATATATTATTAACAACCTCTTATTAAATTATGCCATGGTGAGTGGGGTTACAAGTTGAGTATGTCGGCCAAAGGATCGAGAGACTCTGTACCCCTTTTTCTTTTTTTAAAGTTGACAATAGTAATCATAAGGGGAAATTAGTGGTGGTGAGTTTTAAACTAATATAAATATAATAGAAGTGGGAAAACGAGTTGTAGGTGTTATTTGAGTCGATGGTTTCGGTTTACGAATGCTTGAACAGAAAAACAATTGCATCGTTTACCAGGTACAATAGTTGTATAGTTGTTGTTTGATTGAATTCGAAGAAGGAGAAGTGGAAGAGAAGCTCAACTGCGTTTGGTTGCAACAGATCTCAAAACATGAATATAGAAATATAATATCTAATGAGTGAGGTAACTTTCTTACCTTCTTCGATCCGCAGCAAAAGTTGCAGCAAGGAGATGCATAGCAGTAGCAACTGTGATGCCCCGTACAAAACCATCGTGTACGAATCATCAACAACAGGATCATTACAAGGTTAAGTACTATATGTTGTAATTAAAGAAATTGCATTCGCGATAAAAAGGTGATGTCATAACCGACATCAAATGTTTTACATTTCAAAAGCATGCTTCACTAAGTTGAAGAAAATAATAAGTGTACGTAACCACAATGGTTGTTACAAGTCATATTTCAAAAGTACGAATATTTGAATGCAAAGTAAAGTAGTTCATGCGTGGACAACTCTAAGCAGCGGGTTCTACAGCACGACTAGTACACAGCGGAAGCAACCTCAAGCACCTGAGAAATACATGCTTAAAAATGTCAACACAACGGTTGGTGAGCTATAGTTTAAGTATAACAGTATGTAAGGTAGGCCACGAGATTTCAGTGCTACAAAGAGCGTTTCAAAACAGTATGATAAAGTATATGTTAACCGTGGGCACTTGGTAACTAACTTAACGTTTAAAATACCCCCTGAAAGTACACTTGGCGAGTGCGTATGTCTACGAAGTTAAACACTCGTTAAATGCTAGCGCGACTAGCCCGAGTGGGGATGTCAAACCCTATGGATCCATATCTAAGATTCGCGTTCATGGTTCAAAAACCAATGATTAAACGTTACCGAGCTAAAGGGAATGTTTATGCCGTTGTATATGAAATGTCCCGTTCTTATTGATTAAAAACGTTCCATATTAATTGATTTCGTTGCGAGGTTTTGACCTCTATATGAGACGTTTTTCAAAGACTGCATTCATTTTTAAAACAAACCATAACCTTTATTTCATAAATAAAGGTTTAAAAAGCTTTACGTAGATTATCAAATAATGATAATCTAAAATATCCTGTTTACACACGACCATTACATAATGGTTTACAATACAAATATGTTACATCGAAATCAGTTTCTTGAATGCAGTTTTTACACAATATCATACAAACATGGACTCCAAATCTTGTCCTTATTTTAGTATGCAACAGCGGAAGCTCTTAATATTCACCTGAGAATAAACATGCTTTAAACGTCAACAAAAATGTTGGTGAGTTATAGGTTTAACCTATATATATCAAATCGTAACAATAGACCACAAGATTTCATATTTCAATACACATCCCATACATAGAGATAAAAATCATTCATATGGTGAACACCTGGTAACCGACAATAACAAGATGCATATATAAGAATATCCCCATCATTCCGGGACACCCTTCGGATGTGATATAAATTTCGAAGTACTAAAGCATCCGGTACTTTGGATGGGGTTTGTTAGGCCCAATAGATCTATCTTTAGGATTCGCGTCAATTAGGGTGTCTGTTCCCTAATTCTTAGATTACCAGACTTAATAAAAAGGGGCATATTCGATTTCGATAATTCAACCATAGAATGTAGTTTCACGTACTTGTGTCTATTTTGTAAATCATTTATAAAACCTGCATGTATTCTCATCCCAAAAATATTAGATTTTAAAAGTGGGACTATAACTCACTTTCACAGATTTTTACTTCGTCGGGAAGTAAGACTTGGCCACTGGTTGATTCACGAACCTATAACAATATATACATATATATCAAAGTATGTTCAAAATATATTTACAACACTTTTAATATATTTTGATGTTTTAAGTTTATTAAGTCAGCTGTCCTCGTTAGTAACCTACAACTAGTTGTCCACAGTTAGATGTACAGAAATAAATCGATAAATATTATCTTGAATCAATCCACGACCCAGTGTATACGTATCTCAGTATTGATCACAACTCAAACTATATATATTTTGGAATCAACCTCAACCCTGTATAGCTAACTCCAACATTCACATATAGAGTGTCTATGGTTGTTCCGAAATATATATAGATGTGTCGACATGATAGGTCGAAACATTGTATACGTGTCTATGGTATCTCAAGATTACATAATATACAATACAAGTTGATTAAGTTATGGTTGGAATAGATTTGTTACCAATTTTCACGTAGCTAAAATGAGAAAAATTATCCAATCTTGTTTTACCCATAACTTCTTCATTTTAAATCCGTTTTAAGTGAATCAAATTGCTATGGTTTCATATTGAACTCTATTTTATGAATCTAAACAGAAAAGTATAGGTTTATAGTCGGAAAAATAAGTTACAAGTCGTTTTTGTAAAGGTAGTCATTTCAGTCGAAAGAACGACGTCTAGATGACCATTTTAGAAAACATACTTCCACTTTGAGTTTAACCATAATTTTTGGATATAGTTTCATGTTCATAATAAAAATAATTTTCTCAGAATAACAACTTTTAAATCAAAGTTTATCATAGTTTTTAATTAACTAACCCAAAACAGCCCGCGGTGTTACTACGACGGCGTAAATCCAGTTTTACGGTGTTTTTCGTGTTTCCAGGTTTTAAATCATTAAGTTAGCATATCATATAGATATAGAACATGTGTTTAGTTGATTTTAAAAGTCAAGTTAGAAGGATTAACTTTTGTTTGCGAACAAGTTTAGAATTAACTAAACTATGTTCTAGTGATTACAAGTTTAAACCTTCGAATAAGATAGCTTTATATGTATGAATCGAATGATGTTATGAACATCATTACTACCTTAAGTTCCTTGGATAAACCTACTGGAAAAGAGAAAAATGGATCTAGCTTCAATGGATCCTTGGATGGCTCGAAGTTCTTGAAGCAGAATCATGACACGAAAACAAGTTCAAGTAAGATCATCACTTGAAATAAGATTGTTATAGTTATAGAAATTGAACCAAAGTTTGAATATGATTATTACCTTGTATTAGAATGATAACCTACTGTAAGAAACAAAGATTTCTTGAGGTTGGATGATCACCTTACAAGATTGGAAGTGAGCTAGCAAACTTGAAAGTATTCTTGATTTTATGAAACTAGAACTTTTGGAATTTATGAAGAACACTTAGAACTTGAAGATAGAACTTGAGAGAGATCACTTAGATGAAGAAAATTGAAGAATGAAAGTGTTTGTAGGTGTTTTTGGTCGTTGGTGTATGGATTAGATATAAAGGATATGTAATTTTGTTTTCATGTAAATAAGTCATGAATGATTACTCATATTTTTGTAATTTTATGAGATATTTCATGCTAGTTGCCAAATGATGGTTCCCACATGTGTTAGGTGACTCACATGGGCTGCTAAGAGCTGATCATTGGAGTGTATATACCAATAGTACATACATCTAAAAGCTGTGTATTGTACGAGTACGAATACGGGTGCATACGAGTAGAATTGTTGATGAAACTGAACGAGGATGTAATTGTAAGCATTTTTGTTAAGTAGAAGTATTTTGATAAGTGTATTGAAGTCTTTCAAAAGTGTATAAATACATATTAAAACACTACATGTATATACATTTTAACTGAGTCGTTAAGTCATCGTTAGTCGTTACATGTAAATGTTGTTTTGAAACCTTTAGGTTAACGATCTTGTTAAATGTTGTTAACCCAATGTTTATAATATCAAAAGAGATTTTAAATTATTATATTATCATGATATTATGATGTACGAATATCTCTTAATATGATATATATACATTAAATGTCGTTACAACGATAATCGTTACATATATGTCTCGTTTAAAAATCATTAAGTTAGTAGTCTTGTTTTTACATATGTAGTTCATTGTTAATATACTTAATGATATGTTTACTTATCATAGTATCATGTTAACTATATATATATATCCATATATATGTCATCATATAGTTTTTACAAGTTTTAACGTTCGTGAATCACCGGTCAACTTGGGTGGTCAATTGTCTATATGAAACATATTTCAATTAATCAAGTCTTAACAAGTTTGATTGCTTAACATGTTGGAAACATTTAATCATGTAAATATCAATCTCAATTAATATATATAAATATGGAAAAGTTCGGGTCACTACAGTACCTACCCGTTAAATAAATTTCGTCCCGAAATTTTAAGCTGTTGAAGGTGTTGACGAATCTTCTGGAAATAGATGCGGGTATTTCTTCTTCATCTGATCTTCACGCTCCCAGGTGAACTCGGGTCCTCTACGAGCATTCCATCAAACCTTAACAATTGGTATCTTGTTTTGCTTAAGTCTTTTAACCTCACGATCCATTATTTCGACGGGTTCTTCGATGAATTGAAGTTTTTCGTTGATTTGGATTTCATCTAACGGAATAGTGAGATCTTCTTTAGCAAAACATTTCTTTAAATTCGAGACGTGGAAAGTGTTATGTACAGCCGCGAGTTGTTGAGGTAACTCTAGTCGGTAAGCTACTGGTCCGACACGATCAATAATCTTGAATGGTCCAATATACCTTGGATTTAATTTCCCTCGTTTACCAAATCGAACAACGCCTTTCCAAGGTGCAACTTTAAGCATGACCATCTCTCCAATTTCAAATTCTATATCTTTTCTTTTAATGTCAGCGTAGCTCTTTTGTCGACTTTGGGCGGTTTTCAACCGTTGTTGAATTTGGATGATCTTCTCGGTAGTTTCTTGTATAATCTTCGGACCCGTAATCTGTCTATCCCCCACTTCACTCCAACAAATCGGAGACCTGCACTTTCTACCATAAAGTGCTTCAAACGGCGCCATCTCAATGCTTGAATGGTAGCTGTTGTTGTAAGAAAATTCTGCTAACGGTAGATGTCGATCCCAACTGTTTCCGAAATCAATAACACATGCTCGTAGCATGTCTTCAAGCGTTTGTATCGTCCTTTCGCTCTGCCCATCAGTTTGTGGATGATAGGCAGTACTCATGTCTAGACGAGTTCCTAATGCTTGCTGTAATGTCTGCCAGAATCTTGAAATAAATCTGCCATCCCTATCAGAGATAATAGAGATTGGTATTCCATGTCTGGAGACGACTTCCTTCAAATACAGTCGTGCTAACTTCTCCATCTTGTCATCTTCTCTTATTGGTAGGAAGTGTGCTGATTTGGTGAGACGATCAACTATTACCCAAATAGTATCAAAACCACTTGCAGTCCTTGGCAATTTAGTGATGAAATCCATGGTAATGTTTTCCCATTTCCATTCCGGGATTTTGGGTTGTTGAAGTAGACCTGATGGTTTCTGATGCTCAGCTTTGACCTTAGAACACGTCAAACATTCTCCTACGTATTTAGCAACATCGGCTTTCATACCCGGCCACCAAAAATGTTTCTTGAGATCCTTGTACATCTTCCCCGTTCCAGGATGTATTGAGTATCTGGTTTTATGAGCTTCTCTAAGTACCATTTCTCTCATATCTCCAAATTTTGGTACCCAAATCCTTTCAGCCCTATACCGGGTTCCGTCTTCCCGAATATTAAGATGCTTCTCCGATCCTTTGGGTATTTCATCCTTTAAATTTCCCTCTTTTAAAACTCCTTATTGCGCCTCCTTTATTTGAGTAGTAATGTTATTATGAATCATTATATTCATAGATTTTACTCGAATGGGTTCTCTGTCCTTCCTGCTCAAGGCATCAGCTACCACATTTGCCTTCCCCGGGTGGTAACGAATCTCAAAGTCGTAATCATTCAATAATTCAATCCACCTACGCTGCCTCATATTCAGTTGTTTCTGATTAAATATGTGTTGAAGACTTTTGTGGTCGGTATATATAATACTTTTGACCCCATATAAGTAGTGCCTCCAAGTCTTTAATGCAAAAACAACCGCGCCTAATTCCAAATCATGCGTCGTATAATTTTGTTCGTGAATCTTCAATTGTCTAGACGCATAAGCAATCACCTTCGTTCGTTGCATTAATACACAACCGAGACCTTGCTTTGATGCATCACAATAAATCACAAAATCATCATTCCCTTCAGGCAATGACAATATAGGTGCCGTAGTTAGCTTTTTCTTCAATAACTGAAACGCTTTCTCTTGTTCATCATTCCATTCAAATTTCTTCCCTTTATGCGTTAATGCAGTCAAGGGTTTTGCTATTCTGGAAAAGTCTTGGATCAACCTTCTGTAGTAACCAGCTAGTCCTAAAAACTGGCGTATGTGTTTCGGAGTTTTCGGGGTTTCCCACTTTTCAACAGTTTCTATCTTTGCCGGATCCACCTTAATACCTTCTTTGTTCACTATGTGACCGAGGAATTGAACTTCTTCCAACCAAAATGCACACTTTGAAAACTTAGCGTACATTTCTTCCTTCCTTAATACTTCTAACACCTTTCTCAAATGTTCACCGTGTTCTTGGTCATTCTTTGAGTAAATAAGTATGTCATCAATGAAAACAATGACAAACTTATCAAGGTATGGTCCACGCACTCGGTTCATAAGGTCCATGAACACAGCTGGTGCATTAGTTAAACCAAACGGCATGACCATAAACTCGTAATGACCGTAACGTGTTCTGAAAGCAGTCTTTGGAATATCATCTTCTTTCACCCGCATTTGATGATACCCGGAACGTAAGTCAATCTTTGAATAAACAGACGAGCCTTGTAGTTGATCAAATAAGTCGTCGATTCTCGGTAGTGGGTAGCGGTTCTTGATGGTAAGTTTGTTCAACTCTCGGTAGTCAATACACAACCTGAATGTACCATCTTTCTTCTTGACAAACAAAACAGGAGCTCCCCACGGTGATGTGCTTGGTCGAATGAAACCACGCTCTAAAAGTTCTTGTAATTGGCTTTGCAGTTCTTTCATCTCGCTGGGTGCGAGTCTGTAAGGAGCACGAGCTATTGGTGCAGCTCCTGGTACAAGATCTATTTGAAATTCAACGGATCGATGTGGGGGTAATCCCGGTAATTCTTTCGGAAATACATCGGGAAATTCTTTTGCAATGGGAACATCATTGATGCTCTTTTCTTCAGTTTGTACTTTCTCGACGTGTGCTAGAACAGCATAGCAACCTTTTCTTATTAGTTTTTATGCCTTCAAATTACTAATAAGATGTAGCTTCGTGTTGCCCTTTTCTCCGTACACCATTAAGGGTTTTCCTTTTTCTCGTATAATGCGAATTGCATTTTTGTAACAAACGATCTCCGCTTTCACTTCTTTCAACCAGTCCATACCGATTATCACATCAAAACTCCCTAACTCTACTGGTATCAAATCAATCTTAAATGTTTCGCTAACCAGTTTAATTTCTCGATTCCGACATATATTATCTGCTGAAATTAATTTACCATTTGCTAATTCGAGTAAAAATTTACTATCCAAAGGCGTCAATGGACAACTTAATTTAGCACAAAAATCTCTACTCATATAGCTTCTATCCGCATCCGAATCAAATAAAACGTAAGCAGATTTATTGTCAATAAGAAACGTACCCGTAACAAGCTCCGGGTCTTCCTGTGCCTCTACCGCATTAATATTGAAAACTCTTCCACGGCCTTGTCCATTCGTGTTCTCCTGGTTCGGGCAATTTCTAATAATGTGGCCTGGTTTTCCACATTTATAACAAACTACATTGGCATAACTTGCTCCGACACTACTTGCTCCGCCATTACTCGTTCCGACACCATTTGTTCCTTTCGTTCTATTAACCCCTGGTCCGTAGACCTCACACTTCGCCGCGCTATGACCATTTCTTTTACACTTGTTGCAAAATTTGGTGCAGAACCCCGAGTGATTCTTTTCACACCTTTGGCATAGCTGCTTCTGATTGTTGTTGTTGTTGCGGTTATTATTGTTGTTGGGATGATTGTTGTAGTTGCTGTTGTTGTTGTTGTTGTTGTTGTTGTTGGGCCGTTTGTTGTAGTTGCGATTGATGTTGCGATTGTTGGGATAATTGTTGCGATTATTGTTGTAATTGCTGTTGTTGTTGTATTGGTGATTCTTATCACCGTTTTCCTCCCACTTTCTTTTGACTTGCTTCACATTGACCTCTTCAGCAGTCTGTTCTTTAATTCTTTCTTCAATCTGGTTCACTAGCTTGTGAGCCATTCTACGTGCTTGTTGTATGGAGGCGGGCTCGTGTGAACTTATATCTTCTTGGATTCTTTCCGGTAATCCTTTCACAAACGCGTCGATCTTCTCTTCCTCATCTTCGAATGCTCCCGGACACAATAGGCACAATTCTGTGAATCGTCTTTCGTACGTGGTAATATCAAATCCTTGGGTTCGTAACCCTCTAAGTTCTGTCTTGAGCTTATTGACCTCGGTTCTGGGACGATACTTCTCGTTCATCAAGTGCTTGAATGCTGACCACGGTAGTGCGTACGCATCATCTTGTCCCACTTGCTCTAGATAGGTATTCCACCATGTTAACGCAGAACCTGTGAAGGTATGCGTAGCGTACTTCACTTTGTCCTCTTCAGTACACTTACTTATGGAAAACACCGATTCAACCTTCTCGGTCCACCGTTTCAATCCGATCGGTCCTTCGGTTCCATCAAATTCCAAAGGTTTGCAGGCAGTGAATTCTTTGTAGGTGCATCCTACACAATTTCCTGTACTGCTAGATCCAAGGTTATTGTTGGTATGTAGCGCAGCCTGTACTGCGGCTATGTTTGAAGCTAGAAAAGTACGGAATTCCTCTTCATTCATATTCACGGTGTGTCGAGTAGTCGGTGCCATTTCCTTCAAAATAGTTAAATGGAACAAGTTAATCATACAGAATATTAAGAGTAGTTAATAGTATTTCGTAGCATAATATGAACTCATTTATAAAAGCTTTTTCTTCATATTAGCGTTTTATAAGTTTAAATTCGGGTAGTACCTACCCGTTAAGTTCATACTTAGTAGCTAATATACAATTCAACTACTACAATTCTATATGAAAAACTGATTATAATAATATTTCGCGTTCAAACTTTTATACAATATTTTACAAACTTACAATACCGCTTATTTTACATAAAACATGAAATATAGCACACAATAACTTTGATACAAGATAGTTGTGAAGACAATTCTAGCTAGTACACAAGTCGTTCAGCAAAGGCAATAAAGACACGTAATTCATACGTCCAGAAACAAGTCATGCATTCTGGTTTTACTAGGACTACTTCCCATCCTTGGTCTTGTGCAACATAACCGTTATGGCCGTTGATAAGACAGCGTGTTGTAACGTCATCAAAGGGACGAGGGTTACGTAATGTCTAACAGTCCCGTAATAATCTAAAAACCTCATTTCTTACCCCAATTACCGACTCCGTCACTTGTGGAAACATTTTGTTTAATAGTTGTAGCCCGATGTTCTTGTTCTCACTTTGGTGAGAAGTGAACATTACTAATCCGTAAGCATAACATGCTTCTTTATGTTGCATGTTAGCCGCTTTTTCTAAATCACGAAGTCCAATATTCGGATATATTGAGTCAAAATAATTTCTTAACCCGTTGCGTAAAATAGCATTTGGGTTCCCCGCAATATATGCGTCAAAGTAAACACATCGTAACTTATGGGTTTCCCAATGTGATATCCCCCATCTTTCAAACGAAAGTCTCTTATAAACCAAGACATTCTTGGAACGTTCTTCGAATGTCTTACAAACTGATCTCGCCTTAAATAGTTGTGCCGAAGAATTCTGGCCGACTCTAGACAAGATTTCATCAATCATGTCTCCGGGTAGGTCTCTTAAAATATTGGGTTGTCTATCCATTTTGTGTTTTTAAACTGTAAAATAGACAAGAGTTAGATTCATAAAAAAAATACTTATTAATACAAGCAATTTTTACATATATCATAAAGCATAAGAACACTATATTACATATATTACACCACACGAATACAACTATCTTATTCCGACTCGCTCGTTTCTTCTTCTTCGGTTTTGGTTCGTTTTGCCAAGTTTCTAGGGATATATGATGTTCCCCTAATACGAGCCGTCGTTGTCCACATTGGTTTAGAAAAACCTGGTGGTTTAGAGGTTCCCGGGTCATTGTTACAACTTAAGGACTTCGGGGGTTGACGATACATATAAAGTTCATCGGGGTTGGAATTAGATTTCTCTATTTTTATGCCCTTTCCCTTATTATTTTCTTTAGCCTTTTTAAATTCAGTTGGGGTAATTTCTATAACATCATCGGAATTCTCGTCGGAATCCGATTCATCGGAGAATTGGTAATCCTCCCAATATTTTGCTTCCTTGGCGGAAACACCATTGACCATAATTAACTTTGGTCGGTTGGTTGAGGATTTTCTTTTACTTAACCGTTTTATTATTTCCCCCACCGGTTCTATTTCTTCATCCGGTTCCGATTCTTCTTCCGGTTCCGATTCTTCTTCCGGTTCCGACTCTTCTTCCGGTTCCTCTTCGGGAACTTGTGAATCAGTCCACAAATCATTCCAATTTACATTTGACTCTTCATTATTATTAGGTGAGTCAATGGGACTTGTTCTAGAGGTAGACATCTATCACATAATATCAAACACGTTAAGAGATTAATATATCACATAATATTCATATGTTAAAAATATATAGTTTCCAACAAAAATGTTAAGCAATCATTTTTAAAGAAAACACGGTCGAAGTCCAGACTCACTAATGCATCCTAACAAACTCGATAAGACACACTAATGCAAATTTTCTGGTTCTCTAAGACCAACGCTCGGATACCAACTGAAATGTCCCGTTCTTATTGATTAAAAACGTTCCATATTAATTGATTTCGTTGCGAGGTTTTGACCTCTATATGAGACGTTTTTCAAAGACTGCATTCATTTTTAAAACAAACCATAACATTTATTTCATAAATAAAGGTTTAAAAAGCTTTACGTAGATTATCAAATAATGATAATCTAAAATATCCTGTTTACACACGACCATTACATAATGGTTTACAATACAAATATGTTACATCGAAATCAGTTTCTTGAATGCAGTTTTTACACAATATCATACAAACATGGACTCCAAATCTTGTCCTTATTTTAGTATGCAACAGCGGAAGCTCTTAATATTCACCTGAGAATAAACATGCTTTAAACGTCAACAAAAATGTTGGTGAGTTATAGGTTTAACCTATATATATCAAATCGTAACAATAGACCACAAGATTTCATATTTCAATACACATCCCATACATAGAGATAAAAATCATTCATATGGTGAATACCTGGTAACCGACAATAACAAGATGCATATATAAGAATATCCCCATCATTCCGGGACACCCTTCGGATATGATATAAATTTCGAAGTACTAAAGCATCCGGTACTTTGGATGGGGTTTGTTAGGCCCAATAGATCTATCTTTAGGATTCGCGTCAATTAGGGTGTCTGTTCCCTAATTCTTAGATTACCAGACTTAATAAAAAGGGGCATATTCGATTTCGATAATTCAACCATAGAATGTAGTTTCACGTACTTGTGTCTATTTTGTAAATCATTTATAAAACCTGCATTTATTCTCATCCCAAAAATATTAGATTTTAAAAGTGGGACTATAACTCACTTTCACAGATTTTTACTTCGTCGGGAAGTAAGACTTGGCCACTGGTTGATTCACGAACCTATAACAATATATACATATATATCAAAGTATGTTCAAAATATATTTACAACACTTTTAATATATTTTGATGTTTTAAGTTTATTAAGTCAGCTGTCCTCGTTAGTAACCTACAACTAGTTGTCCACAGTTAGATGTACAGAAATAAATCGATAAATATTATCTTGAATCAATCCACGACCCAGTGTATACGTATCTCAGTATTGATCACAACTCAAACTATATATATTTTGGAATCAACCTCAACCCTGTATAGCTAACTCTAACATTCACATATAGAGTGTCTATGGTTGTTCCGAAATATATATAGATGTGTCGACATGATAGGTCGAAACATTGTATACGTGTCTATGGTATCTCAAGATTACATAATATACAATACAAGTTGATTAAGTTATGGTTGGAATAGATTTGTTACCAATTTTCACGTAGCTAAAATGAGAAAAATTATCCAATCTTGTTTTACCCATAACTTCTTCATTTTAAATCCGTTTTAAGTGAATCAAATTGCTATGGTTTCATATTGAACTCTATTTTATGAATCTAAACAGAAAAGTATAGGTTTATAGTCGGAAAAATAAGTTACAAGTCGTTTTTGTAAAGGTAGTCATTTCAGTCGAAAGAACGACGTCTAGATGACCATTTTAGAAAACATACTTCCACTTTGAGTTTAACCATAATTTTTGGATATAGTTTCATGTTCATAATAAAAATAATTTTCTCAGAATAACAACTTTTAAATCAAAGTTTATCATAGTTTTTAATTAACTAACCCAAAACAGCCCGCGGTGTTACTACGACGGCGTAAATCCAGTTTTACGGTGTTTTTCGTGTTTCCAGGTTTTAAATCATTAAGTTAGCATATCATATAGATATATAACATGTGTTTAGTTGATTTTAAAAGTCAAGTTAGAAGGATTAACTTTTGTTTGCGAACAAGTTTAGAATTAACTAAACTATGTTCTAGTGATTACAAGTTTAAACCTTCGAATAAGATAGCTTTATATGTATGAATCGAATGATGTTATGAACATCATTACTACCTTAAGTTCCTTGGATAAACCTACTGGAAAAGAGAAAAATGGATCTAACTTCAATGGATCCTTGGATGGCTCGAAGTTCTTGAAGCAGAATCATGACACGAAAACAAGTTCAAGTAAGATCATCACTTGAAATAAGATTGTTATAGTTATAGAAATTGAACCAAAGTTTGAATATGATTATTACCTTGTATTAGAATGATAACCTACTGTAAGAAACAAAGATTTCTTGAGGTTGGATGATCACCTTACAAGATTGGAAGTGAGCTAGCAAACTTGAAAGTATTCTTGATTTTATGAAACTAGAACTTTTGGAATTTATGAAGAACACTTAGAACTTGAAGATAGAACTTGAGAGAGATCACTTAGATGAATAAAATTGAAGAATGAAAGTGTTTGTAGGTGTTTTTGGTCGTTGGTGTATGGATTAGATATAAAGGATATGTAATTTTGTTTTCATGTAAATAAGTCATGAATGATTACTCATATTTTTGTAATTTTATGAGATATTTCATGCTAGTTGCCAAATGATGGTTCCCACATGTGTTAGGTGACTCACATGGGCTGCTAAGAGCTGATCATTGGAGTGTATATACCAATAGTACATACATCTAAAAGCTGTGTATTGTACGAGTACGAATACGGGTGCATACGAGTAGAATTGTTGATGAAACTGAACGAGGATGTAATTGTAAGCATTTTTGTTAAGTAGAAGTATTTTGATAAGTGTATTGAAGTCTTTCAAAAGTGTATAAATACATATTAAAACACTACATGTATATACATTTTAACTGAGTCGTTAAGTCATCGTTAGTCGTTACATGTAAATGTTGTTTTGAAACCTTTAGGTTAACGATCTTGTTAAATGTTGTTAACCCAATGTTTATAATATCAAAAGAGATTTTAAATTATTATATTATCATGATATTATGATGTACGAATATCTCTTAATATGATATATATACATTAAATGTCGTTACAACGATAATCGTTACATATATGTCTCGTTTAAAAATCATTAAGTTAGTAGTCTTGTTTTTACATATGTAGTTCATTGTTAATATACTTAATGATATGTTTACTTATCATAGTATCATGTTAACTATATATATATATATCCATATATATGTCATCATATAGTTTTTACAAGTTTTAACGTTCGTGAATCACCGGTCAACTTGGGTGGTCAATTGTCTATATGAAACATATTTCAATTAATCAAGTCTTAACAAGTTTGATTGCTTAACATGTTGGAAACATTTAATCATGTAAATATCAATCTCAATTAATATATATAAACATGGAAAAGTTCGGGTCACTACAGTATAACCCACACATATATAAGTTTAAGTACTCGTGCCTAGTATGTAAAACATAAAATCCGCATGTATTCTCAGTTCCCAAAATAAGTTAAAGTAAAAAGGGAATGCTATAACTCACAATGATATGTAGCGGTAATGTAGTAGTCGGGAAAGGTGTGCAAGTAAATGGTCCGAAGTCCTCAACCTAAGTCAAATAGTACTAAGTCAGTAAATCGTCTTAATAGGTTTAAAAGTATGTATTTAAGGTCTTAAGGGTCATCATCAATCATCATTAAACAAAAGGCGTAAAGTAAGTTTCGTTTATGAAAGTAGTTTTCAACAAAGTCTGACTTCAATCAGTCACCACGGCCTCTACCCTTACTGAATTAAGGTGAGACCAGTGGCCATGGCTCCGTCTATGAGTCCCTTAAGTTTGATAAAATTTACAGAAGCAAACTCGTCTTGGTTTGACCGTGGCGACGGTCAAAGTGCGAGTAGGTCAGAAATTTCTGCACAACGTTAAAGGACATAGTGACGATCGGAGGGCCATAAATCCTAAACCGTAACTCGGATTAAGAGGAGTCCTATATGAAAAGTTATATACACGAACTGAGATATCTGAAAATCAAGGTTACAGTAGCCCAGGTGTGCTGGTCTGTTACAGAAACCAGAAAAACAGAAACTGTACACAGAAAACAGAAAAGTAAATGGACATAGTGACGCTCGGAGGGCCGTAGACTCTAAACCGTAACTCGGATTAAGACGAGTCTCATATGAAAAGTTATCTACTCGAAAAGTTCTATCTAAAAATCAAGGTTAGAACAGCCCAGGTCTACTGGTCTGTTCCAGAATCATCAGGTCAGTAGGTTTTGGACAGAACAGTGAGTTTAAAAGGGTTCCGGTGGTCTTGGTGCTTGATGTTCATCATGGTTCTCATCCTTGATGCATATAGCTTCAAGTGTACAACTCATTGATGTATATACATCATCTTAACCAAGTCTTGACCATCATAACCCTAGTGCAAGTCTAAGACATGAAGCACAACTCACTTAAGAGTTGCATGTAGTTTGATGAACCAAAGTTACATCAAAGTCTTAGGTTTGACACTTACATGAACTATAATAGAAATATTGAACTCTAAACTTGAAAATAAACTAACTACATGAAATTAAAGTGCAATAAATGAAGAAGTAACTAAGTAAACATGTAGTTTGTTCATGGTTGTTCATACTTTAAAGATTCAAACCAAAGTTTGATCTTTAGAAAGTAAACTTTAAAGTTTACTTCATGAACTTCAAGTATGAGTTTAATCAACACATGAACTTGCAATCTTTTAAGAAAGTATATGTAGAATCATAACTAGTAAGCTATGTTCTTGAGTGTTCTTGCAATTACAAGATAAAAGAAGAATCTAACTAGAAAGTTGATTCTTGTAACAAGTATGTAACAACAACAAGTAAGTAAACAACTATAACTAACAAGTAATCAAACAACAAAGATGATGATGATTTAAGGTGTATAAATTCAGTTTTGTAAGAAAAGAAAGGAAGAAAAGAAGTTCATAATGCTTACAATCTAGAGAGAAAAAGAAAGGAAAGTTGAAGTGCAAGTTGAAGTGTGTTTTGGAGAATGAGAGTGTTGAAGTAATGAAATATGAAACAAAAACTCCATCTAATGGCCTAAAGGCCACGAGATTTCTGCAGCAAAAAGGGAGGGGGGAGTTGCTCTTTGGTTATTAGCATGAAAAGTTTACAAAAGTTGGGTAAAATGGGTGTTCACATGGGGATAATGAGCAACTAGATTCTATATCTCTTAACTAGCTAGTTCCATGTTCTAAATGATACTTACACTTGAAAGAGTGGGCTAAAGGGTCCAATAATAATGTAGGGTGGGCTTGTAAGCCCAAAGTCAAGTGTCCATTACACTAACAAAGCCCAAGTTCAAATAAATCACAAGTTAAACCAATTAAAGCCCAAGTAACTAACTAATAGCCTTAGTTAATTAAAATGATTAATAAATTTAATCATGAATGTAAATAATATCTAAAAATATTATTCGTGCAAGTTCCGGGTGTCACAAAGACGTTTCGGGCACTTAAAAGTCAAGTTCGGGCAATCATGGCAACATGTAAATGTAATAACGTACATTCGTTTAATCATACGTATTAATAATAATAATTATTAATAAATAAACGTTGAAAATTCCAGGGTCGTTACATTACCCACCTGTTAAAGAAAATTTCGTCCCGAAATTTAAGCTGAAGTAGATGGAGGAGTCGGGAAAAGGTGAGGATACTTCCGCATCATTTGATCCTCTCGCTCCCAAGTAAACTCAGGTCCTCGTTTGGCATTCCAACGTACCCGTACAATCGGAATCTTGTTGTGTTTCAAAGTTTTGATCTCACGATCCATAATTTCAACAGGTTCCTCCACAAAGTGGAGTTTGTCGTCAATAGTAAGTTCTTCCAATGGTATGATAAGTTCAGGTGCAGCAAGACACTTCTTCAAGTTTGACACATGGAAGGTAGGATGAACTAAGCTCAATTGTGCTGGTAGATCCAAACGGTATGCAATTGGTCCAACACGTTCCAAGATCTCGAAAGGACCAATGTATCGTGGGTTCAACTTTCCACGTTTTCCAAAACGGATCACACCTTTCCAAGGTGCAACCTTCAACATTACACGATCACCAACATTAAATTCAAAGTCCTTACGTTTAAGATCGCATAACTCTTTTGGCGATCACGGGCAGTCTTAAGTCTAGCTTGAATCTGAGCAATCTTCTCCGTGGTTTCGTGGACTACCTCGGGTCCGGTGATTTGCTTTTCGCCTACTTCGGCCCAACAAATAGGAGATCGGCACTTACGGCCATACAATTCTTTGAAAGGTGCAGCATTAATGCTTGAGTGATAACTGTTGTTGTACGAGAATTCGGCGAGTGGCAAATGTCTTTCCCAGGCCTTTCCAAAATCAATGACACATGCGCGCAACATGTCTTCCAAGGTCTGAATCGTTCGTTCACTTTGCCCGTCAGTCTGAGGATGATAAGCAGTGCTCATGTCGAGACGAGTTCCCATGGCTTCTTGCAAAGAACGCCAAAATCTAGAGGCAAAACGGGGATCGCGATCTGAGATGATCGATAAAGGTACACCATGACGAGACACAACCTCTTTAATGTATAATTGAGCAAGTCTTTACATCGTATCAGTTTCCTTCATCGCTAGGAAGTGTGCAGATTTGGTAAGGCGGTCAACAATAACCCAAATAGTATCGTATCCGCCCACCGTCTTTGGTAGCTTAGTAATGAAATCCATTGTGATCCTTTCCCACTTCCATTGTGGGATTTCCAGCTGTTGAAGTAACCCAGAAGGTCTCTGATGTT
Organism: Rutidosis leptorrhynchoides; assembly: GCF_046630445.1. Lineage (NCBI taxonomy): Eukaryota > Viridiplantae > Streptophyta > Magnoliopsida > Asterales > Asteraceae > Rutidosis > Rutidosis leptorrhynchoides. Next base: position 409,781,569 of record NC_092337.1, on the reverse strand, counting down.
CAGCCTTAACTTTCGAACAAGTCAAACACTTCCCAACATAAGTTGCAACGTCCTTCTTAAGATTCGGCCACCAATACTGTTCTTTAAGGTCGTGGTACATTTTACCCGCTCCAGGATGAATCAAATATCTCGATTTGTGTGCTTCATCAAGTATCAGGTTTCGTAGATCTCCATAATAAGGTAACCAAATTCTTCCGGCATAACATCGGAGTCCAGACTCCCTAACCTCGAATCGAGAGACAAGTATGTTCAAATGTTCGTGAGATATATTCTCCTCCTTGAGAGCCTCAACTTGGGCTACTCTGATCTGGCTGTTGAGGTTCGAATGTATGGTGATGTTCAGAGCCCTAACACGAAGAGGTGCCGTCCTCTCCTTTCGGCTTAAAGCGTCAGCTACAACATTGGCCTTGCCAGGGTGATAACGGAGTTCACAATCGTAGTCGTTGAGCGTCTCGATCCATCGACGCTGTCTCATATTCAGTTGCTTCTGATCGAAGATGTGCTAGAGACTTTTGTGATCGGTGAAGATAGTGCTCTTAGTTCCATAAAAATAATGTTTCCACAATTTAAGTGCAAAGACAACGGCTCCAAGTTCAAGATCATGTGTAGTGTAGTTCCGCTCGTGAATCTTCAATTGGCGGGAGGCATAGGCAATAACCTTTGATCGTTGCATCAGTACATAACCAAAACCACTCTTCGATGCATCACAATAAACAACAAAGTCGTCACTGCCTTCAGGAAGTGATAGGATAGGTGCGGAGGTTAACTTCTTCTTCAAAGTTTGGAATGCTGATTCGTGTGTGGGTTCCCAAATGAACTTCTTGCCCTTGTGAGTCAGCGCGGTCAAAGGACGCGCAATCAGAGAAAATCCTTCGATGAATCTTCGATAGTAACTGGCGAGACCTAGGAATTGGTGAATATGCGTCGGAGTAGTGGGGGTCTCCCACTTGCTGATGGTTTCAATCTTGGCTGGATCAACTTTGATACCCTGGTCGCTTACAACATGACCCAAAAATTGTACTTCCTTCAACCAAAATTCACACTTGGAGAATTTGGCGTAAAGTTGCTCTTGTCTTAAGAGTTCAAGCACTAATCGGAGGTGTTGCTCATGTTCTTCTTCGCTCTTAGAGTAGATGAGGATATCATCTATGAAGACGATAACAAACTTGTCCAAGTAAGGCTTGCAGACACGATTCATGAGGTCCATGAACACGGCAGGTGCATTTGTCAAACCGAATGGCATCACGAGAAACTCATAATGACCATAGCGGGTTCTGAATGCAGTTTTCATCACGTCACTTTCCTTCACCCTCAACTGGTGATAACCGGATCGCAAATCGATCTTTGAGTAGACACTCGATCCTTGTAGTTGGTCAAAAAGATCGTCAATTCGCGGAAGAGGAAACCGATTCTTGATTGTCAATTTGTTGAGCTCACGGTAGTCGATACACATACGAAAGGATCCATCCTTCTTCTTCACAAACAGAACAGGTGCGCCCCAAGGCGAGAAACTTGGTTGGATAAACCCTCGATCTAACAGCTCTTGTAGTTGACTCTGTAATTCTTGCATCTCGGAAGGTGCGAGTCTATAAGGTGCGCGAGCTACAGGTGCTGCTCCTGGCACTAAATCAATCTGAAACTCTACGGCTCTCTGCGGCGGTAATCCAGGCAATTCCTCTGGGAAGACATCGGAAAATTCGTTCACAATTCGAACGTCGTTCACGCTCTTCACCTCAGTTTCTACTGCTTTCACATGTGCTAGGACAGCAAAGCGTCCCTTCATAATCTTTTGCACTTTCACGCAACCAATGAGGTTCAACTTCGAGGTACGTCTCTCTCCATAGATAACCAGTGGTTCACCATCTCCTTATGGTATGCAAAGTGCTTTATCTCCACAGATAACATCGGCCTTTATCTTGCTCAACCAATCCATACCGACGATCACGTCAAAACTTCCGAGTTTGATAGGTATCAAATCAATTTCGAAATCTGCACCAGCTATGTTGATAATAGCTCCTCGACTAATGTGGTCAACTTTTTCAACTTTTCCATTGGCGACCTTGACAAGCATACTTTCTTTTAACGGGACTAATGACCAATTAATCTTATCGCAAAAATGTCTACATACATAACTTCTATCCGCACCAGTATCAAACAAGACAGAAGCTAAAAGATTGTTGATTTTGAATATACCTGTCACCAAGTCGGGGTTATCGCGTGCATCCCTTGCATTAACATTGAAGGCTCTACCTCAGGGTGGTCCTCCGTATTTTCGCTTGTTTGGGCACGCGTTTCTGAAATGGCCCGTATGTCCACATTCGTAGCACTTCTTCGGTCCATTGATGTTCGGTTTCCCATTCAAAGTGGTGACCTTGCAGTCCTTTCCGATATGCCCAGCCCATTGGCACTTCTCACAGACAACATTGCAATATCCAGTATGGTGCTTGTAGCACCGCTTGCATTGTGGTAAGGTTCCTTTGTAGTTCGGGTTGGTGTTGGTGTTGTTGTTGGGATTAGGGTTTCCACCGTTGTTGTGCCTCTTGGCGGGGGTTTGATCGTAGTTTCTCCCCCTGTTGTTGTTGTTGTTGTTGTTGTTGTTGTTGTTGTTGTTGTTGTGGTTGTTGTGGTTGTTATGGTTGTTGTCCCATTTCCTCTTTTCACTACTACCGGCTTCAAACTTAGCCTTCTCCGGCTCGTCAAGGATGATTTGATTCAGGAGAGTATGCGCCATGTGCATTGCTTCGGGAACATTCGGTGGTTTGGATGAGGTGACATTTCCTTTGATGGACTTAGGGAGTCCCGAGAAGTATTTCTCCATGCGCTTGAATTCGGGGGTGACCATGGTCGGACACATTAATGCTAACTCCAAAAACCTACGATTATAACTGTTAAGGTCGTTCCCTACGGCCTTCAACTGCATGAATTCAATTTCCATCTTCTGAATTTCGGTTCTTGGACAATACTCATCAATCATAGCACACTTAAACTCTTCCCAAGGCGTAGCATACGTCTCATCAATCCCTTTTGCTTGAGCTAACGTGTTCCACCACGTTAGCGCGCCGTCAGATAGCGTGCAAGATGCAAACTTGGTCTTATTATCCTCCGAACAGTTGCTAACTCGGAATATTGATTCAAGTTTCTCGAACCATCTGGTGAGACCAACTGGTCCCTCGGTGCCGCTGAAGTTATGCGGTTTGCAGCTCTGGAATTCCTTGTATGTACACCCATTTCGAACGGGTGGGATAACTGGTGGTGGTGGCGGTGGAGCTTGGAGATTTATTTCTGCTAGGGCTGCAGTGACCCGTTCGCTGATCATGTCCTCAATCTGGGCGGCGGTAGGTGTGGTTCTTCCATTAGCCATGGTATTCTAAACAAAAATTTTGACCCAAGTCAAAATCCAGCATGCAAGTAGTAGTAATATAGTATATAGTGACCAACATGGAATCAAAACATCACATGTTATTAAATAATGCATCTAGGTACAAATACCACAGAATCATCGTACAGCAATGTAAATAGAACATCGTGCAAGAATTAAATAACGCAAAGTTCCATTCATTAATAATAATAAGTTTCATACATCTGAATAAGTTCGTACAATACATATGAAATACATGAAACTATGTCTAGATTACATCATGAAATCTAAATACAAAGTCCTACGGTGAAGGCGGGTGAACTGCTCCTCGAGCCAACTGCTCCTCGAGCTCAGTGACTCGAGCTCGGAGAGTCTCAATCTCCCTCATCAGTTCCTCGTTAGAGGGAGCTGGTGGGGCAGGCGGTGCAGGTGGGGCGGGTGGTGCGGGTAGTGCCAGTGGTGCTGATGTAGATGGTCCGGCTCCGGATGTAGACGGTACGTCCCTATATGTAAGTGGTCCGTATCTAAATCTAGGTGGTACGGTTCCAGGAATAGTCAATACGTAACGGGGAACCTTACGTATCTGTGGGTCGGCAGGGTATGGCACAACTCGTTTATGAGCAGTAACCCTACGACGATGGCCAAATGCGTCAGTAAAAGAACGACCTCCATTCACCCCTGGAATGACGGTGCCGTCGAAACGGTACCGCTTCCTCGGCGGGGTGGAGGGTGCCTGAATAGGTCTATCAGCAGGATCCTCATCATCGCTGGAGTTGTCTGATGATGAAGAATTGGCAGATGATGAGTCATCCGAATCGTGTGGTGGTGACACTGGTGGTTGAGCTGGTAATCCGAAGCGTCCGAAGGCGGCCAACATCTGTCTGTGTCTGCCTGGCGGAATCACGACTAAACATCCGTCGGTAGTGCGTCGGCAAGGCGTGCGCATGTGGTTACGAAACGGCCCTTCCCCGAACTCCGCGGGGATCTCAATACCACCAATGCAGGGTTGTGACCTCGAGGGTCCGGGAGCAGACACTGGGGCAGGTGCACTAGTACCAGCTCCGGAAGTAGAAGCGCCGGGATCACTAGTGGGTGTCGGGGCCGGTGTATCGGCAGTAGCAGCAGCAGGTGTAGCAGTAGGTAGGGCGACGGGGTCTGAGTCTGTACTGCCCGAAATGCCAGCAGGTGGAACATCCGACATCTGAACAAGGAAAAATAAATTTTCCATGTCAGTATGTCATAAAGCAAGCAAATAATAGGCCAACAGTTTAAATCATGTATAACAGTAACTAGCATGGCAATAACAGTAATTCGTATGAAAGTAGCATGCAATCTGTCACGACCCGGAAAATTTCGACTAATTTTAAACCAAACTCTCGATACGATTTAATATCTTTGACACGATAAGCAAAGTTTGTTAGGTTGAGTCTCAAAAATTTTGAACTGTTTCATTTATCTAATAGACCTTCGACAAATCCCGACGATTCACGAACAACTATTTGTAAATAAAAATGAAATTTGATACATATAATTTGTTATATAAGTATTATTATTATCATTATTATTAAACTCAGCAATTTTTTTATTTATCTTTATCAATAATATTATTTTTATTTTTATTATTAACATTATTATTGATAAATATCATTACACTTGTTAATTGTATTATTATTATTACTATTATTATTATTATTATTAATGATATTAAAAGAATTATAATTATTAATGAATTTATATTTATTAATTATATATAATTTATAATTCAATTAATCATTTGAGATTATTTAATATCACAATCACACTTTATTAAATTTTTGTTTCTGTCTGACAGTTTGTTAAATATCGAATTCACTTAGCAAATACAAACAATTATGATCAACTTTTGTTACAGTATCATTCACGCAATTACACTATACAATCCACTACCACTTTTATAACTTGTTTTCTTTTGATTTGTTTTAACTTGCCCATTATCTTATTCTTATCCTATATATGCTCATAATACATATGCATATACATATGAAGCATCTGAAAAACTCTCATCACCATACACCATCATCATTAACTTATCATTAAGTTGATTATATTTTTTTCTCGTTTCCTGTTTCTTCTTGAACCACTAACTCGCCACCATAAAAAAAAAAACTGCCACCTTTGATCTCAACCAAACCGTAAACCCTCACCTCTTTATCTCTCATCTTTCCTTCTCTCTCTCTAGAAATCTATCTCCCTTTTTCTTCGTAAACCTTGAAAACCAACCACGACCATCATTGTAAAACCAACACAGACTGCTGCATACTCAGTTTTCGGTTTTGGTCAAGTAACATGAACCTACAACCTGCAACTATGATCGTAACCTTGTTGTACCATTTTTTTTCTTTTCTTTCGTTTTGTTTCTATTAATCAAAAACCATCGTAAACCCCATCCATCTCTCTCATCTCTCTATCTTCATTCATCTATCGTGAACATCACCAACGAACCTACAATTGTTTCTACTTCTTCGACAGCTCGACAACCCAACCCAAACAAAACCGTTACAATTTGTTACTACTTACGATTTCCTTTTGATACTCGACTATAGCAATCACCAACTACGATTAACTTTTATTTTCTGTTTACAAACGAAACCCTCACCACAGACTAAAGTTATTCTGTATTTCTGTTTACGGTTTGAAAACCCATCCAAACCACACCCATGTCCACCCATATCACCACCACCGATACCCTCATCAACTCACCATTATTTAAAATCACCTCCTGCAATACCTAATTACTGTTTCTGTTTCATTCAACAATCTACAACTGTTATACTCGATTCTTGTGTCTGTTTCTGTTTGTTGACGAAACCAAAAATCAACCCAAAACGTATCAATCCATCTGTTATATAATTGAATTACTTTTGAGCTGTGTTATGTACTTTTTCCTCTTTGGCCGACAAATACAAAACAGAAGACCCCACTTTTGATTTAATAAAAGTTGAAACGTCGGTTGCTATATTTTTTTTCTTTTCCCTTATCGCTGTTACAGCTCAGGTTGTATTCCTGTGGGTAGACTCGATTAAACTAAGCCTTTTCCTGTTGGGCTATTGGCTACTATTGGGCCGTGTCCCAATTTTCTTTTTGGACCGAGATAGTAAGTGATTTCAGTTGGGCCAAAGTGATCTTGGGCCATTAATTACAAAAATCATTTTCTGTTTTGATTTGAACCGCAAGAGGATATAGAATGATGATAAAATGGTAAACGATGATAACATGATGATGATATGTATGATGAAGAGGATATGACGATAGTATGATGATTCACGGATTATTTCTGTTGTGATCTCTGGTCGATTACAGTTTATTAACAAGAAGAGAGAAACTGAAAACGAGTTAAAAAAAAAATATTAAAATCGTATTTAGAATAGAAAATAAGTAGTAGCGGAATGGTTTGGAGTGTTGTTGGGTTAACGAGAGATCTCGGGTTCGATCCCGAGCTGTTGCAAATCTTTTTAAAAGCCTATTTTTGGAAAGGTAGTCTTATTTTATTTATTTATTTATTACTATTATTATTATTATATTATTGTTAATATAAATATTATTATTATTAATAATACTATTATTATTATTCATGTAAGTATTATTATTATTATTATTATTATTATTATTATTATTATTATTAAAAACTATCATTTTTATTATTATTAGAATTGTCATTATTTTTATTATTATTTTATTATTATCATTATTATTTGTAACTTTACAATTATTATTTTTAACATTATTATTATTATTATTATTATTATTATTATTATTATTATTATTATTATTATTATTATTATCATTTTTACTATTAATATAAGTATTATATTTTTTATTATTAGTGTCACCAATATTATTATATCATAACAAATAAATATTTTTATTACAAATACTATAACTATATTAATATTACATATAAATTATATATTAAATATAATAACATTATTTACATAAATATTTACATATAACAAATATATTATTAAATTAAATAAGTAATATATAAAATAGCTTGATTATTAGTACGTGTTAATTATATGAGTTAATTTATATACTTGATTTAGGTTCGTGAATCCGGGGCCAACCCTACACTTGTTAAATGTCGTCATATGTATTTTTACTACAAAATACAGTATGGTGAGTTTCATTTGCTCCCTTTTTAATTGCTTTTGCAATATATATTTTTTTGGGCTGAGAATACATGCACTGCTTTTATAAATGTTTACGAGGTAGACACAAGTACTTAAAATATATTCTACGTTGAGTTGTACCACCCTGCATATCTTCCCTAATAGCTTGGTAACTACTATTTACATGTGGTATTGTAAACGCGAATCCTGTTGATAGATCTATCGGGCCTGACAACCCCAACCGGACTGGACGACCAGTATTCAACGGTTGCACAGTACTTCGTTTCGGTGACTACTCTTGGTACAGTGTAGTGAGATTTCATAATAAAGGGAATATGCGACGTTGATTAAATGTTAAGTATGGTTACCAAGTGCTCAACCAGTTAGAATATTTTTATTAAAACGTTTGTGTATATGAAATCTTGTGGTCTATTAAGATATTGAAATGATTGTTATGGTAAACCTATGAACTCACCAACCTTTTGGTTGACACTTTTAAGCATGTTTATTCTCAGGTATGAAAGAAATCTTCCGCTGTGCATTTGCTCATCTTAAAGACATTACGTGGAATCATTCATGGCATATTTAGGACATCACCTCGCAATGGAACCAAATGTTGATGACTTCGTCCAGATGGATTAGGACGGGTCGTTACAGGTGGTATCAGAGCGGTGGTCTTAGCGAACCAGGTCTTGCATTAGTGTGTCTAACTGATAGTTGTTTAGATGCATTAGTGAGTCTGGACTTCGACCGTGTCTGCATGTCAAAAGTTCTGCTTATCATTTCGTGTCGAAAATTATCTGCTTATCATTCTTAGGGAATCACTTGCTTATCATTCTTAATCTAGACATATCTTACTGCTTGGATTGCATGAATAGTGTACAGACAAAAAAATTCATATATTAGCGTATCTATTACTGTAGACTTTGCCTGACAGCTTCCGTAGATTCCTCCGTAACTTATGGGATTTTAGTATTATATATGCATATGTAAATTATGTATTGCAGGGTACTAATCTACATCCTATAATCTATTTCTTATCAAAAAAAAAAATCCTTCATATGATCGTACGAGATGAAATCCCTCAACCAGTTCGAATTCCTCGGATTCCGACAGCTATTCCGATATGGAGTTTCACCTAAGCTCCGAAAGCAGTGTCACCAGAATGAATCAACCAATTCATCTGATGGGTTCGTATCCTACTCAATCATTAGAGACAAAAAGAAGGTGATCCTTTCCATCAACCAAATTCACCTCTTGACGGTGAACCTGAAGCACTTACCGGCGAACCTGTTCGAGATACTATTTTCTCACTCATTTCCCGAATATCTCGCCACGATTATATTCTATCTAAAATTCTAAACCTTATTCATCCGTTCGTTCCGACCGACAATCATCTTGGAGTAATGGAAGAAGTCAACGAGCTTCGCACTCGATTAATAAATTTGGAGAATATGGTGCAAAATTTACCAGCTTCAGCAACATCACCAGTACCAACAGTACCATCAGCAACAGCACCAGTATCATCAACAATCCATGCCTCAACACCTCATTATGTATCTCAAGCGTAATCATCGTTCTACATGATGTTCTACATCATTTATCCCCGTTCGACATGGCAATTAAGTAATCTAAAGTTTTGAAGATTATCCATTCTAGTTCTAACGGTAAATCAAATGAGATTAATATTATGTTAACTCATTAAATCCATGATTACATCTGAAGAAAATATATATGTATATATGTTTTCATAAAGATTGTAATTAAAAATTCTTTTGTACAAACTGTTAATGGTGAAAATATTTTAACGGGTAGGTAATACCCGAGGAATATTTAGATTTCACACTAATAAGTTACACTGTACATTCTTCGAATCTGATTCAACAGTCATTTACTATCCTACTTACATTCACCGATATACAAATCCATTCACCACGGAATAACCATTTTCATCCAATTTCATATTTGGATTTTGATTTATCAGAATCCAACAAGTGGCATAATGAAGAAAACATTTGACAAAATAAAATTTGTTAGAAACAAACAAATTAACTATGAGAAATTTTGTTAAGAAACCACGTTAACTGTTCCTAGCTAATTGTTCCTAGCTAACTGATTACATTTTATTTATCGCAATTTAATTATCGCAATTTACATTCTCGCAATTTTATTTATCGTCATTTAATTTATGTTATTTACTTTACGCACTTTATTTATCGTTATTTAATTTCTGTTATTTATTTTACGCACTTTAAATATCGGGACACGTATACAAGGTTTTGACATATCATATCGACGCATTTATATATATTATTTGGAATAACCATAGACACTCTATATGCAGTAATGATCGAGTTCTCTATACAGGGTTGAGGTTGATTCTACAATAATATATATAATTTGAGTTGTGATCGAGTCTGAGACATGTACACGGGTCACGATACGTATTAATTAATTCAAATATTATAAATTAAATTATATATGAATTATTGGACTGTTAACTGTGGACTATCGATTGTGGACTATCAAGATTGGACAGTTAAAAATGAATTAAAATGTTGATTATAGCATATGAAACTAAACAATTCTTCAAGTTTACCACTTGATTTCATCTTAAACCTCATTTGTACCTTGACAATTATAATCTGCGTTCAAACCTTTCATGATTCTTGAAAACACCTCAAACGAGAGGATAAAACAACCGCACTTCATCTACGAAAGAAAAGATTGATACACATAGTTATGCACCTGAAAAACACTTGGAACCTGAGCAAACGTGTAACATGTATCTGTGCTAGCACCTTTGGCGTTGTTATTACCGAAAAATCACTTTACAATCCCTTTTCAAAGTAGCCAATTTTGTCACAGCTCCAGCAAGTCAACTTCAACTTTCATTCGGGTTTGCCTTATTATAACATTGATATATATGCGTGCTCATTTATTGTTACCGGAAAACCATTTATATTCCACCATATTACCATCAACATTTAATCATCTGAAAGCACGATCCTCCTGAAAACACCTCAGATTGAAAACCGATGATTCAAATATGGCTGCATTAAATGCAGACGAAACAGTAAAATTGTAGATGGCCTAAATGGCCAAGAGGTTGATGATAAAGAATGGAGTGTTAGGGAACGCTCGATAGAAAATTTGGTACTGGAAAACGGATTGAGCTAACCATGAAGGAGACCATGGACAAATACAAGGACCAAACCCTATATTCATGAATCCAGGTAATTCTAAATCCGATGAAATCTTTAGATATTATCCTGCTCCGAAGTCATGTTAAAATCTTGAGGAAAATTTTTCTTCATCAACCTTCGAACTTAGAAATTCCAAAATATCATCATAAATATCTTCGATATTTCTGAGGATATTTTCATAAATATTCTTGTCCGAAATTATCTACCTCTTGTATTTCTGTATTCCATTATATTGGAAACTTCTGTAAAGTCTAAGTATAAATTATGAATGAATTGTGGAGAAGTGTTGGGAACTGAAGCATGAGTTAGTATAATATAATGCGCTTGGCCAACGTGATTATATTACAGTAAGTCATGTTAAATTTCTAATGGAACGTGATGATGATTCACAGACCTTGCCCTCATCATGTGTCATGTTACATAACTCTTTCATTCAACTTAATTTCTAAGCATATTACGGAAATATTTCTTTGATATTTCTGTTCTTCCGTAATTCCAACAGTTTGCTAATAAATCGTGATATTTTATTTTCTTTTTGATTAGAAGATTTTCTTTAAATTCCTTGAATTCCGGAAATCCACCATGACTACGTCAAAAGTTAAGACGAAACTTTTCACTCTTTTGTGATAGCTCCACTCATACGCTTCAAGTAATCGAATTGTTTTATCGATATTACTCAATGATGATAAAACTCTATTTATCAATTCATATTCGTCATAAAAACATCCTTATTGTCACCCATGACGACCTCACTCAAATTTCGGGACGAAATTTCTTTAACGGGTAGGTACTGTCACGACCCGGAAAATTTCGACTAATTTTAAACCAAACTCTCGATACGATTTAATATCTTTGACACGATAAGCAAAGTTTGTTAGGTTGAGTCTCAAAAATTTTGAACTGTTTCATTTATCTAATAGACCTTCGACAAATCCCGACGATTCACGAACAACTATTTGTAAATAAAAATGAAATTTGATACATATAATTTGTTATATAAGTATTATTATTATCATTATTATTAAACTCAGCAATTTTTTTATTTATCTTTATCAATAATATTATTTTTATTTTTATTATTAACATTATTATTGATAAATATCATTACACTTGTTAATTGTATTATTATTATTACTATTATTATTATTATTATTATTAATGATATTAAAAGAATTATAATTATTAATGAATTTATATTTATTAATTATATATAATTTATAATTCAATTAATCATTTGAGATTATTTAATATCACAATCACACTTTATTAAATTTTTGTTTCTGTCTGACAGTTTGTTAAATATCGAATTCACTTAGCAAATACAAACAATTATGATCAACTTTTGTTACAGTATCATTCACGCAATTACACTATACAATCCACTACCACTTTTATAACTTGTTTTCTTTTGATTTGTTTTAACTTGCCCATTATCTTATTCTTATCCTATATATGCTCATAATACATATGCATATACATATGAAGCATCTGAAAAACTCTCATCACCATACACCATCATCATTAACTTATCATTAAGTTGATTATATTTTTTTCTCGTTTCCTGTTTCTTCTTGAACCACTAACTCGCCACCATAAAAAAAAAACTGCCACCTTTGATCTCAACCAAACCGTAAACCCTCACCTCTTTATCTCTCATCTTTCCTTCTCTCTCTCTAGAAATCTATCTCCCCTTTTCTTCGTAAACCTTGAAAACCAACCACGACCATCATTGTAAAACCAACACAGACTGCTGCATACTCAGTTTTCGGTTTTGGTCAAGTAACATGAACCTACAACCTGCAACTATGATCGTAACCTTGTTGTACCATTTTTTTTCTTTTCTTTCGTTTTGTTTCTATTAATCAAAAACCATCGTAAACCCCATCCATCTCTCTCATCTCTCTATCTTCATTCATCTATCGTGAACATCACCAACGAACCTACAATTGTTTCTACTTCTTCGACAGCTCGACAACCCAACCCAAACAAAACCGTTACAATTTGTTACTACTTACGATTTCCTTTTGATACTCGACTATAGCAATCACCAACTACGATTAACTTTTATTTTCTGTTTACAAACGAAACCCTCACCACAGACTAAAGTTATTCTGTATTTCTGTTTACGGTTTGAAAACCCATCCAAACCACACCCATGTCCACCCATATCACCACCACCGATACCCTCATCAACTCACCATTATTTAAAATCACCTCCTGCAATACCTAATTACTGTTTCTGTTTCATTCAACAATCTACAACTGTTATACTCGATTCTTGTGTCTGTTTCTGTTTGTTGACGAAACCAAAAATCAACCCAAAACGTATCAATCCATCTGTTATATAATTGAATTACTTTTGAGCTGTGTTATGTACTTTTTCCTCTTTGGCCGACAAATACAAAACAGAAGACCCCACTTTTGATTTAATAAAAGTTGAAACGTCGGTTGCTATATTTTTTTTTCTTTTCCCTTATCGCTGTTACAGCTCAGGTTGTATTCCTGTGGGTAGACTCGATTAAACTAAGCCTTTTCCTGTTGGGCTATTGGCTACTATTGGGCCGTGTCCCAATTTTCTTTTTGGACCGAGATAGTAAGTGATTTCAGTTGGGCCAAAGTGATCTTGGGCCATTAATTACAAAAATCATTTTCTGTTTTGATTTGAACCGCAAGAGGATATAGAATGATGATAAAATGGTAAACGATGATAACATGATGATGATATGTATGATGAAGAGGATATGACGATAGTATGATGATTCACGGATTATTTCTGTTGTGATCTCTGGTCGATTACAGTTTATTAACAAGAAGAGAGAAACTGAAAACGAGTTAAAAAAAAAATATTAAAATCGTATTTAGAATAGAAAATAAGTAGTAGCGGAATGGTTTGGAGTGTTGTTGGGTTAACGAGAGATCTCGGGTTCGATCCCGAGCTGTTGCAAATCTTTTTAAAAGCCTATTTTTGGAAAGGTAGTCTTATTTTATTTATTTATTTATTACTATTATTATTATTATATTATTGTTAATATAAATATTATTATTATTAATAATACTATTATTATTATTCATGTAAGTATTATTATTATTATTATTATTATTATTATTATTATTATTATTAAAAACTATCATTTTTATTATTATTAGAATTGTCATTATTTTTATTATTATTTTATTATTATCATTATTATTTGTAACTTTACAATTATTATTTTTAACATTATTATTATTATTATTATTATTATTATTATTATTATTATTATTATTATTATTATTATTATCATTTTTACTATTAATATAAGTATTATATTTTTTATTATTAGTGTCACCAATATTATTATATCATAACAAATAAATATTTTTATTACAAATACTATAACTATATTAATATTACATATAAATTATATATTAAATATAATAACATTATTTACATAAATATTTACATATAACAAATATATTATTAAATTAAATAAGTAATATATAAAATAGCTTGATTATTAGTACGTGTTAATTATATGAGTTAATTTATATACTTGATTTAGGTTCGTGAATCCGGGGCCAACCCTACACTTGTTAAATGTCGTCATATGTATTTTTACTACAAAATACAGTATGGTGAGTTTCATTTGCTCCCTTTTTAATTGCTTTTGCAATATATATTTTTTTGGGCTGAGAATACATGCACTGCTTTTATAAATGTTTACGAGGTAGACACAAGTACTTAAAATATATTCTACGTTGAGTTGTACCACCCTGCATATCTTCCCTAATAGCTTGGTAACTACTATTTACATGTGGTATTGTAAACGCGAATCCTGTTGATAGATCTATCGGGCCTGACAACCCCAACCGGACTGGACGACCAGTATTCAACGGTTGCACAGTACTTCGTTTCGGTGACTACTCTTGGTACAGTGTAGTGAGATTTCATAATAAAGGGAATATGCGACGTTGATTAAATGTTAAGTATGGTTACCAAGTGCTCAACCAGTTAGAATATTTTTATTAAAACGTTTGTGTATATGAAATCTTGTGGTCTATTAAGATATTGAAATGATTGTTATGGTAAACCTATGAACTCACCAACCTTTTGGTTGACACTTTTAAGCATGTTTATTCTCAGGTATGAAAGAAATCTTCCGCTGTGCATTTGCTCATCTTAAAGACATTACGTGGAATCATTCATGGCATATTTAGGACATCACCTCGCAATGGAACCAAATGTTGATGACTTCGTCCAGATGGATTAGGACGGGTCGTTACACAATCGAAAGCAAGTAGCATCATGCAGTAGTGAAATCATGTAGTAGCATACGGCATATAGCAGAAAAAGTAAGCATTAGCATGTAGTAAGCTCAGCGGAAATAAGTAAACTAGCAAGTTGTAGATTAGTCCTATTAGTGAATCCTACTCGGGTCGGTCTTAGACTCACTAATGCAACCTAATTCCCTACAACCAATGCTCTGATACCAAATGTGATGCCCCGTAACCCACAGGTCCCAGGATCGAAACATGGCTCTGATACCAAATGTGATGCCCCGTACAAAACCATCGTGTACGAATCATCAACAACAGGATCATTACAAGGTTAAGTACTATATGCTGTAATTAAAGAAATTGCATTCGCGATAAAAAGGTGATGTCATAACCGACATCAAATGTTTTACATTTCAAAAGCATGCTTCACTAAGTTGAAGCAAATAATAAGTGTACGTGACCACAATGGTCGTTACAAGTCATAGTTCAAAAGTACGAATGTTTGAATGCAAAGTAAAGTAGTTCATGCGTGGACAACTCTAAGCAGTGGGTTCTACAGCACGACTAGTACACAGTGGAAGCAACCTCAAGCACCTGAGAAATACATGCTTAAAAACGTCAACACAACGGTTGGTGAGCTATAGTTTAAGTATAACAGTATGTAAGGTAGGCCACGAGATTTCAGTGCTACAAAGAGCGTTTCAAAACAGTATGATAAAGTATATGTTAACCGTGGGCACTTGGTAACTAACTTAACGTTTAAAATACCCCCTGAAAGTACACTTGGCGAGTGCGTATGTCTACGAAGTATTAAACACTCGTTAAATGCTAGCGCGACTAGCCCGAGTGGGGATGTCAAACCCTATGGATCCATATCTAAGATTCGCGTTCATGGTTCAAAAACCAATGATTAAACGTTACCGAGCTAAAGGGAATGTTTATGCCGTTGTATAACCCACACATATATAAGTTTAAGTACTCGTGCCTAGTATGTAAAACATAAAATCCGCATGTATTCTCAGTTCCCAAAATAAGTTAAAGTAAAAAGGGAATGCTATAACTCACAATGATATGTAGCGGTAAAGTAGTAGTCGGGAAAGGTGTGCAAGTAAATGGTCCGAAGTCCTCAACCTAAGTCAAATAGTACTAAGTCAGTAAATCGTCTTAATAGGTTTAAAAGTATGTATTTAAGGTCTTAAGGGTCATCATCAACCATCATTAAACAAAAGGCGTAAAGTAAGTTTCGTTTATGAAAGTAGTTTTCAACAAAGTTTGACTTCAGTCAGTCACAACGGCCTCTACCCTTACTGAATTAAGGTGAGACCAGTGGCCATGGCTCCGTCTATGAGTCCCTTAAGTGTGGTAAAATTTACAGAAGCAAACTCGTCTTGGTTTGACCGTGGCGACGGTCTAAGTGCGAGTAGGTCAGAAATTTATGCACAACGTTAAAGGACATAGTGACGATCGGAGGGCCATAAATCCTAAACCGTAACTCGGATTAAGACGAGTCCTATATGAAAAGTTATCTACACGAACTTAGATATCTGAAAATCAAGGTTACAGTAGCCCAGGTGTACTGGTCTGTTACAGAAACCAGAAAAACAGAAACTGTACACAGAAAACAGAAAAGTAAATGGACATAGTGACGCTCGGAGAGCCGTAGACTCTAAACCGTAACTCGGATTAAGACGAGTCTTATATGAAAAGTTATCTACTCGAAAAGTTCTATCTAAAAATCAAGGTTAGAACAGCCCAGGTCTACTGGTCTGTTCCAGAATCATCAGGTCAGTAGGTTTTGGACAGAACAGTGAGTTTAAAAGGGTTCCGGTGGTCTTGGTGCTTGATGTTCATCATGGTTCTCATCCTTGATGCATATAGCTTCAAGTGTACAACTCATTGATGTATATACATCATCTTAATCAAGTCTTGACCATCATAACCCTAGTGCAAGTCTAAGACATGAAGCACAACTCACTTAAGAGTTGCATGTAGTTTGATGAACCAAAGTTACATCAAAGTCTTAGGTTTGACACTTACATGAACTATAATAGAAATATTGAACTCTAAACTTGAAAATAAACTAACTACATGAAATTAAAGTGCAATAAATGAAGAAGTAACTAAGTAAACATGTAGTTTGTTCATGGTTGTTCATACTTTAAAGATTCAAACCAAAGTTTGATCTTTAGAAAGTAAACTTTAAAGTTTACTTCATGAACTTCAAGTATGAGTTTAATCAACACATGAACTTGCAATCTTTTAAGAAAGTATATGTAGAATCATAGCTAGTAAGCTATGTTCTTGAGTGTTCTTGCAATTACAAGATAAAAGAAGAATCTAACTAGAAAGTTGATTCTTGTAACAAGTATGTAACAACAACAAGTAAGTAAACAACTATAACTAACAAGTAATCAAACAACAAAGATGATGATGATTTAAGGTGTATAAATTCAGTTTTGTAAGAAAAGAAAGGAAGAAAAGAAGTTCATAATGCTTACAATCTAGAGAGAAAAAGAAAGGAAAGTTGAAGTGCAAGTTGAAGTGTGTTTTGGAGAATGAGAGTGTTGAAGTAATGAAATATGAAACAAAAACTCCATCTAATGGCCTAAAGGCCACGAGATTTCTGCAGCAAAAAGGGAGGGGGGAGTTGCTCTTTGGTTATTAGCATGAAAAGTTTACAAAAGTTGGGTAAAATGGGTGTTCACATGGGGATAATGAGCAACTAGATTCTATATCTCTTAACTAGCTAGTTCCATGTTCTAAATGATACTTACACTTGAAAGAGTGGGCTAAAGGGTCCAATAATAATGTAGGGTGGGCTTGTAAGCCCAAAGTCAAGTGTCCATTACACTAACAAAGCCCAAGTTCAAATAAATCACAAGTTAAACCAATTAAAGCCCAAGTAACTAACTAATAGCCTTAGTTAATTAAAATGATTAATAAATTTAATCATGAATGTAAATAATATCTAAAAATATTATTCGTGCAAGTTCCGGGTGTCACAAAGACGTTTCGGGCACTTAAAAGTCAAGTTCGGGCAATCATGGCAACATGTAAATGTAATAACGTACATTCGTTTAATCATACGTATTAATAATAATAATTATTAATAAATAAATGTTGGAAATTCCAGGGTCGTTACAGCAACCGTTCGAAGGTTTATGTGTGTGGTTTGTAAGTGACGATCAAAGGTTATTGTTATGGTTACGATGATAAATGTTTGTTCGAGTAGAAGGAAAAGTAACAGAGAGCAAAAAGCTATCGTGCATGGTGGTTTTACATGGATTGTTTTGGTTTGGTCATAATCGATCAAGAGGAAGAAAGTGTGGTCGTGGAGGTGTCGATCAAGAAGCATAAGAGAATGGTGGTTAATGGTTATGTTTGATTGAAAAAGGAGACAACAAAAAAATAAATAAATAACAACGAGTAAGAGAACATAAGGTGGTGGTGGTTGTTTTGTGGTTGTATATGGTGATAGTTCTAATGGGGTTTCGATGATGAAGTGGTTGGTGATCAAAGTAAAAACAAAACAACACAGTAAATGAATTTGAGTAACTTCAATGTACTCTGCATTCGTTTATAATCACGAGAATCTTTCTCAAGGACAGAAATATAATAAAAATATGAAAAGGGAGAAAATGACATTCAACAGATTTTGTAATCTGTCTCCTTGAGTTTTTTTTTTATCGATTAGTTAGAAGGAATATACATTGAAATTGATGTGTAACAACTGAATTCGTATACATATATATTCTTATGATTCAGTATTGTTAGTTGATATCTATAAATATATTAATAATTTTCATAATACTAATAAATAATAATTTTACTAATAATAAATGATAAAAATAATAATATGATAATATTAATAATAATAACAATGACATCTTTAATAACAATAATATGTTTAACAATAATTAATACTAATGATATATAAATATAACAACAATATTTTAACTTGTAAGTAAATTTTATCAATTTAGGAATATCTACAAATCATATAACATATTATGTAATAATTTCTATTGAATCATTTTTGTTTATAAATTTTATATATGTTTTAATATACCTATAATAATAATTATACACAGAAATTATACATATTTATATATAGATTCATTTTAAATTACATCATATTTATTTTGTAACTTATTTTACATATTTCATTTTAATGTTTAAATTATTTTTATAAATTCAAATTACTATATATATTTACATTCATATATATATATATATATATATATATATATATATATATATATATATATATATATATATATATATATATATATATATGTATATGTATTCATATGTATATATATATATTTACATATTTATTTACACACAATTGTCCGTGAATCGTCGGGAACAGTCGAAGGTCAATTGAATATATGAAACAGTTCAAATTTTTGAGACTCAACCTAATAGACTTTACTTATCGTGTTGAAATCAATAAAGATTAAGTTTAAATTTGGTTGAAAATTCCCGGGTCATCACATGAACGATCTTTACGGTTATTTCATGAATGAGTTCGGGTCCGGTGATTTGCTTGTTGCCTACTTCTGCCCAACAATTTGGAGAACGACATTTGCGGCCATATAAAGCTTCGAATAGGTGTGGCGTTAATACTCGAATGAAAATTATCGTTGTAAGAGGAATCAATTAAAGGCAACAATACAAGTTCGTGATATGTTTTTCCAAGGTTTGAATCGTACGTTTGCTTGGTCCGTCACTTTATGGATGATACGTGCTGCTCATGTTTGAACGTGTCCCCCAAGGTTTCTTGTAAGGCACTCTAAAATTTAGAAGTGAAACGAGTATCTCGATCCTAAATTAAATGGCAATGGCACGCCGTGTCGAGATAGAATTTCTTTAAGATAGCTTTGAATAAGTTTGTTAGGACAAGTTTCTTATCGGTTTCTGAAAACATTCGTTAGGACTATTCACCCTCGAGGCGAATACTAGTATAACGTGAAGAGTCTCTTTCTCCATCGAGAATTTAGATAAAAGGTTTCCTTACATGGAAGTACGAGTGTAATGCGAGAGAAGTTTCTGCCTCAATGTGAGCATATCAAGCATTTTGTAGTTCGTATAAAAGTGTGCGAAAACGAGATAGTATATGTAGTTATATATATTTCAGAGTTGAGTAGTAGTTGGCCGTTTATCGGAAGCATAAGAATGGTAAGTCAATGAGGAAAGATGTATCCTTGGATTGTGTGTTATCAATATTCTAAAGTTTTTAGATGGTAGCAACGAAAATGACGGAGTCATGTAACATGGTACGTGGTGATGAGAAGGTCGATCGAGCCCCATGATTAGGTACCCAAATTTCTTCAGGCAAAATAACGAATTCCAGTCTTTTGATTTCAAGTCGAGAGAGGAGGCCTTTAAGGTGTTCACTTAGAAATATTTTCATATTTGGGTTCTATTTTGTGTTGCACAAATTCAAGTAGCGAGGTTAGTGTGGATAATCACGTTCAAGGTTCGGACACGGAGATGTTTAATTCCTTCCTTTCGGCTCAAGGCATCGGCTACAACATTTGTCCTGCCCGGATGGTAACGAAGTTCACGATCATAATCATTAAATGTTTCGGTCCACCATCGTGGTCTCGTGTTAAGTTGTTTTTGATCGAAAATGTGTTGGAGGCTTTTGTGGTCAGTGAGATCGGTACCTTTGGTTCCATATGTATAGTGTCTCCACATCTTAAGTATAAAGACAACAGCTCCAAGTTCGAGATCGTGTATCGTGTGGTTTTTGTTCGTAGGTTTCAATTGTCGGGAAACTAAAGCGATAACTTCCCTTCGTTGTATTAACACACACCCAGAACCTTGTTTGGAGACGTTGCAATATGTAACAAATCATCAGTGTATTCGGAAAGAGATAAGATAGGTGCGGTGGTTAACTTTTTCCTTATGATTTGAAATGCCGACTCTTGTTCGGCGGACCAAACGAATTTCTTTCCTTGTGAGTTAACGAGGTTAAATGACGAAAATACAGAAAAGTCGGAAATGAATCTCCGGTATAACCGGCAAGGTCCAAAAATTTACGAATATAATCCGGGTCGTGGGGGTTTCCCAAATATGTATCGCTTCGTTTTCTGCGGGATCGACTTTAATACCTTGACCACTAATAACATGGTCTAGAATTTGGACTTCGTTTAACCAAAATTTACACTTGGAGAATTTGGCATAGAGTTGTTCTCTCCTCAAGAGTTCGAGCGTTCTTTTCTCCTTCGGAGTGTATTAGGATGTCGTGGAGGAATACGATGATGAAGTTGTCTAGATATGGCTTGCATACACGATTCATAAGATCCATGAATACGGCCGAGGAGTTAGTTAAACTGAACGGCACTAAAAGAAATTCATAACTACCGTGGCGAGTTCGAAAAACGGTTTTGGAGACATCTTCTCCCTTAACCCTCAATTGATGATAACTGGAATGGAGGTCGATTTTTGGAATACACACGAGGTCCTTGAAATTGATCAAGAGGTTATCGATAGTGGGAAAAGGATATCGGTTCTCAACCGGTAATTTATTTAGTTCACGATAATCGATACACATTCTTAGGGAAACATTTTTCTCCTTAACGAATAGGATTGAGGCTCCCCATGGTGAACGGCTAGGTTGGATAAAAACACGATCAAGTAGTTCTTGGAATTGACTTTGTAATTCTTGCATTTCGGATAGAGTGAGCCTATACGGTGCACGTGCTACATGTGCGGCTCTTAGTATAAGATCGATTTGGAATTCAACGGCCTATGAGGTAGAAGTTTCGGTAGTCCCTCTGGAAGAACATCGGAAAAGTCACTGACAATCGGTACGTCCTCGATACGTTTTTCATCGGTTTCGGCTTTCTTAACGTTAGTTAGAATTGTAAAACAACCTATCCGAAGGTATTTTTCAACGTTGAGGCACGAAATGAGGTTGAGCCCGGTGCAACCCTTTTTGCTACAAACGATCAAGGGTTCACCATCCTCGATAGGGATACGAATGGTTTTTGAGATCACAGGAAATGTTGGATTTTGTCTTGGCTAACCAATCCATACCAATTATTACATCGAAGTTCTCTAGGTCTAGAGGTATCAAATAGATTTTGAATTCTTTACTCACCATCATTTTGAGCCATTGGGACTTTGGTATGACTTATCGTAATATAACCACGTCGATCAAGTGTCGTTATATTTCGTTGGTTCATACCTCCATTCCAACACCTCTCCATATGGTTAAGTTTGTGTAATCGTGGAGATTGCAAATGAACAAGGTGCAATGACATTTTTAACAAGACTCATATTTAATCGATAGAGCTAGTGCAATCTCTGAGAATGTGTTTCCTGCGGGAAATGTATAACTGATTGTTCACGTCAAAACGTTCAAAGTCGATTAGTGGTATCCCAGGTATAAAGAGAGTAATGAATCATGGTAACGAGTAGTACGCAACAATAGTGATAAGTAGTGATAGACGATACTCATCGATAGTAGTGGCAGTAATAACGTATGGTGATATATAGTGAGGAGCACTAGTGTAATATCAGTAGTGAGTAGTGAGTAGTGACCGTAATAGTTGTGAAAGTTTCACCACACTGGTAGGTAGTAAGCCGGGACGGCGACGAATAGCATGGGAAGGCAGAATTTCCAAACTGGGGTAGCGAATGAAGTCGCGTCATCCTTACGCGTATGAATCTTAAGTTTACGTGTGTTACCAGAAAATGGCAGAATACGGATTCGCATGAGACTTAGGTACAATTAAGAAGTTCACCGTAGAAAGTTTCAAGTATTAATGCACAAGAAGTCGAGTAAGTGCTATCTATATCAAATGTATGTCATAATGCAATGGCCTACTATCGGGTTGTAGTCTAGATTCACTAATGCGTCCTAACGACTCTGTTAGACACATTAATGCATATCCTAGTTCCCTATAACCAACGCTCTGATACCATCTGTAACGACCCGGAAAAAACGTCATTGGTGGCGTCGTTAACTTAAGTCCCGTTACGTGATCATAGTCCCTAAATGAGACGCGTTTGACCAAAATTATATCGCATTTATTTGAAACGTGTATGACTTGCAAAGTTTTAAGTTACCAAACAATTCGACAAAGAGTTTAAGTTTACAAAAGTTATCAAGTATAAATGAAATAACTTGCGACATAATATAAGTTGAAAATTTTCGAATGCTATCAATAGCATATGCATGTAATCATTTAAGTTTGAATCCAAAGGTGCTATCACTAGCGTATGCATGTATGCTTGACCCCAAGCAAATAATCAATGTGTGCGGAAGCATGTACAAAGTAGCCACGTATGAACCTGAGAAACATATAGAAAACTGTCAACGAAAAACGTTGGTGAAATCATAGGTGTATTTGTAAACGTTGTTTTTGAACCACAAGATTTTGTATTTCCATAACGTTGATTATCTAAATCGTTTACATTCCAAAGTTGTTGTTCGTTTGTGGAGCACCCAATTATCAAGACTTAACTGTTCACGTACCCCGTTATCATAGTGTTAGAACCTACACTATATACTCGAAAATATATTTCATCCGCTAACGGTAGCGAACCGTCCGAATGAGGGCTTGTCAAGTCCATGTGATCACATAACATAAGTTCACGTTTACACCCTGCAAGTGTAACTAATGATAATTGAATTGGGGCCTTTTTGTTCTAACTCGCACGTGGAATGTTTGTTTTCGTATTTGTGTTCAAAGCATACAAGTATATTACGTATATGATCCTCATCCCATAGTTTAAAGAGTAAAAGTTGTTGAAAAGGTGGGACTATGATCTCACCTTAATTGCACGAAAGTAAATGTACTTCACAAAGTAACGTGTGCAAGAATGAATGCTAGTCTTGACCTAAACAAATAAGTTGTATCAATTACCGGTTACGACACAAGGTCGGGCGAAATGTGTTCAATTAGTCCTATGGCTCGTTACGACTCGATTATATAGCATGTGAGTCACGTTGTCAAGTTTCATGCAAGATATAAGTATAAACGCAAGTTAGAACGATTGCATAAGTGTTTGGTTAAGTTTGACTAAAAGTTAGACTTGGTCAAAGTCAAAGTCAACGGGGTCGGGTCGGGTTTCCGACCATTACACATAAAAACGTAGTCATATATAAGCATGTTGGCAAAATTTAATGTTAAACGGAGTTGCGAGTAAGCGGGAACGAAAGTGCAAAAATCAAAATTTGAGTTTGGTCAGGGATTTTCTCGCTATAGCGAGATTTTGTGCACACCAGGGCTCGCTATAGCGAGGCCCCTGGTTTCAGGTGCTGTTGCTGAATTTTCAAGTGCACGAACCAAGCTTCTTTCAAACACAACTAATGAACCTTAAACATTCAAAACACGTATCTTATATCGTTGGAAAGGTAATTTAACGAGGAATACAACTAAACACATTTCATTAAACAAAAACATAATTTACAATAACCGAAATCTCGCCGAATGATTATTATTTAACGTTTCAAGCTCAAAAATGCAAATGGTGATTCGGGAATCCAATTTACACATACGATATGCCGTTTCGAAGGTAATTAAACATACATTACAACTAAACACTTATCAACAACATCAACAAGCATTCAATGCATCAAAAGTTCGTTTTAAGTCTATCAAACCCTAACCAAAAATCATAAAATCAACAATCATGCTAACGAAGTTTTTCTAAATCAACCTACATACCAAAATGAAGCTAACGATGCTAGTAACACATTTAATACATGAACTTTAACATTTAAACAACATTTAATCATCCAAAACTCAAGATTAAACACACCCATTTCAAGTTCATGCTAGTTTATGCAAAATAACAAGATCGAGCAAATAAATCACATATTCATGCTAGACTCAAGCCATAGACACTAACTAACACCATTTCAAGTCTATAAAACGAATTTAGAGAAATCTAGAGTTTTTAGAAACTTTACCTCAAGTAGTGAAATTGGTACCAAAACGTAGAGGATGAATAGAGGATTCCAAAAGTACGATTCGTTTTGATGCTAGCTTCCTATTCTTGATTTAGATGATGAATTTGTGGAGAAGATGAAAAGGATTCAAAGTTGGAAGTAATAGGTGAAAGAAAAATTGAAAAGAAATGAAATGAAAATGAATGGTGTGGAGGGGTGGGTTGACTAGTTGACCTAGTCACTAGTTTGCCCACTTGGCAACTTTAGTCCCTCGAGTTTAAAAGCGGGTGCGTGAATTAACCAAACAAATTAATTTAAATACGCGAGAATAAACGGGAGATGTTATAATCGAATAACGGAAATATTAAGAACGTTAGTTAACGAAAGATACGAATTTAGATAACGAAAGATATTATCTAAAAAAGACGGGCGTTAAAATAATTTAATGGAAAAATGCGAGATGTTATATTACCTTTCATGTACGTTTATTTCTAGTTCTTACGAGGTTGATCATAACCTTAAAAAATCTATATATTATACTAGTAGTGCTTTTACATCATGTTGATGTAAGAAATGAATATTTTATAAAAGTTTTTAAACCAAAATAATTTCCGTTATCACGCAATGGCTAATACGGCCACTTTATGGCTCGAGAACTTTGACCAAGAAAATAGGCTAATTGATGGAGGCACTATATATGATGCGAGTTAACCAACTACAATGTAATGGACACCAAACCTATACAGCTATACTCTCAGTCAAATATAGTTTCCACTTCCATGACTTAAATATAAAGGTTAATTTTTTTTAACGGCAAACTTGTACCAGTGTATCATTTATTTCAATGACACTCATCATTTGCACACAAACGCATTCGGAAGGAAACCCGAATAGATATAAAGGTTAAATTTAACAAATACCATTTGCATATAAGCCTCATATTATTATTTTTTTTAACGACAAGTTTTGTATCAGTGTATCATTTATTTCAACGACACTCATCATTTGCACACACACGCGTTCGGGAGGAAACCCGAATCGCATTACAGATGCACGATCCTTTAACCATCCCGAGGGGTAGACGGACTGGATTTGAATCCTGAATGGATCCGGAAGAAAACCCTTCTGAGATCAATCTGGATATTCATATTTTATGCAGATTAATTAATACGATGGCCAGAGAGAAGTGACAATATCTACAAGAGAAAAAACGTACATACTAACATAATACGGAGTACATTTAAAAAAAAGAAAAAACAATAATTACTTACATACATTAAAGGTAAACGGTTTTAGAAATGTTTCGTATTCTTTAGTGAATGAAAGTCTTTTGAAAAGTGATATCGTATTCTACAGCAACTAACGCATAAAGATGGATAAAAGTTATAAGAAGATAGTAATTAGTCATATTTTTTACTTCTTTTTCTGTAATATAATATATAATCCGCAACAATAAGGAGTACTTAAATTGAAGATGGAGAATTGGTGAGGGTCCAGTTGAACAGGAGAAAAAAAGAGACAAGTAGTGGGTTTGAGAATTGAGATGACCTGCCTTTCCTAAAATAGAAAGTGGGCCCAGTTTGCTCATATGGGCAACGCTGTGTATCCTTGTTAAAGGCTAAATATCTGACCGTGGTCCCACCAATATTTACTACTCCATGCCACCATGTGGTCCCCATCAATCAATTACCAACCTCACCTATCCTCCTTTTTCACATTAAATATTTTAAAATAAAATACATGCTATAGAAGAAAAAAAGGTATTTTTATGAGCATATTTATGTTTATTGTTTAGAGTCATATATAATATAATTTTCTAGTGCTTTTTACATTAAAATTAAAGTTAAACATAGGGAAATACATATTTTAATCGGCGATTAGGTGCCCCTGACGAGGTCCGAACGTGATATCGGAAATCACCCATCGAACCATTAAAGTCCTTCTGCCCCTTAGGAAGAAACTCTTACGGAGAATCCCTATGAGCATCGTGTGTGGTATAAACCCCTCGGGCAAGGTTGCGAAATTCGCTATTCGGGGATTAATCGGTCGGGACTTTGAAATGATTAATTGGCAATTCGGAGATTAATCGGATTATAATGTATACATTTAAATATAAAAATTTAGAAATTATATGTGTAAATATATAAGAAAATCATAAATATAAAAATAAACTTTAACATAATTGTCTAAAATTGTTAATTTTGCTTCAAAACTATGCAGTTCTAGTTTAAATTCATGTTAAAATGTTAACCATTTTTGGCTTTGAACTACTTTGATTACCAAATTCGATTTTGACCCATTAATTGACGTTGACCGTTTAATTAAACGGATTTTTGGAAATCGAAACGGATTGCTCTTAAAAATGATTAATCGGAGATTAATCGGCGAGTAATCGGGTTTTTACAACACTGCCCTCGGGTGACCTCCGAGGCCCATAAAATAAGCGGATAATCTCAAAATAAATATTTTTCACCTCATGGAGGTCAAACCTCTAACCTCCCTTATGGATAGTCAAGGTACCATCAATACACCAATACAATGACATTTGAGAAATACATATTACAATCATGAAAAAACTTTTCCGAAATAAAAATGCTTCAAACATACTCCTATATCAAAGTATCCAAATACATGTTATAACCATTTAGGACCCTTAATTCATTGCAAAAAAATATCAGTTTTAAATCCTGTTAGGAAAATAATATTTAGCGGTAGTCAGAGATTATATATATTATCAAATAGGAATGTTACAACCATGGTTCATGACATATTATATTGAAGAGGTTTGTTCTGGTCAAAAGCACGCTTGTGATAAATTGTGTTACATTGACCAATCAACCATCAATTTAACACCATTAGCATGTCATTTACTTGATAAATTCACTTATCCTCTCAGGATAATCTGAATAAAAAGCCCGTAATATTTCTCTTTATATTCGATATATAAGTTAACAACCCAATCACTAAACATTGATTAGCGTAATAAGCTTTCTAAAAAGCGCTATAGCCCTAGCCTGAACCGGAACCAATACATTCATATAAATTTCATC
Organism: Rutidosis leptorrhynchoides; assembly: GCF_046630445.1. Lineage (NCBI taxonomy): Eukaryota > Viridiplantae > Streptophyta > Magnoliopsida > Asterales > Asteraceae > Rutidosis > Rutidosis leptorrhynchoides. Next base: position 409,753,640 of record NC_092337.1, on the reverse strand, counting down.
AAATAATACATAACACAAACAAAGATGTTTTAAGTTAAAGTTGGTCAAAGACTTGAAAAATCAAACACAACTATTAAATTGAGACGAATAAGTATTTATTAATAGTTTATGTTGAAATGTCTGACTTTATAACCCTCTTTTATGCGGCGTATTTCTTAATATTTTGCTTTGCTTTTGCTTATTACTAGTTATTTTCTTTTAATATATATTATTATTATTACTTATTAGTATTAATAATAATAATTATTATTATTAATGCAGGTCAAATATATATATATATATATATATATATATATATATATATATATATATATATATATATATATATATATATATATATAAATTATTACTCCATAATAGGTATATTAGACTACACTATATATTGATATTTGATTGATGTTAAAAAAAATTGTTTAAAATCATTACATAATTGCTTCCAACTATCAAACACTTTCTCAACATCACATAAACTGTAACAGCCTCGCTTTGGGCCTAGTAGTAATGACTCATTTACCCTTGTAGGTTGATATAGTGATTTTAATAATTATGTATTTTATAATTATTGTTTATGTGATAATGTGCGTTTTGTGACAAGGGTCACAGAACATATTCCCTTTTGTAAATTGGATTTAGAATGAATAAGTTATTAAAGATTTTGGTTTTCAGATAACTGGTAAATACCCGTGTGTTAGACGGAAGAGTTTACATATATGTGAAGAAACCTAAATTAAGATATATAAGTCTGTACGTTCATTCCTTTTTTCTTTTAGCAACTAAACAACCCTAATCAAACCCTAAAACACACCTCGCTCTTTAATTCCTTAAAATCAACAAGTGCAAATCAAAGATTGTGAAGTTGTGTATCTGATTCTATTAGTTTCAAGGATCAAAACAAGGTAAGCTTATTTGATTTTGAAGAATTAAAATGGTTTTTAAGTGGGTTTTATTAAAGTGACCTTTTTGGTGTTTGATTCTTGACTATAAGTGTTTGTTATGCTTGATTGAGGCTATAAATAAATTATATATATTATGTGTTATTCTTGAGCCTTTGGATTGATCAAAACAAGCAGAAATCGAGTTTTAGGTGTCAAAAAATCAAAAACGGCGAGCTAATGGTGTTTTTCAGCACTCACACGAGTGACAGCTCAACCACGCAGTTGAGCACACTTTTGAGGGCTCAACCACGCGGTTGAGGGCTCAACCACGCGGTTGAGCAGTGGTCAGCTTTTGGTAAAATTGAAAAGGGTGTAACTTTCAAACCGTAACTCCGTTTATGACAAATAAACTATCGTTGAAATCATCTTGAGGTCTACTTTCCAATGATAAGGTTTTAAAACACTAAATAGAACTTTGGGTTGGGTGTAAAAAGCTCGAATTGCAGGTCTGCTGCTGTTCTTGCTCAACCGTGCGTTTGAGGCACTCTCCCGTACGAGTGAAGTGTCCATCTGAAATGTCCCGTTCTTATTGATTAAAAACGTTCCATATTAATTGATTTCGTTGCGAGGTTTTGACCTCTATATGAGACGTTTTTCAAAGACTGCATTCATTTTTAAAACAAACCATAACCTTTATTTCATAGATAAAGGTTTTAAAAAGCTTTACGTAGATTATCAAATAATGATAATCTAAAATATCATGTTTACACACGACCATTACATAATGGTTTACAATACAAATATGTTACAACAAAATAAGTTTCTTGAATGCAGTTTTTACACAATATCATACAAGCATAGACTCCAAATCTCGTCCTTATTTAAGTATGCGACAGCGGAAGCTCTTAATAATCACCTGAGAATAAACATGCTTAAAACGTCAACAAAAATGTTGGTGAGTTATAGGTTTAACCTATATATATCAAATTATAATAATAGACCACAAGATTTCATATTTCAATACACATCCCATACATAGAGATAAAAATCATTCATATGGTGAACACCTGGTAACCGACATTAACAAGATGCATATATAAGAATATCCCCATCATTCCGGGACACCCTTCGGATATGATATAAATTTCGAAGTACTAAAGCATCCGGTACTTTGGATGGAGTTTGTTAGGCCCAATAGATCTATCTTTAGGATTCGCATTAATTAGGGTGTCTGTTCCCTAATTCTTAGATTACCAGACTTAATAAAAAGGGGCATATTCGATTTCGATAATTCAACCATAGAATGTAGTTTCATGTACTTGTGTCTATTTTGTAAATCATTTATAAAACCTGCATGTATTCTCATCCCAAAAATATTAGATTTTAAAAGTGGGACTATAACTCACTTTCACAGATTTTTACTTCGTCTGGAAGTAAGACTTGGCCACTGGTTGATTCACGAACCTATAACAATATATACATATATATCAAAGTATGTTCAAAATATATTTATAACACTTTTAATATATTTTGATGTTTTAAGTTTATTAAGTCAGCTGTCCTCGTTAGTAACCTACAACTAGTTGTCCACAGTTAGATGTACAGAAATAAATCGATAAATTTTATCTTGAATCAATCCACGACCCAGTGTATACGTATCTCAGTATTGATCACAACTCAAACTATATATATTTTGGAATCAACCTCAACCCTGTATAGCTAACTCCAACATTCACATATAGAGTGTCTATGGTTGTTCCGAAATATATATAGATGTGTCGACATGATAGGTCGAAACATTGTATACGTGTCTATGGTATCTCAAGATTACATAATATACAATACAAGTTGATTAAGTTATGGTTGGAATAGATTTGTTACCAATTTTCACGTAGCTAAAATGAGAAAAATTATCTAATCTTGTTTTACCCATAACTTCTTCATTTTAAATCCGTTTTGAGTGAATCAAATTGCTATGGTTTCATATTGAACTCTATTTTATGAATCTAAACAGAAAAAGTATAGGTTTAAAGTCGGAAAAATAAGTTACAAGTCGTTTTTGTAAAGGTAGTCATTTCAGTCGAAAGAACGACGTCTAGATGACCATTTTAGAAAACATACTTCCACTTTGAGTTTAACCATAATTTTTGGATATAGTTTCATGTTCATAATAAAAATCATTTTCTCAGAATAACAACTTTTAAATCAAAGTTTATCATAGTTTTTAATTAACTAACCCAAAACAGCCCGCGGTGTTACTACGACGGCGTAAATCCGGTTTTACGGTATTTTTCGTGTTTCCAGGTTTTAAATCATTAAGTTAGCATATCATATAGATATAGAACATGTGTTTAGTTGATTTTAAAATTCAAGTTAGAAGGATTAACTTTTGTTTGCGAACAAGTTTGGAATTAACTAAACTATGTTCTAGTGATTACAAGTTTAAACCTTCGAATAAGATAGCTTTATATGTATGAATCGAATGATGTTATGAACATCATTACTACCTTAAGTTCCTTGGATAAACCTACTGGAAAAGAGAAAAATGGATCTAGCTTCAATGGATCCTTGGATGGCTCGAAGTTCTTGAAGCAAAATCATGACACGAAAACAAGTTCAAGTAAGATCATCACTTGAAATAAGATTGTTATAGTTATAGAAATTGAACCAAAGTTTGAATATGATTATTACCTTGTATTAGAATGATAACCTACTGTAAGAAACAAAGATTTCTTGAGGTTGGATGATCACCTTACAAGATTGGAAGTGAGCTAAACTTGAAAGTATTCTTGATTTTATGAAACTAGAACTTTTAGAATTTATGAAGAACACTTAGAACTTGAAGATAGAACTTGAGAGAGATCAATTAGATGAAGAAAATTGAAGAATGAAAGTGTTTGTAGGTGTTTTTGGTCGTTGGTGTATGGATTAGATATAAAGGATATGTAATTTTGTTTTCATGTAAATAAGTCATGAATGATTACTCATATTTTTGTAATTTTATGAGATATTTCATGCTAGTTGCCAAATGATGGTTCCCACATGTGTTAGGTGACTCACATGGGCTGCTAAAAGCTGATCATTGGAGTGTATATACCAATAGTACATACATCTAAAAGCTGTGTATTGTACGAGTACGAATACGGGTGCATACGAGTAGAATTGTTGATGAAACTGAACGAGAATGTAATTGTAAGCATTTTTGTTAAGTAGAAGTATTTTGATAAGTGTCTTGAAGTCTTTCAAAAGTGTATGAATACATATTAAAACACTACATGTATATACATTTTAACTGAGTCGTTAAGTCATCGTTAGTCGTTACATGTAAATGTTGTTTTGAAACCTTTAGGTTAACGATCTTGTTAAATGTTGTTAACCCAATGTTTATAATATCAAAAGAGATTTTAAATTATTATATTATCATGATATTATGATGTACGGATATCTCTTAATATGATATATATATACATTAAATGCTGTTACAACGATAATCGTTACATATATGTCTCGTTTCAAAATCATTAGGTTAGTAGTCTTGTTTTTACATATGTAGTTCATTGTTAATATACTTAATGATATGTTTACTTATCATAATATCATGTTAACTATATATATAACCATATATATGTCATCATATAGTTTTTACAAGTTTTAACGTTCGTGAATCACCGGTCAACTTGGGTGGTCAATTGTCTATATGAACCTATTTCAATTAATCAAGTCTTAACAAGTTTGATTGCTTAACATGTTGGAAACATTTAATCATGTAAATATCAATCTCAATTAATATATATAAACATGGAAAAGTTCGGGTCACTACAGTACCTACCCGTTAAATAAATTTCGTCCCGAAATTTTAAGCTGTTGAAGGTGTTGACGAATCTTCTGGAAATAGATGCGGGTATTTCTTCTTCATCTGATCTTCACGCTCCCAGGTGAACTCGGGTCCTCTACGAGCATTCCATCGAACCTTAACAATTGGTATCTTGTTTTGCTTAAGTCTTTTAACCTCACGATCCATTATTTCGACGGGTTCTTCGATGAATTGAAGTTTTTCGTTGATTTGGATTTCATCTAACGGAATAGTGAGATCTTCTTTAGCAAAACATTTCTTCAAATTCGAGACATGGGAAGTGTTATGTACAGCCGCGAGTTGTTGAGGTAACTCAAGTCGGTAAGCTACTGGTCCGACACGATCAATAATCTTGAATGGTCCAATATACCTTGGATTTAATTTCCCTCGTTTACCAAATCGAACAACGCCTTTCCAAGGTGCAACTTTAAGCATGACCATCTCTCCAATTTCAAATTCTATATCTTTTCTTTTAATGTCAGCGTAGCTCTTTTGTCGACTTTGGACGGTTTTCAACCGTTGTTGAATTTGGATGATCTTCTCGGTAGTTTCTTGTATAATCTCCGGACCCGTAATCTGTCTATCCCCCACTTCACTCCAACAAATCGGAGACCTGCACTTTCTACCATAAAGTGCTTCAAACGGCGCCATCTCAATGCTTGAATGGTAGCTGTTGTTGTAGGAAAATTCTGCTAATGGTAGATGTCGATCCCAACTGTTTCCGAAATCAATAACACATGCTCGTAGCATGTCTTCAAGCGTTTGTATCATCCTTTCGCTCTGCCCATCAGTTTGTGGATGATAGGAAGTACTCATGTCTAGACGAGTTCCTAATGCTTGCTGTAATGTCTGCCAGAATCTTGAAATAAATCTGCCATCCCTATCAGAGATAATAGAGATTGGTATTCCATGTCTGGAGATGACTTCCTTCAAATACAGTCGTGCTAACTTCTCCATCTTGTCATCTTCTCTTATTGGCAAGAAGTGTGCTGATTTGGTGAGACGATCAACTATTACCCAAATAGTATCAAAACCACTTGCAGTCCTTGGCAATTTAGTGATGAAATCCATGGTAATGTTTTCCCATTTCCATTCCGGGATTTCGGGTTGTTGAAGTAGACCTGATGGTTTCTGATGCTCAGCTTTGACCTTAGAACACGTCAAACATTCTCCTACGTATTTAGCAACATCGGCTTTCATACCCGGCCACCAAAAATGTTTCTTGAGATCCTTGTACATCTTCCCCGTTCCAGGATGTATTGAGTATCTGGTTTTATGAGCTTCTCTAAGTACCATTTCTCTCATATCTCCAAATTTTGGTACCCAAATCCTTTCAGCCCTATACCGGGTTCCGTCTTCCCGAATATTAAGATGCTTCTCCGATCCTTTGGGTATTTCATCCTTTAAATTTTCCTCTTTTAAAACTCCTTGTTGCGCCTCCTTTATTTGAGTAGTAAGGTTATTATGAATCATTATATTTATAGATTTTACTCGAATGGGTTCTCTGTCCTTCCTGCTCAAGGCATCGGCTACCACATTTGCCTTCCCCGGGTGGTAACGAATCTCAAAGTCGTAATCATTCAATAATTCAATCCACCTACGCTGCCTCATATTCAGTTGTTTCTGATTAAATATGTGTTGAAGACTTTTGTGGTCGGTATATATAATACTTTTGACCCCATATAAGTAGTGCCTCCAAGTCTTTAATGCAAAAACAACCGCGCCTAATTCCAAATCATGCGTCGTATAATTTTGTTCGTGAATCTTCAATTGTCTAGACGCATAAGCAATCACCTTCGTTCGTTGCATTAATACACAACCGAGACCTTGCTTTGATGCGTCACAATAAATCACAAAATCATCATTCCCTTCAGGCAATGACAATATAGGTGCCGTAGTTAGCTTTTTCTTCAATAACTGAAACGCTTTCTCTTGTTCATCATTCCATTCAAATTTCTTCCCTTTATGCGTTAATGCAGTCAAGGGTTTTGCTATTCTGGAAAAGTCTTGGATGAACCTTCTGTAGTAACCAGCTAGTCCTAAAAACTGGCGTATGTGTTTCGGAGTTTTCGGGGTTTCCCACTTTTCAACAGTTTCTATCTTTGCCGGATCCACCATAATACCTTCTTTGTTCACTATGTGACCGAGGAATTGAACTTCTTCCAACCAAAATGCACACTTTGAAAACTTAGCGTACAATTCTTCCTTCCTCAATACTTCTAACACCTTTCTCAAATGTTCACCGTGTTCTTGGTCATTCTTTGAGTAAATAAGTATGTCATCAATGAAAACAATGACAAACTTGTCAAGGTATGGTCCACACACTCGGTTCATAAGGTCCATGAACACAGCTGGTGCATTAGTTAAACCAAACGGCATGACCATAAACTCGTAATGACCGTAACGTGTTCTGAAAGCAGTCTTTGGAATATCATCTTCTTTCACCCGCATTTGATGATACCCGGAACGTAAGTCAATCTTTGAATAAACAGACGAGCCTTGTAGTTGATCAAATAAGTCGTCGATTCTCGGTAGTGGGTAGCGGTTCTTGATGGTAAGTTTGTTCAACTCTCGGTAGTCGATACACAACCTGAATGTACCATCTTTCTTCTTGACAAACAAAACAGGAGCTCCCCACGGTGATGTGCTTGGTCGAATGAAACCACGCTCTAAAAGTTCTTGTAATTGGCTTTGCAGTTCTTTCATCTCGTTGGGTGCGAGTCTGTAAGGAGCACGAGCTATTGGTGCAGCTCCTGGTACAAGATCTATTTGAAATTCAACGGATCGATGTGGGGGTAATCCCGGTGATTCTTTCGGAAATACATCGGGAAATTCTTTTGCGACGGGAACATCATTGATGCTCTTTTCTTCAGTTTGTACTTTCTCGACGTGTGCTAGAACAGCATAGCAACCTTTTCTTATTAGTTTTTGTGCCTTCAAATTACTAATAAGATGTAGCTTCGTGTTGCCCTTTTCTCCGTACACCATTAAGGGTTTTCCTTTTTCTCGTATAATGCGAATTGCATTTTTGTAACAAACGATCTCTGCTTTCACTTCTTTCAACCAGTCCATACCGATTATCACATCAAAACTCCCTAACTCTACTGGTATCAAATCAATCTTAAATGTTTCGCTAACCAGTTTAATTTCTCGATTCCGACATATATTATCTGCTGAAATTAATTTACCATTTGCTAATTCGAGTAAAAATTTACTATCCAAAGGCGTCAATGGACAACTTAATTTAGCACAAAAATCTCTACTCATATAGCTTCTATCCGCACCCGAATCAAATAAAACGTAAGCAGATTTATTGTCAATAAGAAACGTACCCGTAACAAGCTCCGGGTCTTCCTGTGCCTCTGCCGTATTAATATTGAAAACTCTTCCGCGGCCTTGTCCATTCGTGTTCTCCTGGTTCGGGCAATTTCTAATAATGTGGCCCGGTTTTCCACATTTATAACAAACTACATTGGCATAACTTGCTCCGACACTACTTGCTCCGCCATTACTCGTTCCGACACCATTTGTTCCTTTCGTTCTATTAACCCCTGGTCCGTAGACCTCACACTTCGCTGCGCTATGACCATTTCTTTTACACTTGTAGCAAAATTTGGTGCAGAACCCCGAGTGATACTTTTCACACCTTTGGCATAGCTGCTTCTGATTGTTGTTGTTGTTGCGGTTATTATTGTTGTTGGGATGATTGTTGTAGTTGTTGTTGCTGTTGTTGTTGTTGTTGTTGTTGTTGTTGTTGGGCCGTTTGTTGTAGTTGCGATTGATGTTGCGATTGTTGGGATAATTGTTGCGATTATTGTTGTAATTGCTGTTGTTGTTGTATTGGTGATTCTTATCACCGTTTTCCTCCCACTTTCTTTTGACTTGCTTCACATTGGCCTCTTCAGCAGTCTGTTCTTTAATTCTTTCTTCAATCTGGTTCACTAGTTTGTGAGCCATTCTACATGCCTGTTGTATGGAGGCGGGCTCGTGTGAACTTATATCTTCTTGGATTCTTTCCGGTAATCTTTTCACAAACGCGTCGATCTTCTCTTCCTCATCTTCGAATGCTCCCGGACACAATAGGCACAATTCTGTGAATCGTCTTTCGTATGTGGTAATATCAAATACCCTCTAAGTTCTGTCTTGAGCTTATTGACCTCGGTTCTGGGACGGTACTTCTCGTTCATCAAGTGCTTGAATGCTGACCACGGTAGTGTGTACGCATCGTCTTGTCCCACTTGCTCTAGATAGGTATTCCACCATGTTAACGCAGAACCTGTGAAGGTATGCGTAGCGTACTTCACTTTGTCCTCTTCAGTACACTTACTTATGGCAAACACCGATTCGACCTTCTCGGTCCACCGTTTCAATCCGATCGGTCCTTCGGTTCCATCAAATTCCAATGGTTTGTAGGCAGTGAATTCTTTGTAGGTGCATCCTACACGATTTCCTGTACTGCTAGATCCAAGGTTATTGTTGGTATGTAGCGCAGCCTGTACTGCGGCTATGTTTGAAGCTAGAAAAGTACGGAATTCCTCTTCATTCATATTCACAGTGTGTCGAGTAGTCGGTGCCATTTCCTTCAAAATAGTCAAATGGAACAAGTTAATCATACAGAATATTAAGAGTAGTTAATAGTATTTCGTAGCATAATATGAACTCATTTATAAAAGCTTTTTCTTCATATTAGCGTTTTATAAGTTTAAATTCGGGTAGTACCTACCCGTTAAGTTCATACTTAGTAGCTAATATACAATTCAACTACTACAATTCTATATGAAAAACTGATTGTAATAATATTTCACGTTCAAACTTTTATACAATATTTTACAAACTTACAATACCGCTTATTTTACATAAAGCATGAAATATAGCACACAATAAATTTGATACAAGATGGTTGTGAAGATAATTCTAGCTAGTACACAAGTCGTTCAGCAAAAGCAATAAAGACACGTAATTCATACGTCCAGAAACAAGTCATGCATTCTGGTTTTACTAGGATTACTTCCCATCCTTGGTCTTGTGGAACATAACCGTTATGGCCGTTGATAAAACAGCGTGTTGTAACGTCGTCAAAGGGACGAGGGTTACGTAATGTCCAACAGTCCCGTAACAATCTAAAAACCTCATTTCTTACCCCAATTACCGACTCCGTCACTTGTGGAAACGTTTTGTTTAATAGTTGTAGCCCGATGTTCTTGTTCTCACTTTGGTGAGAAGCGAACATTACTAATCCGTAAGCATAACATGCTTCTTTATGTTGCATGTTAGCCGCTTTTTCTAAATCACGAAGTCCAATATTCGGATATATTGAGTCAAAATAATTTCTTAACCCGTTGCGTAAAATAGCATTTGGGTTCCCCGCAATATATGCGTCAAAGTAAACACATCGTAACTTATGGGTTTCCCAATGTGATATCCCCCATCTTTCAAACGAAAGTCTCTTATAAACCAAGACATTCTTGGAACGTTCTTCGAATGTCTTACAAACTGATCTCACCTTAAATAGTTGTGCTGAGGAATTCTGACCGACTCTAGACAAGATTTCATCAATCATGTCTCCGGGTATGTCTCTTAAAATATTGGGTTGTCTATCCATTTTGTGTTTTTATACTGTAAAATAGACAAGAGTTAGATTCATAAAAAAAAATACTTATTAATACAAGCAATTTTTACATATATCATAAAGCATAAGCACACTACATTACAGATATTACACCACACGAATACAACTATCTTATTCCGACTCGCTCGTTTCTTCTTGTTCGGTTTTGGTTCGTTTTGCCAAGTTTCTAGGGATATATGATGTTCCCCTAATACGAGCCGTCGTTGTCCACATTGGTTTAGAAAAACCTGGTGGTTTAGAGGTTCCCGGGTCATTGTTACAACTTAAGGACTTCGGGGGTTGACGATACATATAAAGTTCATCGGGTTGGAATTAGATTTCTCTATTTTTATGCCCTTTCCCTTATTATTTTCTTTTGCCTTTTTAAATTCAGTTGGGGTAATTTCTATAACATCATCGGAATTCTCGTCGGAATCCGATTCATCGGAGAATTGGTAATCCTCCCAATATTTTGCTTCCTTGGCGGAAACACCATTGACCATAATTAACCTTGGTCGGTTGGTTGAGGATTCTCTTTTACTTAACCGTTTTATTATTTCCCCCACCGGTTCTATTTCTTCTTCCGGTTCCGATTCTTCTTCCGGTTCCGATTCTTCTTCCGGTTCCGACTCTTCTTCCGGTTCCTCTTCGGGAACTTGTGAATCAGTCCACGAATCATTCCAATTTACATTTGACTCTTCATTATTATTAGGTGAGTCAATGGGACTTGTTCTAGAGGTAGACATCTATCACATAATATCAAACACGTTAAGAGATTAATATATCACATAATATTCATATGTTAAAAATATATAGTTTCCAACAAAAATGTTAAGCAATCATTTTTAAAGAAAACACGGTCGAAGTCCAGACTCACTAATGCATCCTAACAAACTCGATAAGACACACTAATGCAAATTTTCTGGTTCTCTAAGACCAACGCTCGGATACCAACTGAAATGTACCGTTCTTATTGATTAAAAACGTTCCATATTAATTGATTTCGTTGCGAGGTTTTGACCTCTATATGAGACGTTTTTCAAAGACTGCATTCATTTTTAAAACAAACCATAACCTTTATTTCATAGATAAAGGTTTTAAAAAGCTTTACGTAGATTATCAAATAATGATAATCTAAAATATCCTGTTTACACACGACCATTACATAATGGTTTACAATACAAATATGTTACAACAAAATAAGTTTCTTGAATGCAGTTTTTACACAATATCATACAAGCATGGACTCCAAATCTCGTCCTTATTTAAGTATGCGACAGCGGAAGCTCTTAATAATCACCTGAGAATAAACATGCTTAAAACGTCAACAAAAATGTTGGTGAGTTATAGGTTTAACCTATATATATCAAATTATAATAATAGACCACAAGATTTCATATTTCAATACACATCCCATACATAGAGATAAAAATCATTCATATGGTGAACACCTGGTAACCGACATTAACAAGATGCATATATAAGAATATCCCCATCATTCCGGGACACCCTTCGGATATGATATAAATTTCGAAGTACTAAAGCATCCGGTACTTTGGATGGAGTTTGTTAGGACCAATAGATCTATCTTTAGGATTCGCGTCAATTAGGGTGTCTGTTCCCTAATTCTTAGATTACCAGACTTAATAAAAAGGGGCATATTCGATTTCGATAATTCAACCATAGAATGTAGTTTCATGTACTTGTGTCTATTTTGTAAATCATTTATAAAACCTGCATGTATTCTCATCCCAAAAATATTAGATTTTAAAAGTGGGACTATAACTCACTTTCACATATTTTTACTTCGTCGGGAAGTAAGACTTGGCCACTGGTTGATTCACGAACCTATAACAATATATACATATATATCAAAGTATGTTCAAAATATATTTATAACACTTTTAATATATTTTGATGTTTTAAGTTTATTAAGTCAGCTGTCCTCGTTAGTAACCTACAACTAGCTGTCCACAGTTAGATGTACAGAAATAAATCGATAAATATTATCTTGAATCAATCCACGACCCAGTGTATACGTATCTCAGTATTGATCACAACTCAAACTATATATATTTTGGAATCAACCTCAACCCTGTATAGCTAACTCCAACATTCACATATAGAGTGTCTATGGTTGTTCCGAAATATATATAGATGTGTCGACATGATAGGTCGAAACATTGTATACGTGTCTATGGTATCTCAAGATTACATAATATACAATACAAGTTGATTAAGTTATGGTTGGAATAGATTTGTTACCAATTTTCACGTAGCTAAAATGAGAAAAATTATCTAATCTTGTTTTACCCATAACTTCTTCATTTTAAATCCGTTTTGAGTGAATCAAATTGCTATGGTTTCATATTGAACTCTATTTTATGAATCTAAACAGAAAAAGTATAGGTTTAAAGTCGGAAAAATAAGTTACAAGTCATTTTTGTAAAGGTAGTCATTTCAGTCGAAAGAACGACGTCTAGATGACCATTTTAGAAAACATACTTCCACTTTGAGTTTAACCATAATTTTTGGATATAGTTTCATGTTCATAATAAAAATCATTTTCTTAGAATAACAACTTTTAAATCAAAGTTTATCATAGTTTTTAATTAACTAACCCAAAACAGCCCGCGGTGTTACTACGACGGCGTAAATCCGGTTTTACGGTGTTTTTCGTGTTTCCAGGTTTTAAATCATTAAGTTAGCATATCATATAGATATAGAACATGTGTTTAGTTGATTTTAAAAGTCAAGTTAGAAGGATTAACTTTTGTTTGCGAACAAGTTTAGAATTAACTAAACTATGTTCTAGTGATTACAAGTTTAAACCTTCGAATAAGATAGCTTTATATGTATGAATCGAATGATGTTATGAACATCATTACTACCTTAAGTTCCTTGGATAAACCTACTGGAAAAGAGAAAAATGGATCTAGCTTCAATGGATCCTTGGATGGCTCGAAGTTCTTGAAGCAAAATCATGACACGAAAACAAGTTCAAGTAAGATCATCACTTGAAATAAGATTGTTATAGTTATAGAAATTGAACCAAAGTTTGAATATGATTATTACCTTGTATTAGAATGATAACCTACTGTAAGAAACAAAGATTTCTTGAGGTTGGATGATCACCTTACAAGATTGGAAGTGAGCTAGCAAACTTGAAAGTATTCTTGATTTTATGAAACTAGAACTTTTAGAATTTATGAAGAACACTTAGAACTTGAAGATAGAACTTGAGAGAGATCAATTAGATGAAGAAAATTGAAGAATGAAAGTGTTTGTAGGTGTTTTTGGTCGTTGGTGTATGGATTAGATATAAAGGATATGTAATTTTGTTTTCATGTAAATAAGTCATGAATGATTACTCATATTTTTGTAATTTTATGAGATATTTCATGCTAGTTGCCAAATGATGGTTCCCACATGTGTTAGGTGACTCACATGGGCTGCTAAGAGCTGATCATTGGAGTGTATATACCAATAGTACATACATCTAAAAGCTGTGTATTGTACGAGTACGAATACGGGTGCATACGAGTAGAATTGTTGATGAAACTGAACGAGGATGTAATTGTAAGCATTTTTGTTAAGTAGAAGTATTTTGATAAGTGTCTTGAAGTCTTTCAAAATTGTATGAATACATATTAAAACACTACATGTATATACATTTTATCTGAGTCGTTAAGTCATCGTTAGTCGTTACATGTAAATGTTGTTTTGAAACCTTTAGGTTAACGATCTTGTTAAATGTTGTTAACCCAATGTTTATAATATCAAAAGAGATTTTAAATTATTATATTATCATGATATTATGATGTACGAATATCTCTTAATATGATATATATACATTAAATGTCGTTACAACGATAATCGTTACATATATGTCTCGTTTCAAAATCATTAAGTTAGTAGTCTTGTTTTTACATATGTAGTTCATTGTTAATATACTTAATGATATGTTTACTTATCATAATATCATGTTAACTATATATATAGCCATATATATGTCATCATATAGTTTTTACAAGTTTTAACGTTCGTGAATCACCGGTCAACTTGGGTGGTCAATTGTCTATATGAAACCTATTTCAATTAATCAAGTCTTAACAAGTTTGATTGCTTAACATGTTGGAAACATTTAATCATGTAAATATCAATCTCAATTAATATATATAAACATGGAAAAGTTCGGGTCACTACACCATCCGTGCGAGTGAGATACTAAACCGTGTAAGTGTGTTTGTGAATTACTCGTACAAGTGATAGGTCAGTCGTGCGAGTGAGGATACTCACCCGTACGAGTGAGCACAGTCAGCTGCACGAGTGAGATCTCATCTGTACAAGTGACAGTGTTTGTATGTTTGGGTCAAGTACAATTCTGACCCATTTACTGTATTGCTGTGATATTTATTCTAATGTGTAATTTGATTAAAAAGTGTACTAACTAGAGTATTGATATTCTGAGGTAATAAACGGAAAGGTGAAGGCTTATTGATATAAGATAACTGAGTACTTGTGCTTCTAGGTGAGTGAGATTATCTTTATGGATGTGATTATACAGTGACAAGTATAGTGATCTGTGTCATGCGTATGATTAGACTGTTTAGGAGTCTGTGACCAGTGTAGTGACTTTATGTGATTATGTGCGCACCCAGTGCTAACGTCGAGGGTGAATTCTGACATAACGTCGATGGTGTTCCCGACGTAAGAGGTCAATGCTATTTACCTTACTGATTGGTGGTATAGTGTGAATGATGAGTGCGTTACGTCTGGAAGACTATATCAGTGATTCAGTAATGGGGGCTATCGGTGGATTCTAGCTTGATCAGCTACGGGTTACCGGTCCTCTTGTTTATGGCTTTAAGTAATTTAGTGACCAGTGCCTTTAAGCTGTGCTTGATGCTTGTAGTGATGTCCACCTAGATATTGCCATTCACTTAGCGTTATGCTAATTCCCCCACAGTGTTTTTCCCTGCAAGTGTATTAGCACCTTTTGGTGGGTTTTGCAGGGTTGCTGAAGATGTTTGACCCAGTTTGATTCTGATGTTTTACGTAAACGATTTTATAATATGGTCTGTAATTAAGTAACACTGGTGATTTTGTGTAATACGACTGTATCCGTGACTAATATATGTATGTAACTTCCGCTGTGTATTTTAAAAAAAGAAAAAGAAAAATCTGAGGTGTTAAATAAACCCACTCTATTAATCAATTAATACGAAGTATAGACACTAAGCCTAAATGTAAGAGAAATAATTATAACATTCATCCTAAAAAGTGTCATGGCAGGGCGAGCACCATCACGACTTAAACAACATGAGCACACGACGAAGGTGGTGATGTCAATGTGTTGGAGGGCGAGCTCATAAGAAGGTGACTGCGAGCCCATGACTACCACCGATGGAAGCCCTCTAACTTGCGATGTTTGGAATTCTTTGATATTCTTATCTTCTGTTTTCCTTTTGATTATTTTTCTGCTTTCAAGTTTTAACAATTTTGTTAAATTTTTGTAGTTGCAAAAGCTCCAAGCGCATCCTAGCTAGATAGTTGAGAAGCTATATGAGTGGTTTGTTGACACGTGATAGCATAGCACCCCATAAACTATTGGATTTTAAGGTTTAGTTATGTCACATCTGAACTATCGGATGGAAGTTATCCCAAAAAACAAGCTTTTTGTTCCCTACATTACCATTTGTTATTCTCATGTCTTATAATTATTATATACTCCGATGGAGTCTCTAATTTAATTATTAGTACTCTAATAATGTCTAAAATAATGGTGATTACTGATTTGTTTACTAACAAGCGTTTGGTCAGCCACGCGTTGCCGCGGCGGACCACGTTTACCTTATTCGTTCACAAAGGTATTTTCAAAGCTATTGTACATTCCGAAGTTGAATGGTTACCACAATGGCTGCAGACTATTGATAAGTAAAGTCTTGAAGCTTCAGATTTGAACACCCCAACATCATTATAAGTGGGTAAGCAACATATGTGACCAGTGGGAGTAAATGACTGTGTTGAAGGTTTGGGACTCGTCACTGATATTTCTGGAAAATATTATCAAAGGCATATTAATATATGAGAAATAGGATAGAATAAAAATTATCAAAATCCTTGAATAACTTGCCTGAAATTGTATGTCAATATCAGATACTTCACAAAATTGAAGTTATGTGAAGGTATACATGATTAAATAACTGCACAGGTTGAAATTGCATGGCTAAATCCTTAAACGGGTCAAATTTTCTTGAAGACAATATTTTAACCAACAAAAAAGAGAACAAATGATGAAAGCGAACAGGTCATAAACATATATGAGAAATCAAGAAGAAAAGCAAGTTTTAGTGTTACCAAATGAATGACCAACATTAAGTGTAGTTCCTTTCCCAGGTAATGCTACGTCTTCAAATGCCAATTCTTTATTGCTAATGATAAATTCAAACGTGTTTGTATCAAAATGTAACCATATTCACATTCGGAAAGTAAACTTAAATGGGTACTAACCAACACTTCAGTTTACTTTTGAATATTAGCATTAATGGCTGCAAATTCTTCACAAGTAAACTTACTAAGTAAACTTAAACAAAAGAAAAACGTAAAACAACAGATTTTGTAAGTACAACTTAAAACATATGTATAGCATACAACTAAAAATGCAACAGAGTAAAAAGAAATATATAGCTAAGTAAAACAGGTAAATAGGACCATAAATATAAGGATAACTTACTCCACAACGACGCGATGACCTAAAATCAAAAACACAGCACACATAGGACTAACAGCATAATCAAAAAACAATCAAAATAAATAGCAGAAAAAAATTAAGAACGAACGTAATACAAAGGAGCAAAAATACTGACCTGAAAAATTAATATGGAAGAAGTGAAGAGATAACCCGAGATGGAAGAACACAAATTAGGAAGTCGATGGGACATTTATGATTAATATCCTAGACAAAAGTACAATCTGAAAGAAACCAAAAAGAAAAGGAAAAAAACTTAACGCCAAGAAAATGCTAACATACCAGTTGAAACAAAGGTGCTAGTAAAACCTGCAACAATATAGGGAGTATTACCCCACCATAGCCTAAAGACTGAGTATGCATGAAGCATTTCTAAACAATCGCATACCATAAAATAGACAATCAAGTAGAGATACAAAAACTAAAAAGTTACCTTATAAGACGTTAGTACGGAAAGATGAAGCTGACCTGCAACATACAGAAAAAAAAGCTAACAATACCGCAATGCATGGGGAAAAGTGAAAGCGAATCACAATAACGTCCGCTGATCTGTTTGTATTGTAAGATGTGCAGTAGAGAAATTGGGATAATATATGAGGAACATAGGCTCAGGTGAGTGGATAATATCAAGAAAGAGAATACAAAGGCCTGTGGCTGCAAACTGTAAGTTGCCTCGCCATAACGCAACACCTTTTTTCTCATTTCTCGACATAACCCTTACGAATTTATCATCATAGCCTCTTATATTAAACTCCTTTCTATGAAGTGTGTTCATCTTTATTTGGAAATGTAAGCATAAGGATACAAAAACATAAATATGAATGTAGGCTGTGACTTTAGAATACCACTCAAAAAACAATATGTTTGCATATCATTGTGGCTCTTTCCATGGCTCAGGCATATGCATAAACCTAGCGACTGAAAATGATACTCCGTGGCTGCAACCCAGAGGTTGCCATGCCAAGATATCAAAACATTTGTTCGGGTCGCTCAGTCCATGTGTAATATGTTTACCATCATAGCCTAATTTTTAAAGCATAGGAAACAGAGAAGTCAACATCATCATACATATCCCGTAACTCAAGCCAACATTGTAGTGGTAATAAATATCTCATGGAGTAAGAAGACATATATACTACTGAGGCCAGATGTAAAATGACAAAGCTACCCAAATGAGATGAATAGTAACTGGCTTTGTTCCCTATTGATATTAAGAATAAAAATTAAAATGAAAAAATGGATCACCATGGCTGCAACTCATGTTGCCGTGCCAAGATATATTCAGTTTCTTCATTTTGAGAGGCTCAAGTTATAAGTATTTGCTATCACAACCTTCAATATTGTTTGCAATAAGATCGACGATAATAAAGGAATCAGTGTAAACTAAAAACACCACATGAGACTAAAATAAACTTTTGAACAAATTTTTCTATACATTCTATTCATGGTAGGCGCTAACGTATACAAACGAAACTTCTAATATCCATGATATTTGATTATGAACATCAAAAAAAGCAAATATAACATCGAATATACACATAACACATAATTCTTTTTATTTTTATATCAAATTCTAATATACATCTGATTTCGTTATCAACATCTAAAGAAAGAAACCTAAAACTCGAAGCAGACATAACACATACATGTTTTTATAAAATTTAATTAGAAACAGAATCATCAACATCGGTAATAATACGAAGCACAAACTTTGGCACTTCAAAATAATGATAATGTACATACGATGGCTGTTGTGAAGCCTGAAACAATGAATCCATAAAATACATACCTAAACAATAACCTTGATTGATTATACCATATTATGTCATTTTCATAGCATCAAGTATTATTGTATTATTATTATAAATAGCGTTTATTATGACAACCTGAAATGACCTTGATTAATCATACCATATTGTATTAAAAATTATCCTAAACTGAATATTAAGAAGATTGCTTTTTATGTATGAGCTAACATGTAATTAATATGTTAATTCCTCTAATGATATTGAAGTTTCTAATATGAAAGAATTGAGAAAGGAAGCATACCAACTAATATAAGTCGTCGAACGCCTCTTCAATCAAATATGACAGAGCAAATAACAACAGAGGCGTTGAACTTTTGTCGTCGTATAAACCAGAAAAATCAAACCACCGTAACATAAAATAATTTTTTCAATCTATTCGTAAATATCATTGTGATAAACAATGGAGCATCATTTTAAAAGGAACAGACCATTGGGAAAATGGAACTGTAGTAAACCCTAACAACAAAGGTGTGTTACCTCAAAAACAACGGAGTATCACCTGAAGCCGTCAGAAAATGTCGACGAATAAATCAAAGCTCCACACCGCTTGGAAGATAAAACAGAAACCCCCAATAAGACGATGACGAAGGGACAAAATTGTCGTACGCCCGACGATAAGGAAGGGAGAAAATCGAAGCAGCACACTGATCGGCAGCTAATAAGCCGATGAGGAAGGAAGGAAATGGCGGCAAAGATGCGCAAAGCAAGAAGGGATCGGGAAAAATCGCCAACGGATGCAGAGTAAATGAGCGGTGAGAAGCTTCTGGCAACTGCTGGAGAGGAGGGAGCAAATAAATATGGGTGGAGTAAAATTACGAAAATGCCTTTTTTCAATAAAATAATGCTGTGAATAGTAAAAGTGTGCATTCTATTGAATATATTTAGAATAACTTTTGTGAGACTTTTATATCTAGTTGTCCCTGTGATTATATAAAAAAAAAGGTGTTTAGTTATTTATATTTTTTATTTATGTGAATAGTTTAATATAGTGTCAGTTTGTTCTTGATTAGTCCTTGAAGTAACAAAGGTTAAATTTTTCGTTAATTCTTATTCAATGGTTAATCCTTTATTCACTTAACACTAAATTCATTTAAACGTTTACTATTACTCACGAATATAAAATTTAAAGTAGCAACTAACAACAAATACTATGTGATCTTTTGGATCGCATATAATATTTTAAGTTTGTATCAAAAGGGAATCACTTTTTTGAGGCGAACAGAAAAATAAATTTTATTTTTTCATTTTTAATTTTTTTTTACAAACATTAAGATTAGTTGAAAATATGAACAATATAAAAAAGATATTTGATAAATGTTATTATTTTAACCAGAAAACGCTCGAAGAAATTACATTCATCGATAAACGTTCTCAATAACATTCATCGTGATGCATGCTATTCTTCAAGCGTTTTTTTTTTCTTCTTTGAAGTTTTCTTCAAAATTTAGCTCGATTTAAAGTTTAGGGTTTAGTCCCTAAACCCTTAACTCTAAACCTTTCATGTTAAAAACTCAATGTAAACCTTAAACCTTAATTTTTAAACCCCAATTTCTAAACCCTAAAAAACGCTCGAAGAATAACATGCATCACGATGAATGTTATCGGAAACATTTATCGATGAATTTTATTTATTCGAGCTTTTTCAGGTCAAAATAATAACAATTATCACAAAGTGTCTTTTTTAAATATTCAATATTTCATTCCACAACTCTCTTGAACAACATTACATAGCAGTTGCTAGAAGCAATGAGCTAGAAAGCCTTGGAGTTCTATATATAGCCCTCATATATAGTACTTTCCTATAAGGCTTGGAATACATTAAGTTCATTCCAGGGACTCTAAAATCTTCCCCGTGAGTTGATAGATATTCTACATGTTCTTAGAGAGTGGTGAATTCCATTGAAACACTTCTCGATACTATTTAATACACACTCTGGTCGGCATCATACGGGTATGACACAATACATTGTTGAGGAATTCAGCAAATATTTCGTTGTCTTACCCCCAATGACTCCTTTGTTTGTCCCTATAGATATTCCACATTCCTACCTCTACTTCATGCAAATAATCCCAAGCCTCTGGACTAAACACGTTTAATTGCTTTGAGGGCATTCTTGTAGAGTATCTGATTCGTTGTCGAACCGGCTGTCCAACACAAATGTTTGAGGGTTGAATTAAAGTGGTTCATTAAGTTGCTACGAACGTGACGCAAACAATACCTATGTTCCCAACCGTATGTATTTGCACCTATCGCATGTAGGCTACCTTGGTGTCGATCAGATATGACACACAACTTTCTATATCCAACGACATGGACTTGGAATATTTTTAAAAACCAAGTCCAGCTATCGTTAGTTTCTTGGTCAAGTATTACGAAAGCAACTGGCAGAATTTGATTATTAGCATTTTTCCCAACTGCGGTAAGCAGCTTACCATTGTAACTGCCTTTCAAATGGGTGTCGTCGATGCAAATGATCAGAATACACCTTTGATATGCTCTAATAGCTGGACCAAAAGTCTAAAATACATACTTGAATGTGTCAACACCGTTCTCAGTTGGAGGGCCATTTAAGAATCGAACAGTTGTATCGGGATTAGTATAAAATAGTTCATTTAAATACCTTGGTAGATCAGCAAAATTACTTTCTCAAGTTTCGTACATTCGTTCGATTACAATACGCCTAACATTCCATGCCTTAGCGTAACTAATATCCACATGTCATGTATGTTTTATGTATGCTTGGATGTTCTGAACCGGAAAAGCAATGTCTTTAGAGACTTGATGGGCAATGTCACTAGCAATCAAGCTAGAGGTTAAACAACGATTTTTGTTTTTCGGGACATTTCCATAACAACTGTGTTCATCTTTATGTTTAACAATTTTCCATACCTTGTATCTATTGTGAACTGAACCACGAACAATGTCTTCTTTCTTCTTGACGCTTGCAATTTTTGCTAGTTACGTAGAAATTTGTTTTCCAATAACCCGGTTCTGCTATCTTAAATGATGAGTTCTCTATTATTTTGTATATTTCATCTCCAAACAGCATATACAAGTTCGACTTTGTTCTGGAAGATCATTCTCTTTGTAATAACATCAGAATCTTTTTTTCCAAACAACCCATGATTCTTCGTCGTCATCATAGAATGCAATAGGATTACTAGGCTCACCTTCATTAACAAAACCGAAACATGAAACGGGGATATTTTATGGCTGTAGATTTCGTTACACTTCCTCTTCTCTACCAGAGTCATCTGAAACATTCTCTTCAACACTATAGTAATCAACTGTATCGTCAGTTGTTGTTGACATACCATCATCAGAGTCTACATGTTGTTCTTCATCTTCTAGTTGTTGTTCTTCATCAACAACTATTGAGTGGCTGCAAGATGATGATGGACCATCTTCCATAGATTCAATAAGATCCATAAAACCTTGATTTTATGCGGTTGGAAAGACTTGCTAAAACTTAATTTTAATATGAGCCCGATAGTTTGGATCATTCTGAGAAAAATAATAAATTGTATCCAAAGTTTGATCGTCGGTAAGTTCATTTCTGCATTCATATTGAAAACAAACCACGAGATTATTTTCAATGTATGTGATCTTTGATCGGACGGCCCCGACATAATTGTAAGCCATTTGGTTTAACTGCATACAGTTAAGCTTGGTAGACAACACAAAACTCTTTCTAAATGTTGTTTCATCACCAGTAAGCCAACCATTTTGAAATGTAATTTTTCCACCCCAAACAAAATGAACGATAAATTGACGAATTGTAGTCATTTAGTTATGTGAGATTAGTGTTTTTTCTAGTTTTCAAGTGGACATTTTGTTGATGTATAAACTTCAGTTTGATGTGTTTGAAATGTAATTGTGTTGTTTGTGATGTTGTTATTGAAGCGAAGATAATGGTGGTATAAATAAAAGTAAAAAGATAAGAAATTTGATCATGACAAGGTAGGATTTCAGTCCATAATTTAGCTAGGGTGCAACACGGGAAACAGGAGTTTCAAAGGCCGGTTTAACTATTACGTCAAAAAAGCCTGCAACTTGAAAAGCCAGTTTAGGGCATGGATGGCATAAAGCTGTCTGGTCACTCTCTCATCTGGACAAAGTGGACACAAACCGGCCTTTGAAAAGCCAGTTTGTGGTGACAGGTGACAAACCGGAGCTTTAAACTCTGGTTATACTAAATTTGTAAAAACCTTAAAAAAAAAAAAAAAAAAAAATTATAAGGTTTTGTGTGTGTTTGGGTTTACCGGTGAGGGAGAGTATTCTGACTTTATATTTATGTACGTGGTCCAGCCGCTAATAACCATTCCAACCCATCCCTAGCCACTACAAGCTTAGTACACGAGACTTTTAACAAGAATATCAAGACCACAACCACCGGACTATATATCTTGTGACTAGCTAGGTAGCTAGTTTCTATCAAAGAATAAGTTGATAACTGTTAGTATAGCTACCTATGTTTATAACTGTATAACATCTAAAGTAAAAATAAGAAAGCTTAGTGATACAAGCTAAAGAATAAAAGCTTCTAAACAACCACGTACTGTACCTTCAATAATCATAGAGAATATGGGTAGAGGAAGAGTAGAATTAAAGAGAATTGAGAATAAAATCAACAGGCAAGTCACTTTCGCCAAACGTCGAAACGGGCTTTTGAAAAAAGCTTACGAGCTTTCTGTTTTATGCGATGCTGAAGTCGCTTTGATCATCTTCTCTAACAGAGGCAAACTATATGAATTTTGTAGCAGCTCAAGGTAAATTTCAATTAAATCTATAAATATGTCAAGTTGTGATTAGTTATATCCTATTTGCTATATTTGTGAATGTTTTTAAGTTTATGGTACAGATCTGCAAGTGGAAAACCATGAAAAGAAGAAATTTTACTACTTCTTATATGTATTTTTATGTATATGTACTTATATTTATGTATAAATGCTTGGACATTTTTGTTTCTTGTGTTATGATCATAAGGTTTCTATATTGGATTGATTTTTACACAAGCATAAAGTGATGAAAATTGTACAAAACTTGAAAAGGAATTTTTATCATGAACTTGAGTTTTCATTTCATGGCAGATCGAATGTAAATATAAAGATATAAGAATATAACTTCTCTCTCTTGCTTTCTCTATGCTTCTTTTTGTTGTGACCTTTTTTTATTATAAATAAAAATAAATATACAATATACAATTCAAGTTCTTAATTATGTTTTCAGATATATAATTAACCCCTGATCAGATCTAACATGTTTCAAGCTTTAGGGTTTGTTTGGCTATCTTTTTTTTCTAGGTTGGTGTTGGGTTGTTGTATTTGAAGTTTTTAGCTTAACTTCTAGTTATTACACACATTTTCCATATTTTACTGCAAATTTAGTTAAACATTGTAAATTTTTGTGTATGATAATACAAGTATCCAAGTAAGTCCAGGAAGTTTTTTAATTCAGACACTACTATAATTTTGTGCTTATTTAATTTGTTGTTTAATTTGTTCATAGCTTTTGTTTTAGGAAATCATCTGCATTAAAACATCACCTAATTAATTAAATCTTCATAGTTGTTGGCTCAAAATTTTGTGGTCATATGAGCTTACTCAATATCTGTTTTGTTCATCTTTTAAGACATCAAATACATATTAGGGATTTATGTTTTTTTTCGAGAATCACTAATTTTATTCGCACTCAAATTTTCACAACTGAGAATTACATCGATTGTTTGCGCGCTTGCTTGATATTATAAATTGTACTAGCTTATTAATTGTTAATTGAAGGCATTTGAGTTTCTATATTTGATCAACTTTAAGTATTTGTCTAGCAGCATGCTAAAAACGATCGAGAGGTATCAAAAATGTAGCTATGGAGCACCAGATCAGACGAATGTTTCGGCCAGGGAGGCGCTGGTGAGTTTTCTTTTCTCTGTGTTTTTTTCCTTTTCTTTTTATTTGAATTCGGATTCGGATATAATAAATAATATAAAAAATAAAAATATAGTTATGTGAATATTTATCAAGACAACCTGAGATAAACTTCAAGAATATAAAGACACCTCAACAAAGATTACCCCACCAACCCTGTGAAAACAACAAAACAAACATGGATTTATGATTGAAAAACATTCCTAAAATTGAAAGTCTTTAAATGAGATAATTTTGGGAGATTTGAAGTATTGTCTTTACAAACATATACTAGTATAGTATTGTTTTACCTAACAGAAGTTTTAGTGAACTAATACCTAACCTATTTAATGGCTGATAATTAGTCAGCTTTTTTATACCATTTGAAGTTTCGGATTGATAGTAGTTGCAATGAATCATATCACACAATAGGTAATCTTCATGTCCTACCTTGATTCATGCCAAAGTGATCTTACATAAGATCTGGATATTGTTGTTTATAAAAACAATAAAGAATTTATACTACAAGGTTATGTTTGCACGTCCTAGATCAATTTGGAAACTGCCTGCAAAAAATGAACTATTTTATGTAAAGAGGCTAAACATTTGATTTATTAAAAAATAAATAAATAAATAAATAAATAAATAAATAAATAAAAATAAAAAACTGTATATAGTTTAGAGGTTCATAATGTTAGACATAGATATGCAACTCATAAATTGAAGAAGTGTCACCTGTCTTTTAATAATGTTGACACCAAAAAGATTAAATCCTTTGGTCTTTACATTGCTTCCTTGGATAATTTCATGATTATGTTCTGATCCATAAAACTTTCCTCATGATCACCATCCATACCAAGTTCCAAACTTGCACATTGTGCAAAACCACGTGTCAATCACTCAGAAGCCTAAATTTGGCATTTCAAGATTTTCATGATAATAAATAGTTACATTTTGCATTAGTTTATTGTTTTCACAAAACTGATTCCACCCCCTAGTCATGAACCCAAACTACTGATTATGAATCATAGGAAGTTAGATTCACCTAACCATTTGTAAACCCTAGATTTCATTTCGGCATCGAAGGAAAATATTAAACGACAATCTTATTAGGTATAACGAGTCTATTTCTTACTAACATCACTTGGTGTCAACTCGTTTAATTTGAAAATGTAACCTACAAGAAAAACAACAATTCACCACCGAGGCATTTGCCTGAGTGGTATCGCGGTGGTGTTTAACACCCTCGCCGGGTAAGAGGTCCAGGGTTCGAACCTGGCTTCTGAATGACCAAATTAAACATGGACTGAAATAGGCTCCATTGAAGTTAGCCCAAAGGGAAGGTTTTACCGACCCGATCCGGGACTAAGGTCCGGCCCGCCTGCCCCTCGGGATGGTTTAAGGGTTCGGATCCCTGTGATCGTGGTTCGGGTTTTCTGCCCGAACGTGTGTGTGTGTGTGTGTGTGCAAATGATGACTAGGCTTCGGTCCGGACTGATGCAATCTTGCCGTTCAAAAAAAAAAAAAAAAACAACAATTCGCCCTATCATAAGTCGTAGCTGCATCGATTAATATGTGTCAACTACTGTATGGTGAAATATATTGATTACTCACAACTTTAAGTTTATAAGCTTGGCCGGAGGTTTATTCGGAAGCAATCTCTCTATCCGTCGAATAAAGAGATGGATGACTTTCTCTACTTTTGAGAGTATTTTCACTCTGGGCGGAGAATTGACTTGTATTTATTCTCCGATAGGAGAAAGATTGTCGAGATCTCACCTCCCACATACACCACTTACGTGTTGTTGTTGTTGTTGTTGTTGTTGTTGCTGCTGCTGCTGTTGTTGTTGTTTATAAGCTATTTACACTTCATTTTTCTAAGCAATGTGCAAAGGGATGTTACAAACTCTTCCACTTTACACTCTTAACACCCTTGCCAGGGCGAAACCGAAACAATACTCATGATCCATATCCTTTGAGATGCACGCAGTGGCGTACTTTCAGGAGTTTTTTTACCGATGCCAAAGTTTTTTTCACTAATATGATTGAATAGTGAACTGGTATGAAACATCGTCAAAGCGTTGACAAAATTGACAATATACATCAATAAACACACATAATAGTTTAACACGTCAAACTTTAAATTATTTTCTCCAATTATCTATAAGAGATAGAATTTTCAAATCTATGACTCTTGATTTGTATAATTGAAAGTCATCGGCATCAATTTTTTGTACAGGTTAGTATAATTAACACTTTTATTTCTCAATCAAGCATAACTCAGTTATAAACATATATACAAAGATTTGGATCTTCGGAGTCAGATGATCCCGACCGCCCCAAGGTAGATTCTCCACTGTAAGCACGAGTCACGTGCCCGTCACCACGAGAGGCTACAGTGGCGACTCTATGCTGTAACCCGTGAGGGTACGGGACCCCGCTAGTTTGAAAATTATCAGTAGAAAATACCTTTTAAATTTGTATAAGATACCACAAAATTTAACTGGACGACCCCATATATGTTTTAAAATTATAGTTTTTTCTTTAAAATGTATATGACACTACTATATTTAACGACTCGGACCCAATATATTTTCAGAACTTGTAATTTTTTGAAAGTAACTACCACTAAATAGCATTCAAATACAATTAGTAATGAAATTTTTTTTTTAGGACCCAATTGAATTTTCATCTAGTAATCGCTAGTGAGAGGCTATAACTCTTAGAGTTATTGACCAAAACTCTCACTTTCAAACGAACTATAACAATTCACTCTCAAAAAAAAAAAAAAAATATTGTAAAAAAATGCTTTTTCAAGTTGCAAGGTCCCTTGCGACTTGTGTAAGGATATTAGGACCCAAAACAACGCAAGTGATTCAACAAGATCACTCATCGATAGTAATTCTACAAGATTACTAACCCACTTAATGAACGAAAGATTATAAATGCAAGAAATGTAAATCGACACAAGAGATAACGTGGTTATATGCAATCGTTGTGATTGCTTTAGTCCACGGACCAACTAGAGAATGTATTTACTGAATATTTGTGGTGTGTTTACAATGAGTTACAAGAGGGTCTATTTATAGAATGGTTTAAGGATTAAGCTAAAAAACAATTCCTTGAAGCTTCATGTGAGTTTCCTGACAGCTTCATGGAGGCTACATGTGAGTTTCCTGACAGCTTCGTGGAAGCTACATGTGAGTTTCCTAACAACTTCGTAGAAGCTTCGTGTGAGTTTCCTGGAATCTTCCCTCTAATTGTTTAAAGTTCTCCATATCTCCAACAATCTCCCACTTGGAGACTTTGAACAAACCCAACCTTCGTCAACCCAAAATATCAACGATCTAACCAAGAACGTTAAACCACCATTATACCGCCAAACTCCATTTGGGACACGCACACTCAACACATACTTCGGATGAGCAGTCTTTCGATACAAGGTCTTCAACACTACTTGTTAGAATTGAAACATTAACTCTCTAATTCTCTAGTTGGGGTCTTCTCTCATCAATTCATTAGAAGACCAATTGAGGTAATGCAAAACCTCAATTTCTCTGTCGTAACAACCTTAGTAAACATATCAGCAGCATTCTTCGTACCAAGGATTTTCTCCAATAATAAAGTACCATCATTTATATGTTGTCGAATAAAATGATACCTTATCTTGATGTGTTTCGTACGACTATGAAACACCGGATTTTTCCCAAGATAAACCGCACTTTGATTATCACAATTCAAGACGCAATAGTCTTGTCTTTTACCCAACTCACCTAAGAAGTTTTTCAACCAAACAAGCTCTTTAGAAGCTTCTGCAATAGCCATATATTCGGCTTCGGTGGTTGATAAAGCAACACTCTTTTGTAGTCGAGACATCCAACTAACCGCCGTCTTCCCTATTGTGAAAACATAACCCGTAGTGCTTTTCCCCGAATCATCACATCCACCCAAATCAGCATCCGCATAACCCTAAGTATGAGATTGTTTTTGGAGAAACACAATCCCATATTAGAAGTACCTTTCAAATAACGAAGCAACCATTTAACCGCTTCCTAATGCTCTTTCCCCGGATTTGACATATAACGACTTACAACTCCCACTGCTTGAGCAATATCGGGTCTTGTACAAACCATGGCATACATAATACTACCCACGGCCGATGCATATGGAACTTTTTCCATATCCGTTTTGTCTTTTACCGTCTTTGGTGATTGACTTTTCGATAACTTAATCGTGCTACCCAAAGGCATAGAACGAGCTTTTGAATTCTCTATATTAAACCTCTCTACTACTTTCCCAATATATTTGGATTGAGACAAGTATAGAGTACCTTTCACACGATCATGCACAATACTCATGCCAAGTATTTGCCTAGCACCACCAAGATCTTTCATCTCGAATTCACGGGAAAGTAATCCCTTTAACTTGTTAATTTCGGACATGTTGGAACCTGCAAGTAACATGTCATCAACATACAACAATAAGATTATATAAGAAGACTTGAGTTTCTTCAAGTAGCAACAGTGATCCGCTTCACATCTTAAGAAACCAATCTCTTTCATAAAATCATCAAACTTCAAGTACCATTGCCGAGGTGCTTGCTTCAATCCATACAAACTTTTCTTTAGCTTACAAGCCCACTTCTCTTTACCCTTTACCTCAAAGCCCTCAGGTTACCTCATGTAGATCTCTTCAACAAGATCACCATGCAAGAATGCGGTCTTCACATCTAGTTGCTCTAGATGCAAGTCTTCGGATGTAACCATAGAAAGTACCAAACGGATAGTAGTCATTTTAACTACTGGTGAAAATATCTCTTTGTAGTCAACCCCTTCCTTTTGTTGAAAGCCTTTGACTACCAAACGAGCCTTGTACCTTTTCTTGCCATCCAACTCATTCTTGATTCGACACACCTATTTACTTTGCAATGCCCTTTTATCATGAGGTAACTTCACTAGTGACCAAGTTTTATTCTTCTCAAGTGACTCCATCTCTTCTTTCATGGCAAGCTCCCATTGTATGGATTCTTTTGTCTTCCTTGCCTCAAAGTAACTTTCGGGTTCACCATTCTCGGTATAGAGCAAGTAGTTTGCTGATGGAGAATACCTAGGATTAGGTTTGGGCACTCTAGTCGAGCGTCTTAGTGTAGGAGCAACCGAAATGGTTGGACCGGTTTCATTTGTGTCCTCCTCATCACTAGAACTCGCACTATGTTCGGAATCATCACCGCTTTCCGAATCATTTCCATCATTAGCATTTTCTGACACCTCACCGTTAATTGGCAATTCATTGTTACCCGTACTCCCACTAGAACCTGCAAGATCATCAATAGAAACATCGTCAAAAGTAACATGATCCGGTTTAGGACTCCCCGTTTCCGGTTTGCCAAAAACCGAATCTTCATCAAAGGCAACATCACGAGAACGAATCACTTTTCTAGCCTCGTTATCCCAACAACGATAACCCATTTCATCCGACCCGTAACCTACACTTCTTTGACTTAGCTTCAAGCTTGTCTCTATCCGCATCTTTGGTCTTCACATATGCATTACACCCAAAGATCCTAAGGTGATTATAACTCACCTTCTTACCTTGCCATTCTTCCTCGGGAATTCGGAAACCCAACGGTGTTGAGGGTCCCCTATTTATCAAATAAGACGCCGTGTTAACCGCATCCGCCCAAAACATTTTAGGAAAACCGGCATGTAGTCTCATACTCTTTGCCCTTTCATTTAACGTACGATTCATATGTTCGGCGACCCCATTGTGTTGCGGTGTCTCCGGTACCGTTTTTAACATTCTAATACCGAGCTTTGCACAATGGTCTTTAAACTCAAGACTACCATATTCCCCTCCATTATCCGACTTCAAGCACTTGACTTTCAAATTAGTCTCATTTTCTACCATAGCTTTCCACTTCACAAATGTATTAAATACATCAGATTTAGCTTTAAGAAAATAAACCCATACCTTTCGAGTGGAGTCGTCAATGAAGGTGACATAATAGCGAGAACCTCCATGTGATTCTACATTGGTTGGACCAAACACATCCGTATGAACAAGCTCCAATTTCTCCAACTTAGGAGCATTTCCCGATTTCCCAAAAGTCACCTTCTTTTGCTTCCCATATACACATGGTTCGCAAAATCCAAGTTCTATCTTTTTCAAATCTGGAATTCTCCCACTCGAAACAAGCATCTTCATACCCTTCTCACTCATATGCCCGAGTCTTCGGTGCCATAGAGTTGATTCGGACTCAACATTAACCGTAGCAACCACCGTGTCTTCATCAAACACTTTAACCATATAAAGAGTTCCCCTTTTATGTCCACGAGCCACGACACAATTACCCTTAACCACCTTCCATTGGCGGTTTTCAAAAGTAACCGCGTTACCTTCATCATCTAATTGACCAACCGAAATAAGTTTCCTTTTTAATTTAGGAATGTACCTTACGTTTTTCAAGGTCCAATTAGAGCCAAGAGTAGTCTTCAATACAACATCTCCAATGCCCTCTACATTGAGTTTTTTGTCGTCCGCCAATCTCACCTTGCCTTGATATGAACGGAAATTCTTCATCATGCTTTTGACATGAGTAGCATGAAACGAAGCTCCCGAATCCAAAATCTAAGACTCCATAGAATTTTCAACACTACATAAAAGTGCATCATCACTTTCTTCCGCGGTCAAGTTCACACCTTTCGCCGGACCATTTTTACAATTCCTTTGAAAGTGCCCTTTTTGATTGCAACCCCAACAAACAGCTTCACTTCTATCTTTCGATGGATACCTCTTCTTAGACTTCTTTCTACTCTTCTTCTCACCGCGATCAAATTTCCTACCACGGTTGTCGGTAATTAACAAAGAACCGGATGTCGATTCCCCCGAGTTTCTCCTACGAGTATCTTCACCAAGAATCAAATCCCTTATTTCTTCAAACGCTAGCTTAGTAGTTCCCGTAGAGCTACTAACTGCGGTAACCATACCCGACCAACTTTCCGGTAATGATGAAAGCAAGATTAGTGCCTTTAACTCATCATCAAACACAATATCTACCGATGCTAACCTTGATATGATGTTGTTGAACTCGTTGATATGATCTGTTGCACTCGTACCTTCCTTCATCTTCGTATTGAACAATTATTGCATTAGAAAAACCTTTTTAGAAGCGGTAGGTTTCTCATACATGTTAGAGAGTGCTTTCAAGCAAGCAAACGTCGTCTTCTCATTCACAACATTGTATGCAACGTTCTTAGCAAGTGAAAGACGAATAGCGCCCAAAGCTTGACGATCCAAAAGCGTCCAATCGGCATCGTTCATGCTTTCAGGCTTGGTCTCTAACAAGGGTTGGTGTAGCTTCTTTTGATACAAGTAATCTTCAATTTGCATCTTCCAAAAGCCAAAGTCTCTCCCATCGAATCGGTCGATTCTAAACTTTCCGTCTTCCGCCATCGTTCCCTTAACGAAACCTTTTGCTCTGATACCAGTTGTAAGGATATTAGGACCCAAAACATCGCAAGTGATTCAACAAGATCACTCATCGATAGTAATTCTACAAGATTACTAACCCACTTAATGAACGAAAGATTATAAATGCAAGAAATGTAAATCGACACAAGAGATAACGTGGTTATATGCAATCGTTGTGATTGCTTTAGTCCACGGACCAACTAGAGAATGTATTTACTGAATATTTGTGGTGTGTTTACAATGAGTTACAAGAGGGTCTAATTATAGAATGGTTTAAGGATTAAGCTAAAAAACAATTCCTTGAAGCTTCATGTGAGTTTCCTGACAGCTTCATGGAGGCTACATGTGAGTTTCCTGACAGCTTCGTGGAAGCTACATGTGAGTTTCCTAACAACTTCGTAGAAGCTTCGTGTGAGT
Source organism: Rutidosis leptorrhynchoides (assembly GCF_046630445.1). NCBI lineage: Eukaryota > Viridiplantae > Streptophyta > Magnoliopsida > Asterales > Asteraceae > Rutidosis > Rutidosis leptorrhynchoides. The sequence goes on along the minus strand of NC_092337.1, from coordinate 409,720,954 downwards.
TTCCTGGAATCTTCCCTCTAATTGTTTAAAGTTCTCCATATCTCCAACAACTTGTTTCAATTTTGTAATAAGTTTTGTAAACTTTTAAACAATAGGATCAAGGTTACAATTTATAGTGAAAAGTTGAATCTTTTCCTATACCGAACAACTTGATGGAACGTTCCATGTCGTGTTTTACGAACACACCCTCGCGATCCGCGAGATTCTTGATCTTCCAGACTACAAAACTCTCGACTACCTTTCTCTCGTTTTGACCTCGTGCCTCGCGTATCTTTCAGAGCTCCTGATTTGCGACACAAGCATGTGATCCGAGTGCAACCATCTGCTCGATCTTCATCTTCATTCAATCTTCACATTCAACGGATGTGACACGAATTGTTACACTAGTCATATGCTTTAGTTATTCATGTGAATTCTGAGCACCTCATTACCAACTCTGTTGAACAACCCCGATGTATACGTAAACATATAACTAAACATGACCCTAAAATGTAACCAAAAACGTAAAGCATAGACCATAAACATAAACTGTAAAGGTAAAAAGTAAATGTAAAACCTAAATGTAAACTGAATTCGTTGAACGTAACTAGAAGTAAAATGTAAACGTAATGTACACACACACACACACACACACACACACACACACACACACACACACACACACACACACACACACACATATATATATATATATATATATATATATATATATATATATATATATATATATATATATATATATATATATATATATATATATATATGGGGGTAGGATCAAGAGGGAAGTAACCAATCGGGGGGAAGCGGGGGGAAGCAAATTTTTTTTTTCTTTTTTTGAAAAAACTTTGTTCACGAACATTATAGATGAGATGAAAATATGAACATTTAGTAGAGACACTTTGTGATAAATGTTTTTATTTTGGCGGGAAAACGCTCGAAGAAGTAATATATAACAAATATCGTGTTTTTCGAGCGTATTTTGAGGTTTTAGCTATTGGGGTTTAGATATTAGGATTTAGATATTAGGGTTTATAGGGTTTAGATATTAGGGTTTAGAAATTTAGGGTTTAGGGTTTAGATTTATGGTTTAGATTTAGGATTTAGATTGAGTTTTTAACAAGAACGGTTTAGAGTTTAGGGTTTAGGGTTTAGGCATAAACCCAAAACATCAAACCCTAAACCTTAAACCCTAAACCCTAAACTCTAAATCGGGCTAAATTTTACTTCACAAAACATGGAAAAAAAACGTTCATATTCTTCACGAACAATATTATCTTGAATGTTATTTTTGTCGATCGTTTTCCCGCCTAAATAATAACATTCATCACGAAGTGTCTCTTCTAAATGTTCATATTTTCGTGTGATCTTGACGCCGGAAAAAAAATTCAAAAAAAACGAAAAAAAAAAATTCGCTTCCCCCCGCTTCCCCTCGATTGGTTACTTCCCCATTGATCCTGTCCCTATATATATATATATATATATATATATATATATATATATATATATATATATATATATATATATATATATATATATATATATATATAAAGCTTGGCTTGCGTGGTATGGAGTGAGATCCAACTTAGAGTACTGCCATCCGAGGTTCGATTCTCACTCCAAACATGGAGTTTCCAACCTTTGATGGTACTGCCAACATTAATGCGATTTGGAAAGGTCTCCAGTAGGTTTTCCCGACCTTCGATGGTACTGCCAACATCGTCGCGATTTGTGTTTCCTCCTAACGCACGTGTGTGTAGCAAATGAGAGCATTCGATGTCGATATCGTCGTTCAAAAAATAAAACATATGCAATTATAAAGAATAAATATATGAAATGATAAAATATAAGAGCATTGGGTGTCGTGTGGTCAATTTTTTGTGTCTTTGATAACTGGACGTTGACTGGACCGACACTGAAACATCGGGGAAAAACTTTAAAAGTCGTTCAGTGTCGGTTTTCAGTGTTCTAAAGAGAGAAAATATTTATCATGTATTACTTTTTAGTTATTCGTTTATATATTTTTAGTTAGATAATTTATATTAGTCAATTTATTTTATTTATAGTTAATTTATTTTAGAAATAACACACTTAAAAATAACACAACACAAAATAAAACAACGAATACATAAAGTTCTAAATACTATTACATAAATTAAAACTACGAGTATACAATAAAATAAACTGCTAAAATACTAAACGTTACATAAATTAAAAACGAGTATATTAAATTACTAAATCGTATCCTAAAATACAAATTCAAATTTCCTCAATCCTCTCATCACTGACGTGTTCGTCCTCATCACTACTCTCGTTATTGCAGAAAGGATGAAAACTTTCATCTATGAATTAAAAGATACAATGCAATTTGGATGTCGTATATCTTGGCTTCCCCAACGAGTTCATATTATTTTTCCGAATGTGAAAAAAATAGAAATATTTGTTTAGTCGTTGAAATACAAAACACCCGAGTGCAAAAAAAGTATTTCTTCGGTAAAAAAACGTATACAATGTTGATAAATTAACGTCACGAACGTTTATATCATTTAACGATTTTTTCTCTTCACCCGTATGTTTCTTTTTATCCGAGTCTAATTCACTCTCAAAATAAGCGTCGATTGATACGATACCGTTGTTGGATTTAGACTTTTTTTTTTTGTTTGTTAAAGGAATTTGTTAAAATTGGGGTTGTGTTTTAGAGAGAAATGATATTCATTAATAGAGAGAGGTTGCCCTAAGCTAGATCCATCAACATATATCATATATAAGCTCATGAGTTTCTACGTTACTCTAAAATCAATTAGTAATAAAAGTAGGTTTGTCTAAACTTATATGCATATATTTCTTTGTATCAGTTTCCGATGTAGGTCCATTGTGCATTTTCTTAACCCATTGACATGCCTTAATTAATCTTAAAAAGTCAACTACCCACACACCCAATTGACACGCCTTAATTCAAAATTGTATACAATTCTTTCATCTTAGAAATTGAATGTTTGCTGGGCCAATGCCCCTTTGATATTAATCTGAGTAATTTAACATTAACATGACCATGGTTATTGTTATAGGACTTCAGTGATACTGGTAGTAATAACTATAACTAGTAGTAATAATCAGATAAAAAGAAGCAATTTACTAACTTTTTTTCTGTAACTGTATAGTAAATACTTATCAAATTTGCATTCTTAAAATTATTTACTAAGTGATCCCACCCTTTCATTAACATTTTTAGCCATTAGTTAGATCAATGTTCTAGCAACTTGTGGAATTCACTCTCTAAGTTCATTGTAACAAACTATTCAGTTTCAATACAACTTGTGACTCTTTCATCTCAATCTTATTCTATACAATCACATACACAATCTAGATATGAATTTGTGGTCCTACAGATCTAGTATTTAATTTCGTTTATTCGAGTTACAGGAGATAAGTAGTCAGCAGGAGTATTTGAAACTTAAGGCACGGTACGAAGCCCTACAACGATCGCAGAGGTAACAAAACTGGATAACAAAAGAGTGCCAAAATTTGTTTTATCCTTTTTCTTTTCCAAACTAGCTGCAGAAAATAAACGGTCGACCCGAAATACTTTTTGGCCCAAAAGTTTCAAAAAGAGGGTCAAGTATATGACAGTTCACAAGTTATATTATTTCAAAATAGAATCACACATTTCGGATAAAAGATATGGAAAGTTTTTGTATTTTTGCATTATTGAAGTACATTTTGTAAGATTTGTAACAACTATTGATCTATCTAGAATGGATTCAATAATAAGCAAATGGGCTGATTGTCTCATCTTTTATTAAAATAGACTCAAAATTTTTAATATTTGATTTGCTTGTAATCGACATTTAGGAATCTACTAGGTGAGGATCTTGGCCCTTTACACTGCAAGGAGCTCGAGTTGCTAGAAAAACAGCTCGATACGTCTCTCAAACATATCAGATCAGCCCGGGTAATAAACTTAACATTATAACCTAGTACCGTAATAATCTACACTTGATCAAGTGAAACAGCATTTTAACATAATTAATTAATGAACTTACAGACACAGCTGATGTTGGACACACTTTCAGATCTTCAAAAAAAGGTAACAGACTGTCACATGAAAAAAAGGTCGAAGGTTTTCCCTGTTCGGACTACCCGGGAGGGCGAGTAATCCGACCTCATATTCTGATGTACGCAGCCCAGCAAGATTACTCCCTGGCTGTTTCCAAACCATCCCTGGCCACCACTAAATATTCTCCCTAAACGGGATTCGAACATGTGACAGTGTGACTGTGTGTGAGACTGTCACATGCCGGTTTTTATATATCTTATGCACTCTTATGATTGTTGTAATTCTACAGGAACTTGCACTAAATGAAGCAAACAGGACCTTAAAGCAAAGGGTATGTTAATTATTTCGAAATTCTAAGGTCACAATTACTCTGACCAATTTTTTTTTTTTTTTTTTTTTTGCTACAAGCCCATAATATATATTTTGCTTAAGCAAATTAATAACATAAGTGCAGTGGTATGTAAAATTGGTTTGCAGTTGATAGAAGGAAATCAATTTGACTCGCTACAATGGTATCCACATGTACAACAAGAAGTATGCTATGACAGACACCCTGCACCTCAACATCAGACCGATGAAGCCTTCTTTCAACCGCTAGAATGTGGACCAAGTTTGCAAATCGGGTACATACTAATCACATTTTTCTTATTTGACCCTTTTGATACATATTACACAAACCAAATTGTCCTGTATCTAAACAAAATTATGAGGTTTTCTCTGTTCGGGTTGTCCGGAAGAGTGAGTATTTTTACTTTGGTGTACACGGCCTAACCGAATTAATCTGTGACCCTTTCTAAACCTTCCTTGACCACTACAAGATTTGAACCCGAGACCTCTTGCAAGGATCTTAGGCGCCAACCACTAGGCTCTTAGTGATGGCTAAATCGTCCTGTATTTAAACAAGCAGTTCACATTGTCATCTAATATTGCACTTGAATTTTTAGGTATCAAACAGAAGAAGCAGGGCCAAGTATGAATACTAGTTACTTACAAGGATGGTTGCCATGTTGAAAAACTATGACACAATAATCAGTTTGTGGGAATGCATAAAATTGATCCCAGGTGTGTTTAATTAATCTTTATTATAAAGCACATTTAACTAATGTTAACATGAGTTCTACGTATAACGTTGAAAACTATTGTATAACTTTTATCTTATAAAAGTTTTATATATGTTAGTCGAATATATATCATGTAAAAGTTTCAATGTTTATGTATACTCTGACTTATCAGTTTAGTACTAGTTTGCTAAGTGGAATATGATCATTTCAAGTTGTATATGTACCTTTAGGACCATAAAGTTAAGTACTCCTAGGATTTTTTTCTAAACACAGTGTATAAGGATGTGTTAACATTCATAAAACTGTTGTACGTAACAATTAATCATTACTTTAATTTAGGATTTATATAATAATTTTCTGCTTGTTAACGATCACTATAAAGCTCATTTCAATAAGAAATCTATTTAAAAATTTATACTCCGTATAAGGATAAGTAACCAAGGATAAGATTAGATCACTCGTATGTGTGGTTATTAGTTAAAATTCATAAATGTTGCGTAACAATTAAAAATAAACATATTTTATTATATTATAAACTTTCAATTAAACATTCACTCGATTAATGTTTCTCAACAAGATTCAATTACACCACTAATAATTGTCAAATAAATAATTCACAAAGTGGAGTTTCGGTATACCTTTAGCAAACGATGCAAGAACGGTAGAAAAAGGTGTACACGTATAGGTTGAAACATATATTCAAAAGTACTGAATTTCTCTATGATTGATCCACACATCACGTCGAACAACACCAACCAAATGCTAATCCGAATATAACCCGGAAGTAATACTACTACTACTATATTACTTGATAGTTAATACCCTTTAAAAGGGTAAAAACATAAACCCCTTTTGTTTTAATGTTGTCGACCAATACAATAGAAAGAAGAAATTAATTTATGATTTCTTTTCTAAAAATCCACCTCGTGCCTATAATTCAATTAGGTCTCACCGTAACTAAAAAATAATGAAGAGTGTTTGCAAGCTCATTGGATGACATGACTTAAATTTGACTGGTATTTTGAAAAATTTTGTGTTAAAAAATAATGCATGCATACAAGATTCGCTACACTATTAGTTAAAAGTCATTTTAGCCAATTATATATGTAGATCATGTTTGTGTGTCTAAGGGGTTCATGTTTAGCATTACTTTCGGGTTATATTCGGACTAGCATTTGTTTGGTGTTGCTCAACGTGTTGTGTGGATCAACCATAGAGATATTCATCCTTTTGAATATATATTTCGACCTAGACGTGGACACATTTTCTACCATTCTTGCATCGTTTGCTAAAGTTATATCTAAAATCCACTTTGTGAAGTATTTATTTGACAATTATTAATGGTGTAATTGGATTTTGTTGGGAACCGTGAATCGTGTGAATGTTTAATTAAAAGTTTATAATATAATAAAATATGTTTATTCTAATTGTTCCAGTGAGTTTATAAATTTTAAAGTGTACACAGTTATCCTTCAGTAATAAGCGGTGGCGAATCTAGGATGAAAACTTAATGGGATCCCAATTTTTTGCGAACTTAATTATATCTTAAGGGTACTTTAGTGGTTGTTTAACCCAAAAACCATAAATTTTAAGAATATATGGGATCCTATAATTAAATTTAGTAGTGTCCTATACAATCAGAAAAATACATTTTGTAAATTTTTTTAATGTAATGGGATCATAGGACCCCGCACCCTTAAGGGTGGAGTCACCAGTGGTATTAAGTATTATATCATGCTTCTTATTCTTTTTTTTTCTTTAAAAAAAGAAGTCTATCCCATGAGTGTTTAATGCAAGATAAGGCCACTCGTAGAGGTGCCTGGATTTTTTGGCATGCTGAGGGTGGGTTGGTAGTTGACGCTAACGTGTCAAATGTGATGGAATATGGGGAATAGTGAGGTGGCGTGATGGAGTGGGGTGATGTTATTTTAATTTCATTTTAGTTTTCTTCAAAGTAAAATGCATTTTATTTTTTAATGGAATCAGTGCCGTTTATGATGAATCAAACAACAATGAATGGCTTAAAATGCTATTGCCGTTGTTGGAACCTTCAACACAAAAAATGTGTGTCATATCCACATATCGTATGAAGTAACAACCTCAAGTATGATCAACGGATGTTTTTGAAGACCACTAGTGTATTGACCTTTCTATGCAATCAGACAATTCTTCTATTCTCAGTGTATACAATCTATGCTTCCAAGCATCCCCTTAAAACCATGCCATTCTTCATGTGCTCTGTACAGGCCTTCAATACCTTGTGTCATTGGTTGTCTCAAATACTCTCGTGTGTACAGATCCAACATACACATATCTAGACACATGGCTGACATCTTCTCGCTCTTTCAAGTACTCATCAAACATATCAGCTGATCTACCTTACACCAGTTGGCGTATTACATGAAAGGACCCGTTCATACCGATTATAAACGATTCACAATAGTTGATTTCATTGCGGGGTATTTAACCTCTATATGATACATTTTACAAACATTGCATTCGTTTTTAAAAGACAAACTTTCTTTACATCGAAAGTTGACGGCATGCATACCATTTCATAATACTTCCAACTATAATTGACTTAATAATAATCTTGATGAACTCAACGACTCGAATGCAACGTCTTTTGAAATATGTCATGAATGACTCCAAGTAATATCTCTAAAATGAGCAAATGCACAGCGGAAGATTTCTTTCATACCTGAGAATAAACATGCTTTCAAGTGTCAACCAAAAGGTTGGTGAGTTCATAGGTTTATCGTAAGCAATAAAATTTATCATTTTGATAGATCACAAGATTTAAATACAGTACACCTATCTCGTGTATAAAACCATTTTTCATAATGATTAGCAGAGTAGGTTCGTATCCTTTTCTCCCCCGTAGGTTGCCTCGCGAATATTTAATAACCGTCCACATATCTCGTGCACAAAAATAACATACACATAACCTGTGTATAAAATCATTCTCTCGATACATAACATTCACTTTGCTTTCATTGCTTGGCTCGGTAATCGGCCTTAACATATAATGCGCATCAATAATATCCCCAAAACAGAACATCTCGTCTGTATAAATATATAAACTTTGAAGTACTAAACATCACGCCCACTAGCTCTTTCGTCTAGTGAACATTCTGGGTGGGGGTGTTAAACCCGGTAGCTACCTTTAGGATTCGCGTGAATTAGGGTCATACCCGATTCTAATTCTTAGGTTACCAAGCAATAATAATCAGGGAAAAAATATTCACAACAATTAGTGGCAATTATCACGTCCAACTAATTGAATCATAATCCACAGAACTTCCGTCTGCATAATAATTCATTCGAGGAATGTTTTGCTTGTGTCTATCTCGTCAAACATTTATAAAAGTATCTCATGTATTCTCAGTTCAAAATTATAGATTTCAAAAGCATTTAAATAAAACAGTTGTAAAATATAGCGCATGTATTCTCAGTCCCAAAAATGTAAAGAGTAAAAGGGAGCAAATGAACTCACTATACGATATTTTGTAGTAAAAATATGCATATGACGGAACTGAACAATGCAGGGTTGGCCTCGGATTCACGAACCTATATCATTTATATGTATATCAACACATATAATGGTAATCGAACAATTCTAGGTATTGTTATTAATTGTTATTTTAGTAACTTGTACGTTTCATTAATAACTAAATTAACTATATTTATTTTTATATACATTAAATACATAATTAATATTTATTACAAACATATTAATATAGTTATGTTTTATGTAAATAATTTATTTTTATATAGAAAATCTTTATTTGATATATTAATAATACTAATAATAATAATGATAAAAATAATAATATTAGTGTTAGAAATAATAAAAATGATAATAAAAGTAATTATGATAAAAATAATGATAATTCTAATAATAATAATAATAATGATAGTTCTATTAATAAAAATGATAATTTTTATAAAAAGAAAATTAGTTTCAATAATAATACTACTTACATTAAAAATGATAATAATAATAATAATAATAATAATAATAATAATAATAATAATAATAATAATAATAATAATAATAATAATAATAATAATAATAATAATAATAATAATAATAATAATAATAATAAAAGTGAGTAATAAGTAAACTACCTCAAAGGAGTAGTCCTAAAAAAAATGCCCAAGTCCGGGTATGAACCCGCGACGTCCCGCTAACTCGAAACATACCCAAACCATCACGCCATTTAGGTTATTCCAATCTATATTGGATACGTATTATACTAAACCCGTTTTTAATTTTATTTCTGTTTCTATTTTCTTCTTTCACCTCAATCATCCTCGTGATTCATCTTATCAATATCATTCCTCACTCGTAATCGTTATCACGAATTCATAAAATCATCATTCATAACTTCATCATTATCACCATTTGTAAACGTTTTTAATAGCATCATCCTCATATCCATATCACTTATCTCGGCCCACAATACAATTTAAAAACCCAATTAAGTAATGTAATCCAATTAAATCTAGTGGCCTGTTTGGACTCCATGGGCTGTTCAACCAAAAACAAATGATACAGCAGCCCAACACATTATTAAACAAGTCCACGTTTGAGTTTAGGGAGAAAAGAAAACAAAAGTGTCGGCGGTGTTATCGAGCAGTAAAGAAAGAGGATAAAATAACGCAGCATGCTAAACTATCTTCTTTAATAATGTAAGTGGGGTTTATATTTTAGGAAGATGTCGGCCATATTATGAGGTAGCAACCTTTTATAAGTTGCAATATATTCCATAAATTAATCAGCTGAGCAGCATACATAAATTCATCATTAATTGTCAAGTCCTATCCTCATCCTCTTGATTATTATCATCGTTACTTCATAACAGAAATAGGAGTAATGAGTTTCAACAGAAAAACACTAGTAATTGTTGCAGGTGTGTTAGTTGCAGGTGGTTTTACGATTAAAAGAGGAAAGAGAGAGAAGTGGAATGTGGCGAATTGGACTGTAAAGTGTGGCAGTAAGGTTCGATGGTTGTTATGGTGATTCAAGGTATTGAAACCGAGAACGATTGCAGCAATATTCAAGGTGGTCTCAAGTAGGGGTTAAATGGGTGGTTTTTTTTTTTTTTTTTTTTTTGTAGGGTGCTCGGTTATGATGTTGGTGGTTCTCAACTGAAACAGTAATCCGAGTAGGTGCAGTGGCGGCGGATGTGGTGATTGATAATATGAAGGTTAAATGGTTTAAAGGTGGTGTCGGGTTTGATCACGATAGCAAAAAAAGCATGTAGGTTTGTGGGTTTGTCTATTGGTGGTGGTTCACGAATGAGAAAAGAACATACACAGCAGCTTAAGTTTAGAGATGGTGATGGTTGATCGAAGTAAGAAGAAGAGAGTCATGTGATGGTGTGGTTTGTGTTCTTGTAAAGTTTATAGTGGGTGGAGAAAGTGAAGGAATTGTATTCGCATCATAAAATGATCATGTATTATATAATGCTAATGTTATCGACATGAAGAATCAAGCCCAAGAAGAATCAAACAAATATATATAAAGCAGAAAGTGAAGTGTAACAGATTCGTACGATATCTACAGCAGAAGATTCGATTACAGTTTGTTTCGTAGCTTTGATTGCGTCGACAGAAGAATCAATCGGGTACAGATAAAAAAAATATATATATATATATATATATATATATATATATATATATATATATATATATATACAAGTTGAATAAATTTGATTGTTTGATATTGATATGAAATAAAATTTTGTTTTGTAATGTGAATTTATCTCGACGTGTAACAAAATTCGTATTTGTGAATTCATGCCATCGACTCTGTAAATGAGATATTTTTACAGTACTATATTCGTTTGATTTTGTTTTGTAACAACAATTGATCGACATGAAATATTCGATCAGGAAGAAATTTGAAAATAAATTAAAGTAGATTGTGATTGTCAACAGATTTGTACGATTGATTATTGATATCTAATAAACTGGAGACAGAAACAAATTTGATTACAGTCTTGATAGATATATGCAACTGAATTTGATTCGTATGATTTTATATATAATTATTATTAATAATTAATAATTATAATTATATTAATAATAATCTAAATACAAATAATCTAATATTAATAATAATAATAATAATAATAATAATAATAATAATAATAATAATAATAATAATAATAATAAGAGTAATAATAAGAGTAATAATAATAATAAGAGTAATAATAATAATAAGTCACAAAATTTTTGGTGAAATTGATAATATTATTAATGGTAAAAACAATACTAATTATATTAATATTGATAATAATATTAGTAATAATAATAATATTATAACAAATTAAATGTATCAATTTCATATTTATATATTATATATAGTAGTATTAATAATACTTATATTAATATTAACATTATTGATATTAATAATGAAGTAATAATAATAATATTAGTATAACACTATATATTTAACTTGAAACCTAAATTTAATATATTAATATTACATATTATTAATTATTTATATTTAATACTTCTATGATATATATCAAATAATTACACATTTTGAAAGTTTAATATTTATACATTTTATATATTCTTATATACATAAAATCAATAATTATGTATATCAATCATATCTATATATTATTTCAATTTATATTTTGATTTATTATATATATATATATATATATATATATATATATATATATATATATATACTTTTATTTTTATATTTAAATAGATATACATCTTTTTTACTAGTAGTTGTTCGTGAATCGTCGGGATTGGTCGAAAGTCAATTGCATATATGAAACAGTTCAAAATTTTTGAGACTTAACCTAACAGACTTTGTTTATCGTGTCGAAATCATATAAAGATTAAGTTTAAATTTGGTCAGAAATTTTCGGGTTGTCACAGTACCTACCCGTTAAAGAAATTTCGTCCCGAAATTTGATTTGGATCGTCATGGCTGACAATAAGTATGTTTTCATGACTCATACAAGTTGGAAATTAGGGTTTTATTATCAGTGAGTAATATGGATAAAACAATTTGTTTATGTGAAGATTACAAGTGAAGTTATCACAAAAGAGTGAAATGAGAAATAAAGATTCGTATTGACTTTTGACGTAGTCACAGTTGATTTACGAAATTTAAGAAATTTAAGGAAATCTTCTAATCAAAAAGAAAATGTAATAGCACGATTTATTAGCAACTGTTGGAATTACGGAAGAACAGGAATATTAAAGGAAATATATCCGTGATATGCTTAGAGCTTAAGTGGAATGAAAGAGTCGTGTAACATGGTACATGATGATGATATTGTCTGTGAATCACCACATTCCATTAGAAACTCAGCATAACTTACTGTAATATAATCACGTTGGCCAAGCATAATTATATTATACTAACTCATGCTTCGATTCCCAACACTTCTCCAGAAACCATTCATAATTCAAACTCGAATTTTACAGAAAGATAGAAACTAACCGTTTCTTTTATGATGTAACATAGATAGCACGAGGAGATTGATAATTTCGGACAAAGATATTTATAACGAAAGATACGATGATATCTTAGAATTTAAAATATTTAAGATCAGAAGATGATGAAGAAATTTGTCCGCAAGGATTTAGAATAAGTAGGAGCAAGACATTCGTTTAAAAATTTCAGTAGATACTGAATCATCTGTATTCATTAAGTACGGGTTTAGTCTTTGTGATTTCTCCACAGTCTCCTTCATGGTTTGCTCAATCTGTTTTTCAGTACCAATATTCTATTGAGTGTTTCCAACACTCCATTCTTTATCATCAAACTTTTGGCCTTTAAGACCATCTACAGTTTTGCTGCTTCATCAGCATTCAAGGTTATCATAACTGAATCACCGGTTATCAATCCGAGATGTTTCAAGAATTGTGTTTTTAGATGAATAAACGCTGATTGTAATCGTCAAGATACAAAGGATGTTTAAGATGAAATCAAGTGGCAAACTTGAAGAAATATTTAGTTTCATATGTTATTAATATGTTGTAATTGTCCAATGTTAGTAATCCAATGTTAGTAGTCCAACTGTCCGATTTATAATCTTAAAATTTTAATTATTTAAGATTAGAAGATGATGATGAATTTTTTTTTATAGTTAATTAATTGGTTACTAATCAATTTTATTTTATTCATTATTTTCTTCATTTATGCCACTTGTCAAATCTTGACTTGGATTTTGATCGATCAAAACCCGAATATGAAATTGAATTTGAATTGAAAATGGTTGTTCTTCGGTGAACGAATATATATGTGAATGTAGGTAGGATAGTTCAACGACTGTTGAATCGGATTTAAAGAATGTACAGTATAACATGTTAATGTGAAATCTAAATATTCCTCGGGTATTACCTACCCGTTAAAATATTTCACCATTAACAGTTTGTAAACAAGAATCTTTGATGTAGAATGATACATAGAACGAATATATTCAATGTAGAACGAAGATAAATGGTGTAGAACGTCATGTAGAAAAAAATTGTACTTGAGGTACAGATTGTGGGGTTGAGGCTTGTGATGCGGATGTTGAGGCTTGTGTTGTTGGTAATATTGATGCTGTTGGTGCTGATGCTGGTGGTGCTGTTGATGTCGGTGATGTTTCTGAAGCTGGTAATTTTTGAACCATAATTTCCAAAGCCACTACTCGAGCGCGAAGCTCGTTGACTTCTTCTATTACTCCTGGATGATTGGCGGTTGGAACGAGTGGATGAATAAGGTTTAGAATAGTAGATATTATGTAATTGTTGCGAGCTATCCAGAAAATGAGGGTGATAATGGTGTTTTAGACTGGTTCGCCGGTAAGTGCTTCAGGTTCTTCGCCAAGTGGGCAATTTGGTTGATGGAAAGGATCGCCTTTTTCTCGTTTCCATTGATTAAGTTACGAACTCAGCCCCAATTCATCCAGAATTGATGATGGCTGATTGGTTGATTCATTCCGGTTACACTGCTTTCGGAGCTCGAGTGGAAATCCATATCAGAATAACTGTCAGAATCCGAGGAATTCGAACTGGTTGAGGGATTCATCTCGTGCGATCAGATGAAAGATTTTCGATATGAAATAGATTATAGGATGTAGATTAGTACCCTGCAATACATGATTTACATATGCATATATAATACTAAAATCCCATAAGTTACGGAGGAATCTACGGAAGCTGTCAGGAAAAGTTTACAGTAACAGATACGCTAAGATATGAATTTTGTCTATACACTATCGATGCACTGAATGCAATAAGATGTGTCTAGACTAAGAATGATTACCAGGTAACTTCCTAAGGATGATAAGCAAGTAATTTTCGACAAGAAATGATAAGCAAAACTTTTGACATACAGACACGGTCGAAGTCCAGACTCACTAATGCATCTAAACATCTATCAATTAGACACACTAATGCAAGACCTGGTTCTCTAAGACCACTGCTTTGATACCAACTGAAAGGACCCGTTCATGTCGATTATAAACGATTCACAATAGTTGATTTCATTACGAGGTATTTGACCTCTATATGATACATTTTACAAACATTACATTCGTTTTTAAAAGACAAACTTTCTTTACATCGAAAGTTGATGGCATGCATACCATTTCATAATACTTCCAACTATAATTGACTTAATAATAATCTTGATGAACTCAACGACTCGAATGCAACGTCTTTTGAAATATGTCATGAATGACTCCAAGTAATATCTCTAAAATGAGCAAATGCACAGCGGAAGATTTCTTTCATACCTGAGAATAAACATGCTTTCAAATGTCAACTAAAAGGTTGGTGAGTTCATAGGTTTATCATAAGCAATAAAATTCATCATTTTGATAGACCACAAGATTTAAATACAGTACACCTATCTCGTGTATAAAACCATTTTTCATAATGCTTAGCAGAGTAGGTTCGTATCCTTTTCTCCCCCGTAGGTTGCCTCGCGAATTTTTAATAACCGTACACATATCTCGTGCACAAAAATAACATACACATAACCTGTGTATAAAATCATTCTCTCGATACATAACACTCACTTTGCTTTCATTGCTTGACTTGGTAACTGACCTTAACATATAATGCGCATCAATAATATCCCCAAAACAGAACATCTCGTCCGTATAAATATATAAACTTCGAAGTACTAAACACCACGCCCACTAGCTCTTCCGTCTAGTGAACATTCTGGGTGGGGGTGTTAAACCCGGTAGCTACCTTTAGGATTCGCGTGAATTAGGGCCATACCCGATTCTAATTCTTAGGTTACCAAGCAATAATAATCAGGGAAAAAATATTCACAACAATTAGTCGCAATTATGACGTCCAACTAATTCAATCATAATCCACAGAACTTCCGTCTGCATAATAATTCATTCGAGGAATGTTTTGCTTGTGTCTATCTCGTCAAACATTTATAAAAGTATCTCATGTATTCTCAGTTCAAAATTATAGATTTCAAAAGCATTTAAATAAAACAGTTGTAAAATATAGCGCATGTATTCTCAGTCCCAAAAATGTAAAGAGTAAAAGGGAGCAAATGAACTCACTATAC
This sequence comes from Rutidosis leptorrhynchoides, assembly GCF_046630445.1. Taxonomy (NCBI): domain Eukaryota; kingdom Viridiplantae; phylum Streptophyta; class Magnoliopsida; order Asterales; family Asteraceae; genus Rutidosis; species Rutidosis leptorrhynchoides. Next base: position 409,705,275 of record NC_092337.1, on the reverse strand, counting down.
GATATTTTGTAGTAAAAATATGCATACGATGGTACTGAACAATGCAGGGTTGGCCTCGGATTCACGAACTTATATCATTTATATGTATATTAACACATATAATGGTAATCGAACAATTCTAGGTATTGTTATTAATTGTTATTTTAGTAACTTGTACGTTTCATTAATAACTAAATTAACTATATTTATTTTTATATACATTAAATAGATAATTAATATTTACAAACATATTAATATAGTTATGTTTTATGTAAATAATTTATTTTTATTTAGAAAATCTTTATTTGATATATTAATAATACTAATTACTAATAATAATAATGATAAAAATAATAATATTAGTGTTAGAAATAATAAAAATGATAATAAAAGTAATTATGATAAAAATAATGATAATTCAAATAATAATAATAATGATAGTTCTATTAATAAAAATGATAATTTTTATAAAAAAGAAAATTAGTTTCAATAATAATACTACTTACATTAAAAATGATGATGATAATAATAATAATAATAATAATAATAATAATAATAATAATAATAATAATAATAATAATAATAATAATAATAATAATAATAATAATAATAAAAGTGAGTAAAAAGTAAACTACCTCAAAGGAGTAGTCCAAAAAAAAAATGCCCAAGTCCGGGTATGAACCCGCGACGTCCCGCTAACCCGAAACATACCCAAACCATCACGCCATTTAGGTTATTCCAATCTATATTGGATACGTATTATACTAAACCTGTTTTTAATTTTATTTATGTTTCTATTTTCTTCTTTCACCTCAATCATCCTAGTGATTCATCTTATCAATATCATTCCTCACTCGTAATCGTTATCACGAATTCATAAAATCATCATTCATAACTTCATCATTATCACTATTTGTAAACGTTTTTAATAGCATCATCCTCATATCCATATCACTTATCTCATCCCACAATACAATTTAAAAACCCAACTAAGTAATGTAATCCAATTAAATCTAGTGGCCTGTTTGGACTCCATGAGCTGTTCAACCGAAAACAAATGATACAGCAGCCCAACACATTATTAAACAAGTCCACGTTTGAGTTTAGGGAGAAAAGAAAACAAAAGTGTCGGTGGTGTTATCGAGCAGTAAAGAAAGAGGATAAAATAACGCAGCATGCTATCCACTATCTTCTTTAATAATGTAAGTGGGGTTTATATTTTAGGAAGATGTCGGCCATATTATGAGGTAGCAACCTTTTATAAGTTGCAATATATTCCATAAATTAATCAGCTGAGCAGCATACATAAATTCATCATTAATTGTCAAGTCCTATCCTCATCCTCTTGATTATTATCATCGTTAATTCATAACAGAAATAGGAGTAACGAGTTTCAACAGAAAAACACTAGTTATTGTTGCAGGTGTGTTAGTTGCAGGTTGTTTTACGATTAAAAGAGGAAAGAGAGAGAAGAGGAAGGTGGCGAATTGGACTGTAAAGTGCGGCAGCAAGGTTCGATTGTTGTTATGGTGATTCATGGTATTGAAACCGAGAACGATTGCAGCAATATTCAAGGTGGTCTTAAGTAGGGGTTAAATGGGTGGTTGTTTTTTTTTGTAGGGTGCTCGGTTATGGTGTTGGTTGTTCTTAACTGAAACAGTAATCCGAGTAGGTGCAGTGGTGGCGGATATGGTGATTGACAAGATGAAGGTTAAATGGTTTAAAGGTGGTGTCGGGTTTGATCACGATAGCAAAGAAAACATGCAGGTTTGTGGGTTTGTCTATTGGTGGTGATTCACGAATGAGAAAAGAACAGACGCAGCAGCTTAAGTTTAGAGATGGTGATGGTTGATCGAAGTAAGAAGAATAGAGTCACGTGATGGTGTGGTTTCGGTTCTTGTAAAGTTTATAATGGGTGGAGAAAGTGAAGGAATTGTATCCGCATCATAGAATGATCATGTATTATATAATGCTAATGTTATCGACATAAAGAATCAAGCCCAAGAAGAATCAAATAAAAATATATAAAGCAGAAAGTGAAGTGTAACAGATTCGTACGATATCTACAGCACAAGATTCGATTACAGTTTGTTTCGTAGCTTTGATTGCGTCGACAGAAGAATCAATCGGGTACAGATAATATATATATATATATATATATATATATATATATATATATATATATATATATACAAGTTGAATAAATTTGATTGTTTGATATTGATATGAAATAAAATTTTGTTTTGTAATGTGAATTTATCTCGACGTGTAACAAATTTCAGTTATCCGTATTTGTGAATTCATGCCATCGACTCTGTAAATGAGATATTTTTACAGTACTATATTCGTTTGATTTTGTTTTGTAACAACAATTGATCAACATGAAATATTCGATCAGGAAGAAATTTGAAAATAAATTAAAGTAGATTGTGATTGTCAACAGATTTGTACGATTGATTCTTGATATCTAATAAACTGGAGACAGAAACAAATTTGATTACAGTCTTGATAGATATATGCAACTGAATTTGATTTGTATGATTTTATATATAATTATTATTAATAATTAATAATTATAATTATATTAATAATAATCTAAATACAAATAATCTAATAATAATAATAATAATAATAATAATAATAATAATAATAATAATAATAATAATAATAATAATAATAATAATAATAATAATAATAATAAGTCACAAAATTTTTGGTGAAATTGATAATATTATTAATGGTAAAAACAATACTAATTATATTAATATTGATAATAATATTAGTAATAATAATAATAATATTATAACAAATTAAATGTATCAATTTCATATTTATATATTATATATAGTAGTATTAATAATACTTATATTAATATTAACATTATTGATATTAATAATGAAGTAATAATAATAATAATATTAGTATAACACTATATCTTTAACTTGAAACCTAAATTTAATATATTAATATTACATATTATTAATTATTTATATTTAATACTTCTATGATATATATCAAATAATTACACATTTTGAAAGTTTAATATTTATAAATTTTATATATTCTTATATACATACAATCAATAATTATGTATATCAATCATATCTATATATTATTTCAATTTATATTTCAATTTATTATATATATATATATATATATATATATATATATATATATATATATATATATATATACTTTTATTTTTTTTATTTAAATAGATATACATCTTTTTTACGGGTAGTTGTTTTTGAATCGTCGGGATTGGTCGAAATTCAATTGCATATATGAAACAGTTCAAAATTTTTGAGTCTTAACCTAACAGACTTTACTTATCGTTTCGAAATCATATAAAGATTAAGTTTAAATTTGGTCGGAAATTTCCGGGTTGTCACATTACATATGTTTACTTTTGTATGCTGTTAAAACCAAGACGACTAAGTGCATCTATTTTTTGTTTGAAATGTTCAAAATGATCGGCAAAGGATTACTAGAGTAATCAGAAATTGTAACAGACTGAAACCCGGGCTAGTTGTAAGTTGCCTATTTTGCCCTTAGGGTTTGTGCTTAGTCTTAAGTGCTTTTATTTTAATTATTTTATTAGTGTTTTATTATAATTTTGTTGTGACCAGGTTGTGACAAGGGTCCCAGAACATGTTGGTTTATTTAATTTGGACTCCGTTAGGACCGCCTAAGGAGATACGAAAGGTTATCAGATAAGATAACTGGTAAATACCCGTGTGTTGTGGGGTATGGGTTTTAATACCCACTTAAGAGTGTAAACTGCTTCTATTTTCTCATTTCTAGACTTTTCTCAAATAAGTACGTACCAAACTTATCTCATCTCAAACCCTAATTGATCTAAGTCTTAAATTGGATTATGAGGCTTTAAGGATTTATTCATATCATCCTTAGTGATCATTTATCCAGGTTTGTTAGCTTGAATTCGTGCTTTAATTCATAGAAATTGGGTTTTGAGTGTAAATGGGTTTTTGATGAATTTTGAGCTTGAATCTTCATATTATGTGTTTGTATGTGTTAATTGATGTTAGAAATAGGTTGTATATATGTTTAGTAGCTTCCATGTGCTTAAAATTTGATCAAAATCGCTCAAAAATCGAGTTTTTGGGGAAAAAATCACGAAATCAGTGAATGTGTTCGAACCAGTTGCTACAGTATTTTGCTACAGTACCCGAGTTGCTACAGTGCCCGAGTTGCTACAGTGTCACCATTTGCTACAGTACAGAGTTGCTACAGTGTCACTATTTTGCTACAGTGTTCGGTATCTGCTACAGTGTCACTATTTGCTACAGTTTCACTATTTGCTACAGTGTCACTATTTGCTACAGTACCGAGTTGCTACAGTACCCCCGAGTTGCTACAGTGTCACTATTTGCTGCAGTACCGAGTTGCTACAGTGTCACTATTTGCTACAGTACTTTAATGAAATTGAAACGGACGTAGCTTTCAAAACGTAACTCCGTTTTTGATGAATAAACTATCGTTAGAATCGTAATAAAGAATAATTTTCAATGGTGAACTTTTAAGAAACTAGATCAAACTGTTTTTAGACCGGAAAAGGAGTTTTAGTGTGTATGTCATGTTTTGCACGCACCTGTATGCCATTATTGAATGGAGTCATGATGTAGACTCATAAAATTATGAATATATGGTGTTATGACCTAGTTAATTGTATGAAATGATTATATTATTTATTGGATATGTACATTAACTTTGTTTGTGTTGTTCTCAGGTTATAAGGACAAGGAGGAAGCTCAGAAATAATAACTGAGCAGTTGCTGGTAATTGGTGAGTGGGTCTATCTCCGGATAGAGTTTAAGTAGCATATCATGCTACTGTGGTTGACTCTTTTACCATGCATAGTGTAGAAATTGTCATGTTAGAATAATATAGTATGCCTGATGTTGTATGTGAATTATGTGTACACTGTGTGAATGGCACCAGTCGGGCCTAGGGAGACTGGGGACTCGAGACCGTGCCTAGGAGAGGTTAGAGTCCGTATGAGGTCAACCGTGCCTAGGGGAGGTTGGGTCCATAGGCTACTGATTGTAGAGTATAGTGTGAATGATGCATCCCCTGCATCTGGATAACTATACTGTGAATTGAGTAGCAGGGACTATCGGTAGACTCAAGTCCGATCAGCTAGGAGTCGTGTGCTCGTACAAGCCGCCGATCCTCATATTGTCTTATTGTATGCTAGTTGATAGTTAGCATGTGTTGTTGTTAGTATATAGCTTGTGTGTGACTTAAGCTATATCTGTTAGATAGATTCCATTCACTTAGCGGTGCGCTAATCCCCCACATATTCTCCCCTTGCAGGTTTAGGTACTGCTAGTCGGGAAAGGTGCTATTGCAGAAGACATGTTTGACAACCCAACTCTGATGTGGACTTTTGTATAAATAATATTTTATGATAACGTAACACCGTTGTGTAAACTTAAACGTAATGACGTGACTTATATTGTGTTTGTTAATAAAGTCTTCCGCTGTGTATTTAAAAAAAAAATGGCCGGTGTTACAAGTTGGTATCAGAGCATGGCTTGGCAGCAAATACGTGCGCGTATTTTGTTCCCAAACCCTGAGGCAAGTCAAACATGTCTGTGGGAGTGGGGGCTAAGTGAAAATAGGATATACGTGTGTTAGTTGTGATTGAACTAACTGTTATCCACTAAGCTTTTGTGTGAGCTGTTTTGTAGCACAGGTATGGCTGATAGAAACGCAACTAGCCCATCTAACCCCGGAACATTCAGAGCACCAGAAGAAGGTGTTGAGTCAGATGATGATCAGAGTAGTTACATCCTTCAGTTAGAAAGCAAGCTAAAAGAGGCCGAGGACAAAATTAATGAGCTTGAATTGGCGAGGCATTCTGGAAATGATGATACACCACCTGGATTCCCAACCGCGCAATCCCAAACGATACCTAATGTGCCCCAGAACCAGTTTCAGAATCAAATACCTAACCAATATTATATGCCACCACAAAACACCTTTACTTACCAAAATCCCATGATGATGAATCCATACCAAATGCAAATGTTCCATCAACCTTACATGCAACCACCCAAAAGATGTACGTATAAGAACTTCCGTGATTGCAAACCCTCCGAGTTCTCTGGAAGTACTGATCCGACTGTAACTCTTAATTGGTTGCGAGAAGTTGAAAGGGTATTTGAAGCGTGTCAGTGTGAACCCGAGCTGAAGGTAACATATGCTAGTAGACTGTTGAAAGGTAGGGCTATGATTTGGTGGGATTCTTTGTTTTCTAGTATACCAAAAGAGCAAGTGAGTATGATCACATGGGAGCAGTTTCATGGGAAGGTGTGTGAACAATATTGTAATCCATTTGATATGAACCGAATCAAGACTGAGTTTCTTGAAATGAAGATGACACCTCAAATGACGATCGATGAGGTAGTAGAGAAGTTTATGGATAAACTGAGGTTTGTACAACAATGGGTGCCAGACGAAGCGTCTCATATCCAGCATTTTGTTAATATCATTCTGCCTGAGTACAGAACTTTTGTTAGAACAGCTACATCATTGTCTCAAGCTGTTGTGATGGCTAAGATGGTAGAAAGTGATGTTCAGGCTGCCAGAAACAGAATGTTTGGTAATGTGCTACAACAAGGTGGGCAAGTATCTGGTCAATCAGGATCTAAATTCAAGAAGTCTAGTGGGTTTAAATCGAAGGGTAAAAGTGGTCAGAGTAGTACTGGATCTGGATCAGGTAAAGGGAATTGGTGTCACACGTGTCGATCTTCTCACAGTGGTCAGTGTTCTGAGGCTACAAGAAGATGCTTAAAGTGTGGTGTTGTTGGGCATGAGTCTTCAGCATGCTACAGTGTCACTATTTGCTACAGTGTCACTATTTGCTACAGTGTTCGGTATCTGCTACAGTGTCACTATTTGCTACAGTGTCACTATTTGCTACAGTACCGAGTTGCTACAGTACCCCCGAGTTGCTACAGTGTCACTATTTGCTGCAGTACCGAGTTGCTACAGTGTCACTATTTGCTACAGTACTTTAATGAAATTGAAACGGACGTAGCTTTCAAAACGTAACTCCGTTTTTGATGAATAAACTATCGTTAGAATTGTAATAAAGAATACTTTTCAATGGTGAACTTTTAAGAAACTAGATCAAACTGTTTTTAGACCGAAAAAGGAGTTTTAGTGTGTATGTCATGTTTTGCACGCACCTGTATGCCATTATTGAATGGAGTCATGATGTAGACTCATAAAATTATGAATATATGGTGTTATGACCTAGTTAATTGTATGAAATGATTATATTATTTATTGGATATGTACATTAACTTTGTTTGTGTTGTTCTCAGGTTATAAGGACAAGGAGGAAGCTCAGAAATAATAACTGAGCAGTTGCTGGTAATTGGTGAGTGGGTCTATCTCCGAATAGAGTTTAAGTAGCATATCATGCTACTGTGGTTGACTCTTTTACCATGCATAGTGTAGAAATTGTCATGTTAGAATAATATAGTATGCCTGATGTTGTATGTGAATTATGTGTACACTGTGTGAATGGCACCAGTCGGGCCTAGGGAGACTGGGGACTCGAGACCGTGCCTAGGAGAGGTTAGAGTCCGTATGAGGTCAACCGTGCCTAGGGGAGGTTGGGTCCATAGGCTACTGATTGTAGAGTATAGTGTGAATGATGCATCCCATGCATCTGGATAACTATACTGTGAATTGAGTAGCAGGGACTATCGGTAGACTCAAGTTCGATCAGCTAGGAGTCGTGTGCTCGTACAAGCCGCCGATCCTCGTATTGTCTTATTGTATGCTAGTTGATAGTTAGCATGTGTTGTTGTTAGTATATAGCTTGTGTGTGACTTAAGCTATATCTGTTAGATAGATTCCATTCACTTAGCGGTGCGCTAATCCCCCACATATTCTCCCCTTGCAGGTTTAGGTACTGCTAGTCGGGAAAGGTGCTATTGCAGAAGACATGTTTGACAACCCAACTCTGATGTGGACTTTTGTATAAATAATGTTTTATGATAACGTAACACCGTTGTGTAAACTTAAACGTAATGACGTGACTTATATTGTGTTTGTTAATAAAGTCTTCCGCTGTGTATTTAAAAAAAAATGGCCGGTGTTACAAGTTGGTATCAGAGCATGGCTTGGCAGCAAATACGTGTATTTTGTTCCCAAACCCGGAGGCAAGTCAAACATGTCTGTGGGAGTAGGGGCTAAGTGAAAATAGGATATACGTGTGTTAGTTGTGATTGAACTAACTGTTATCCACTAAGCTTTTGTGTGAGCTGTTTTGTAGCACAGGTATGGCTGATAGAAACGCAACTAGCCCATCTAACCCCGGAACATTCAGAGCACCAGAAGAAGGTGTTGAGTCAGATGATGATCAGAGTAGTTACATCCTTCAGTTAGAAAGCAAGCTAAAAGAGGCTGAGGACAAAATTAATGAGCTTGAATTGGCGAGGCATTCTGGAAATGATGATACACCACCTGGATTCCCAACCGCGCAATCCCAAACGATACCTAATGTGCCCCAGAACCAGTTTCAGAATCAAATACCTAACCAATATTATATGCCACCACAAAACACCTTTACTTACCAAAATCCCATGATGCTGAATCCATACCAAATGCAAATGTTCCATCAACCTTACATGCAACCACCCAAAAGATGTACGTATAAGAACTTCCGTGATTGCAAACCCTCCGAGTTCTCTGGAAGTACTGATCCGACTGTAACTCTCAATTGGTTGCGAGAAGTTGAAAGGGTATTTGAAGCGTGTCAGTGTGAACCCGAGCTGAAGGTAACATATGCTAGTAGACTGTTGAAAGGTAGGGCTATGATTTGGTGGGATTCTTTGATTTCTAGTATACCAAAAGAGCAAGTGAGTATGATCACATGGGAGCAGTTTCATGGGAAGGTGTGTGAACAATATTGTAATCCATTTGATATGAACCGAATCAAGACTGAGTTTCTTGAAATGAAGATGACACCTCAAATGACGATCGATGAGGTAGTAGAGAAGTTTATGGATAAACTGAGGTTTGTACAACAATGGGTGCCAGACGAAGCGTCTCGTATCCAGCATTTTGTTAATATCATTCTGCCTGAGTACAGAACTTTTGTTAGAACAGCTACATCATTGTCTCAAGCTGTTGTGATGGCTAAGATGGTAGAAAGTGATGTTCAGGCTGCCAGAAACAGAATGTTTGGTAATGTGCTACAACAAGGTGGGCAAGTATCTGGTCAATCAGGATCTAAATTCAAGAAGTCTAGTGGGTTTAAATCGAAGGGTAAAAGTGGTCAGAGTAGTACTGGATCTGGATCAGGTAAAGGGAATTGGTGTCACACGTGTCGATCTTCTCACAGTGGTCAGTGTTCTGAGGCTACAAGAAGATGCTTAAAGTGTGGTGTTGTTGGGCATGAGTCTTCAGCATGCCCGTATCCAAATAGTGTGTGTTGGAGTTGTCACAAACCAGGGCATCGTGCAATTAGTTGTCCGTCGAAGAGTGGTAGTTTCGGGGTAGGGTCAGGGGCGCATTCAACATCAGCTGGAGGGTCAACTGCCTCGAGTGGCCAGAAGAGGAAGAACCCTCCAACAGAAGAGGCTAGAGCTTTTCAGATGTCGGTGGAAAATGCTGTGGTAACCGACGAAGTACTCACCGGTATGTTTCTAATCAACTCAATACCTGCTCGCGTATTGTTTAATTGTGGTGCCAATAGGTGTTTTATGTCCCTAGATTTCTGTGCTAAGTTGAATTTACCAGCTACTGTGTTACCCAAGCCGGTTAGTGTAGAAGTAGCTGATGGTAAGACCACACCCGTCACAACCTATGTGACTGGGGTTTGTATAGAGATCGAAGGGAAGTCTTTCCCGGTGACTTGTTTAGTGTTACCTATTCCTAGCTTTGATGTAGTACTAGGAATGGATTGGTTGAGCTCGCTTAGGGCAAATATTAAGTGTGATAGGAAAATGATTACCTTTCGTTCGACCGACGGAACCCGTGTTGTGGCCCGAGGGGAGCGGGGAGGGTATAATTTTCTGTTGATAACCATGATGAAAGCGAAAAAGTTGATGGCAAAGGGTTGTGAATCATTTCTTGCATATGTGATTGATGCGAAGAAAGAAAAGAAAAAAATGGCCGATATTCCGATAGTATCAGAATTTCCCGAAGTGTTCCCAGATGAGTTACCAGGTCTACCGCCGGTAAGGGAAGTTGAATATAAGATTGAATTGGTTCCTGGAACAACTCCAGTTGCAAAAGCTCCATACCGATTAGCGCCGTCTGAAATCCGTGAAATGATGTCACAGATTCAAGAACTATTAGATCGTGGGTTTATCCGACCGAGTTCTTCACCGTGGGGTGCTCCGGTATTGTTTGTTAAAAAGAAAGATGGGTCAATGCGTATGTGTATTGATTATCGTGAATTGAACAAAAGAACAGTGAAGAATAAGTATCCGTTACCTCGAATAGACGATTTGTTCGATCAGTTACAGGGTGCTTCATTCTTTTCTAAGATAGACTTACGATCCGGATATCATCAGGTTCGTGTTGCTGAATCAGATATACCGAAAACAGCGTTCAGAACAAGGTATGGTCATTATGAATTTCTTGTCATGCCGTTTGGGTTGACGAATGCGCCAGCAATCTTCATGGATCTAATGAATAGAGTGTGTCGCCCGTTCTTAGATAAGTTTGTGATTGTGTTTATAGATGATATACTAGTGTATTCAAAGACCGAAAGTGAACATGCTGAACATCTGAGACATGTTTTGAACATGTTGAAACGTGAACAACTATTTTCAAAATTTTCAAAGTGTGAATTTTGGTTACGTGAAGTGCAGTTTTTGGGTCATGTGATTTGTGCCGAAGGTATAAAAGTTGATCCGACAAAGATAGAAGCGGTAATGAATTGGAATTCTCCGAAGACTCCGACTGAGATTAAGAGTTTTCTGGGATTAGCCGGTTATTATCGCAGATTTATCAAGGATTTCTCGAAAATAGCGGGTCCGTTGACTAAGTTGACTCGTAAAGATGTAGCCTTTCGATGGACTGATGAACAGGAAAAGGCTTTTCAGATTTTGAAACAGCTACTGTGTCAGGCACCAGTGTTAGCTTTACCAGAAGGTTCAGACAACTTCGTGGTATACTGTGATGCCTCATATGCTGGGTTGGGTTGTGTATTAATGCAAAGAGATAAAGTAATCGCCTACGCCTCGCGACAGTTGAAAGTTCATGAGAAGAATTATCCAGTGCATGATCTTGAAATGGCTGCAGTAGTGTTTGCTTTGAAACTGTGGAGACACTATTTGTATGGAACCCATTGTGTTATATGTACAGATCACAAGAGTTTGCAGTATATCTTCTCACAGAAAGAATTGAATATGCGTCAGAGACGATGGCAAGAGTTGATCAAAGATTACGATTGTGAAATTAAATACCATCCGGGTAAGGCAAATGTGGTTGTAGATGCGCTAAGTCGTAAAAAGTCAAGTGAAAATGTGAAATTTCTTCGTTTGAATATAACTTCAGATTTGATTAACAGCTTAAAAACCATCCAGGCCTGTGCTTTAGAGGACGAACATATTAAATCTGAACAAATGACCAAACAAAAAGTGGACTTAATTGATGACTCACGTAGACTAAAGACCTTAAACAATCGTGTTTGGGTGCCTAAGCTTGGAGATTTGAGGGATTTAATCATGACGGAAGCTCACAAATCCAGATTGACAGTACATCCGGGTAGTAATAAGATGTATCATGATTTGAAAACAGTGTATTGGTGGCCAACAATGAAATCAGATATCGCCCGTTATGTCGAAAAGTGTCATATATGTGCTCAAGTAAAGGCCGAACATCAGAAACCTTATGGTTCGTTACGTCAGTTACAGATTCCAGAGTGGAAATGGGAACATATAACGATGGATTTTGTGACAAAATTACCTCGAACTCAGAAAAGACATGATATGATTTGGGTAATAGTGGATCGTCTAACCAAAAGTGCTCATTTTCTTGCTACTCGTGAAACAGCTTCATTAAGTGAGTTAGCTGAATTGTATGTGAAAGAGATAGTTAGTCGACATGGTGTGCCGTTATCGATTATTTCAGACAGAGATTCCAGATTTGTGTCGAATTTTTGGAATAGTCTTCAACAGAATTTGGGTACACGTGTGAATTTAAGTACAGCTTATCATCCTCAGACAGACGGTCAGAGTGAAAGAATGATACAGACTTTGGAGGATATGTTAAGGGCTTGTGTGTTAGAATACGGTGGTTCGTGGGATACACATTTGCCGTTGGTCGAATTTGCGTATAATAATTCATATCATTTGAGTATAGGGATGCCGCCCTATGAAATGTTATACGGTCGTCGTTGCAGAACTCTAACTTGTTGGTTAGAAGCCGGGGAGAAACTGTTTGCAGGTCCCGAAATTGTTCAAATGACAGCCGAAAAAGTTGCAATTGCGAGAGAAAAGTTGAAAGCCGCTAGAGATAGGCAGAAAATGTATGCTGATCCGCGTAGACGCCCGGTAACCTTTAATGTGGGTGAACGAGTGTATCTGAAAGTTTCGCCGTGGAAAGGGGTTATCAGATTCGGTAAACGTGGTAAGTTAGCACCGAGATTTATTGGTCCGTTTTCGATCAGTGAAGTGTTGAATGATCAGACTGTGGTATTAGATCTTCTGCCAGAGTTAGCTGGTATTCATAATACATTCAACGTATGTTATCTTCGTAAGTGTAAAGTCGACGATGAAACACAACTTCTTCCTTTAGAAGATTTAAGGGTCGATTTGAATAAGAAATTGGTGGAAGAGCCGGTCCGTGTGGTTGACCAAAAGGTGACTAAGCTGAGAAAGAAAGAGATTCCGATGGTGTTGATTGAGTGGAAACACAGTTTGGGTTCTAATCTTACGTGGGAAACGGAAGAGTTGATGAGAAAACGTTACCCTCATTTGTTTGACCAAGACCGGATTCCGAGGACGGAATCTTCTTAAGGGGGGTGGATTTGTAACAGACTGAAACCCGGGCTAGTTGTAAGTTGCCTATTTTGCCCTTAGGGTTTGTGCTTAGTCTTAAGTGCTTTTATTTTAATTATTTTATTAGTGTTTTATTATAATTTTGTTGTGACCAATTTGTGACAAGGGTCCCAGAACATGTTGGTTTATTTAATTTGGACTCCATTAGGACCGCCTAAAGAGATACGAAAGGTTATCAGATAAGATAACTGGTAAATACCCGTGTGTTGTGGGGTATGGGTTTTAATACCCACTTAAGAGTGTAAACTGCTTCTATTTTCTCATTTCTAGACTTTTCTCAAATAAGTACGTACCAAACTTATCTCATCTCAAACCCTAATTGATCTAAGTCTTAAATTGGATTATGAGGCTTTAAGGATTTATTCATATCATCCTTAGTGATCATTTATCCAGGTTTGTTAGCTTGAATTCGTGCTTTAATTCATAGAAATTGGGTTTTGGGTGTAAATGGGTTTTTGATGAATTTTGAGCTTGAATCTTCATATTGTGTATTTGTATGTGTTAATTGATGTTAGAAATTGGTTGTATATATATTTAGTAGCTTCCATGTGCTTAAAATTTGATCAAAATCGCTCAAAAATCGAGTTTTGGGGAAAAAATCACGAAATCAGCGAATGTGTTCGAACCAGTTGCTATAGTATTTTGCTACAGTACCCGAGTTGCTACAGTGCCCGAGTTGCTACAGTGTCACTATTTGCTACAGTGTCACTATTTGCTACAGTGTCACTATTTGCTACAGTGTCACTATTTGCTACATTACTGAGTTGCTACAGTACCCCCGGGTTGCTACAGTGTCACTATTTGCTGCAGTATCGAGTTGCTACAGTGTCACTATTTGCTACAGTACTTTAATGAAATTGAAACGGACGTAACTTTCAAAACGTAACTCCGTTTTTGATGAATAAACTATCGTTAGAATCGTAATAAAGAATACTTTTCAATGGTGAACTTTTAAGAAACTAGATCAAACTGTTTTTAGACCGGAAAAGGAGTTTTAGTGTGTATGTCATGTTTTGCACGCACCTGTATGCCATTATTGAATGGAGTCATGATGTAGACTCATAAAATTATGAATATATGGTGTTATGATCTAGTTAATTGTATGAAATGATTATATTATTTATTGGATATGTACATTAACTTTGTTTGTGTTGTTCTCAGGTTATAAGGACAAGGAGGAAGCTCAGAAATAATAACTGAGCAGTTGCTGGTAATTGGTGAGTGGGTCTATCTTCGGATAGAGTTTAAGTAGCATATCATGCTACTGTGGTTGACTCTTTTACCATGCATAGTGTAGAAATTGTCATGTTAGAATAATATAGTATGCCTGATGTTGTATGTGAATTATGTGTACACTGTGTGAATGGCACCAGTCGGGCCTAGGGAGACTGGGGACTCGAGACCGTGCCTAGGAGAGGTTAGAGTCCGTATGAGGTCAACCATGCCTAGGGGAGGTTGGGTCAATAGGCTACTGATTGTAGAGTATAGTGTGAATGATGCATCCCCTGCATCTGGATAACTATACTGTGAATTGAGTAGCAGGGACTATCGGTAGACTCAAGTCCGATCAGCTAGGAGTCGTGTGCTCGTACAAGCCGTCGATCCTCGTATTGTCTTATTGTATGCTAGTTGATAGTTAGCATGTGTTGTTGTTAGTATATAGCTTGTGTGTGACTTAAGCTATATCTGTTAGATAGATTCCATTCACTTAGCGGTGCGCTAATCCCCCACATATTCTCCCCTTGCAGGTTTAGGTACTGCTAGTCAGGAAAGGTGCTATTGCAGAAGACATGTTTGACAACCCAACTCTGATGTGGACTTTTGTATAAATAATGTTTTGTGATAACGTAACACCGTTGTGTAAACTTAAACGTAATGACGTGACTTATATTGTGTTTGTTAATAAAGTCTTCCGCTGTGTATTTAAAAAAAAAAAAATGGCCGGTGTTTCAGAAATACCTCATACGATGTGGAGTAATAACTGACTATGCATCCTTAAAAGTTAGAATTAGTTTTAGCAAGTAGATTAGGCTCATTGTGTTCTTTTGTGGGGTTCAGAGCTGGATACTTTTTAAGTTCTGTTATAAACACAACTGGTTTACATATTATAATAACAAATAAATTAAATTGTTTTTTGATACAATAACCTGCGCGTAAAAGTTGTTAACTTTCGTTGATAATGGGCACGAGGTTTATTATGGAAATATCGACAAGCAATAGTAGCGAAGAAACGACTTTAAAATGTCAATTGAGGAACTTAATCGACAAATGTTAGCCATGTATGATCGACTGACAACTAGCGGTATTCCTACACAAAATATGACAGGTGAGAAGTATTGTAACGAATTTGAATTATGGGCCAAAAAGACGAATTTTACATAATCATACGTCATTTCTATATTCATTACAGGGTTGCAAACCCATATTAGGGGCAGTGTTAACATGTTCGAACCTAAAACCTTTTGTGATGCGTACAGTTTGGCCAAAATGCAAGAAGATTTATAACGTCACGCAAGCTTGCATCACAAACAAATTCTCCATTGAACTGTACCACTACACCATATCACAACGTACAAAAGAGCAATACATCGAGCCAGTAAAGGAAGATAATACAAATGGAACTCGGTGAAACATTGGCGTAAAACTTGTGCCTTCAATGTGACCAAAAGTATACACCCGGACATAAGTGTAGTGGACAAAGCTTTATGCTCATGATACTGAACATGAATGAGTGTGAAATGAATATCAGTTCCAATGAAGTATAACAAGATAAAGAAATGGTGGTAGAAAAGCAAGATGATGTTCACGCAGTCATACTAGACATTTCTATGAATGACTTACATGCAGTGTTGTAAACCTCATTATTTCTCCCCGAGATCTCGTTTTTAAGAGGCAACCGAGACGAGATGTCCATCTTCCGAGATTTCTCGATCAACGTGGTCAAAGTTGGTATAAGCCACGATTTCTCGAATTTTCTCGCCCTTTTCTCGGATTTTCTCGTAAAATATGGAATTTTCTCGCACAGTTCTCGGAGTATATAAATATACATATATTTATTCATTATATATATTTGTATTAAAAAAAACTAAAAAGGCAACGTAAGTCAACATTCGAGATCTCCCCGAGATTTTACAGAGATGCCGAGATCTCCCCAAAAATGTCCAAACTAGATCTCCCCGAGATCCGACTTCTCCAAACTTGCTTACATGGAACTAGTGCATACCAAACAGTGAGAGATGCTAAGAATGTTGTAAAGACCCGTCCTAATCCATCCGGACAAAGTCCATATCGATTATAAACGATTCACAACAGTTGATTACATCGCGAGGTACTTGACCTCTATATGATACATTTTTACAAACATTGCATTCGTTTTTGAAAAGACAAACACGATTTCTCGAATTTTCTCGCCCATTTCTCGGATTTTCTCGTAAAATATGGAATTTTCTCGCACAGTTCTCGGAGTATATAAATATACATATATTTATTCATTATATATATTTGTATTAAAAAAAACTAAAAAGGCAACGTAAGTCAACATCCGAGATCTCCCCGAGATTTTATAGAGATGCCGAGATCTCCCCAAAAATGTCCAAACTAGATCTCCCCGAGATCCGACTTCTCCAAACTTGCTTACATGGAACTAGTGCATACCAAACAGTGAGAGATGCTAAGAATGTTGTAAAGACCCGTCCTAATCCATCCGGACAAAGTCCATATCGATTATAAACGATTCACAACAGTTGATTACATCGCGAGGTACTTGACCTCTATATGATACATTTTTACAAACATTGCATTCGTTTTTGAAAAGACAATCTTTTATTACATCAAAAATTAACGGCATGCATACCATTTCATAATATATCTAATTATAATTGACTTAATAATAATAATAATCTTGATGAACTCAATGACTCGAATGCAACGTCTTTTGAAATATGTCATGAATGACTCCAAGTAATATCTCTAAGATGAGCAAATGCACAGCGGAAGATTTCTTTCGTACCTGAGAATAAACATGCTTTAAAGTGTCAACCAAAAGGTTGGTGAGTTCATTAGTTTAATATAAATAATCATTTTCATCATTTTAAAAGACCACAAGATTTTTATTTTCAGTTCTCATAAATATACGTCTTATGCATAGAGACAAAAATATCATTCATATGGATTGAACACTTGGTAACCGACATTAACTTAATGCATAGAATATCCCCAAAACAGAACCTCTCGTCTGTATAATAATCTCGAAGTACTAAAGCATTCGTACCCCGAATGGGACTTGTCATGGTCCATAGATCTATCTTTAGGATTCGCGTCAATCAGGGGCCATTTCCCTAAATTCTTAGGTTACCAGACTTGAAGGGGCGATATTCGGTATAGTAATCTAACCATACAATGTAGTTTCAAGTACTTGTGTCTATTTCATCAAACATTTATAAAAACAGTGCATGTATTCTCAGTCCCAAAAATATATATTGTAACAGCATTTAAAAAGGGAGCAAATGAAACTCACCTAATGTATTTTATAGTAAAAATACATATAACGACATTGAACAAGTGTAGGGTTGGCCTCAGATTCACGAGCCTATATCATTTATATGCATATTAACACCCATACTTGTAATTGAACAAATCTACATATTTTTATTAATTGTTATATTAGTACTTTTATATATTTTATTAATGACTTAATTAACTACTTTTATTTTATATACTTTAGGTACATAATTAGTATTTATTGTAAAAATATTAATGTTGTTATGCGATATGTTTTAAATATATTCTTATATAGCTTTTTGTAAAATAATATCAATAATAGTAAATAAAAATTTGTATCTTTTTATGATAATAATAATAATACTAAAAGTAATTAGGTTTGTAATGATATTGCAATTAATAGTTTTGATAATAATACTAATAATAAAAGTAATGTTAATAATAATAATAATTTTTAAAGATAATAATAATAAGATAAAAATGTTAGTTTTCATAAAATAATATTTTAAATAATAATGGTACTTTAAAATAATGATTCTATTAGAAAGTTTAATAGTCATATTATTAATAATACTATATATATTTTAATAATAATAATACTAATAATAATAATGATAATAATATTAATTATACTAATAATCTTATTTTTAATATTGGTAATAATAACAATTACTTAATAACAATCAATAATAAATAATAATAATAATAATAATAATAATAATAATAATAATAATAATAATAATAATAATAATAATAATAATAATAATAATAATAATAATATTAATGATGAAATAATAATAATAAGAGTATTAGTAATAACTACCTCAAAGGAGTAGCCCTTAAAAAAAATCTTCCCAAGTCGGGGTTTGAACCCGCGACATCCCGCTAACCCGATAACATCCTTAACCATATTTATTATTATCCTTATTCCACATATCATTAACGAATCATAATCAAAACTATCATCATCATCATCCTAAACTCATGATCATATTCATAATTATTATCATAATATAATCATCTTAATTAACATACACCATCCATGGTCACATATCATCATCATCATCATACTGTAATCACATCATCATCATAATACCTTTGACATCATACCATCATCAACATCTTTGAGATCCTAACATCATCGTGACCATGTATATCACTATTATCATAATCTCATTATCTAAACCGTATCATCAATCATCATCATGTTATGATTAATCCTAACATAATCATAATTATATCCTAATTATAATCATAAAATCATTCGTTCATCATTAATTTCATATCAATGAATCATCATCATTAACATCATTATACTCCGACACACAATTCATCTTCATTTTTGATGTCATTATATATCATCATCATAGTCTTCATTGATCAACATCATAATCACTATCATGTTCCATCGTCATTCATGTTTAATAAATTTGGGCTTCGGCCCAACACAGTGAACTGAAACTCCTCGGTCCACTAACCCTCCTTACTCAAGCCCAACGTTACAAAGTTATACAGCCCAACAGAAAGAAATAACTTGGCCCTAAAACTCGCTAGTCCCATTTAAACACATTAGCCTTGCTATTTAACAGAAACGTTGAATATATATATATATATATATATATATATATATATATATATATATATATATATATATATATATATATATATATATATATATATATATATATATATATCGGCCATACACTCTATAACCGTCCCACCTGCACCCTTGTGATTTTTAATTCCCTCATGGCCCAATATTTAATCTTTGTACACGGTTCAATCAAAAACAAGTGGGGTTCTTGGATGTTGACATAAAGAGAACAAGTGGTATCCAATATCAACACTCACTTATAGAATTCAATTGAATGACACCACTACTATCACCTTAATATCATCATTATCATACCATTATTAACACTGTAGCATTACCTCGATCATATATGAATCGTTTTCCTCTTTCTGTTGCAGGTTATCGTAACAGCAGTAATACAGTAGTAGCTGTAATTTGACAGCAACATTTAGTAGCAGCACAAATGAGATTTTACGGGAGTATTTGGGTTTGGTTATCACGGTCAACAGACAGGAAGACAGGATTAGAAGTTAGCAAACGGAATCAACAATTCAAAGAAGGTTGGGTGACTTGTTGAACTACAAACAGAAAACGAAAGCAAAAGGGAAACCAGCAGCTGCAGTTAACGTGTATAGTAACAGTAAAGGAAGGTAGGTTTTTGTGTTTGATCGAGTAAAAGCAAAAATAAAATAACTTGTGTGTGTTTTAATATATGCATGTGGGTATGTTCTTAGATGCAAAGATGAGGATAATATATTGTTGTTTTGGGTCATCATTAGTAACAGGTTGTTTATGGGTCGTGATTACAAGGTGACGAGCAGGAGTATTAGAAACAACAATTTAATAAATGGTGGTTTAAACAAAAATTATAGTAGTAAAGATGGAGGTGAGTGGTTGCCGGTTTGATGTTGGATTTGGTTATGGATTGTTCTTGTTCAACATAAAACTCATAATACAAATAATAATAGTTGATGTTTTGATGATCGAGGAAGACAACAGGAATGAAACAAGAAAGTGTGGTAATGGTTGTGGTAGTTGGTGATTAAAGACTTAGATGTTTCATTTGTAATTGATAAAGTAAATGTATTTCGCCTCTTTTGCAGCTGGATTCGATTAATTATAAAGTCAATGGAGTAGTTGACAGATATTAATCACAAGGACAGATTACAATTAAAAAAAGTAAAATGGTGAAATGCGAGTTTTTAAGGGATTTTGTCTAGTACTGCTACCAGATTCCACCTTTAATTCAATCACAAGAAAAATAATAAAAAAAATATATAAAAAGGGATTGGAAACGGATTTTGAGATAAGTCGATCAGTTTTGATAATCGATTTAGTATTAATAAGTAATAATTACAATTATATTAATAATAATATAAATACTGATAAAAATAATATTATTAATGATAATGATATGATTATGATAATATAATAACAATAATAATGATCTTAATAAGTTTAATAATAATTAATAATGATAATGATATATAAAAAAATAATATTGATATATCATTTATATTCAAATTTGTAATTTCAAATAATATATTGACTTTACATTTCATTACTTAGGTAATACTTATATTATATTTAATATTTATACTTTATTTATATATATAGATATATTTTAAATAATAATTATTATAATATCCTATTTTTATTTTATTTTACATAAATAAATTTTAGTAACAACAACATACAATATTTAAATTATGTTTACAATTATTATATATATATATATATATATATATATATATATATATATATATATATATATATATATATATATATATATATATATATATATATATATATATATACACATCAAGTTACAATTAATTGTTCGTGAATCGTCGGAACTAGTCGATGGTCAAATGTATACATGAACATAGTTCAAAGTTTTTGAGACTTCAATTAAATAGACATTGCTTATCGTGTTGAAATTAAATAAAGATTAAGTTTAAATTTGGTCGGAAATTCCCGGGTCGTCACAGTACCTACCCGTTAAAGAAATTTCGTCCAGAAATTTGAGTAAGGTGGTCATAGCTAACAATAAAAATGTTTTCATGACCAATATGAGTTGATAATTAGAAGTTTATCATTATTGAATAATAATGATAAAATAATTCAATTATTCTAAGAATACGAGTGAAGCTATCGCAAAAGAGTAATTGAAGAAAAATAAGATTTTCCTTAGCTTTTGACGTAAATTGGGTTGAATTCCGGAATTCAAAAGATTAAAGAAAATCTTGGAAATCTATAAGATCTGATTCTTTGAGATTTAAGGAAATTAGGATCTCTTTAAGTAAATAAAATGATCTGTTCCGATTACTACGTCTGATATTTCCATTATAAATTTACCTTTTCCTTTCCATTAGCTTTCACCACTTCTATACCTTCTTTCTCCACTCATATATCTAAAAGATTATAATAATGCTTAATCCGGTTCTAATCCTTGTTCTCATCCTGACTATCACAACGATCATTCTCCTTTTCCAACTTCCACCGGAGGGATCTATTTTCTTCTATTTCGCACTTGGGGTTATAGTGTTTTTAATTCTCCCGTGTCTTTATGTTGCGATAAACATTGACATACACGGTTTGTAATTTACGTGTTGTTATCGGCTTTATATCCTCCTTTATACTTCGGAGCTCCATACTTTTATTTTCTCTTCCCGACTTTAAATCAAGCGAATAATGATCCAGAATTCATAGATATGAATTTCGAAATGAACATAGTTAATGTTCTAAGAAAGAAATGGTAATAGCACGATCTTGATTCGTCAAATTACCAGAATATCCGGGAAAGATAGAACTATCAAGAAAAATATGTTCTTGATATGTTTATATATCAGATAAAATGTAAAAGTCATGTAACATGGAACATGATGACGCTATAATCTGTGAATCATCATGTCCCATTTAGAAACTCAGCATGACTTGCTGTAATATAATCACGTTGATCAAGTGTCATTATATTATACTAACTCATGCATCAGTTCCCAACATTACTTCAATAACATTCATATTTTAAGCTCGAAAGTTTACATAATATAGAAACTAACAGCTTCTATATGATGTAACACTAATAGCACGAAGAGATTAATGATTTCAGATAAGAATAGTTATGAAAATATCCTCAGAAATATCGAAGATATTTATGATTGATGTTATGCGAGGTGTACTAGGAAATAGTATTATTTTTATAACGAAATACTATTAAATACGATACAATTTTACACAAGATTTTTATTTATTTATAGAATGGATATACCTAAATCTTACTACAACACTTATAGGCAGTGTACCTAATTGTACAGTAGTTTAGTTTTTAGTAAGTCCGGTTCGTTCCACAGGGATCTTTTAAACAAGCTTAACGCTATAATTTTAAAAACTATATTTGTAAAAATACAAAAATATATATAAGTAGTATTATTATTATTATAAAAGGGGGTTTTTACCGTTTAATGACCGGTTTGTCGATTTTTAAAACTTTAGTCGCAGTTAAAACCTAATGTAAAAAATTAAAAATAAATATAACTTAATTTAAAGCGTAAAGTAAATAAGATAATGAAATTGTGATAAATAAAATTGCTATAAAATAAAATTGCGATAATTAAAGAGTACGATAATTAAAAGTGCAATTAAATACAATGACAATAAATAAAAGTGCGATAATTTAAAAGTGCAATTAAATATGAAATAAAGGAATTATGCTTATTTAAACTTCCATAATCATGATGTTTGACGTGTTGATTTTTAGTTTATTCCCATGGGTTAATTGTTCTTTGTCCTGGATTATTCAATATGTCCATACGGATTTGTCCATAATAGTCCATCAGTCATAATCATAAAATGCGAAAGTCTTCGTCAAATTATTCTTATTCCCGAAGTCAAATATTCCAACTAATTGGGGATTCGAATTGTAACAAGGTCTTAATACTTTGTTTAATGAATACACCAGGTTATCGACTGCGTGTAAACCAAGGTTTTACTTCTTTGTTAACAATTACACCAATTACCCTTGAATGTAATCCACCCCTGTTTCAACAAGTCTATTAACTATTAATCTAGTTCTGTGTCCGGTAAAATGAACAATTATTGGTATTTATATATATCCCGCCCACCGTACCCAGTCAAGCGTATGTGGTTAAATATAAATAAGTCAAATTATAAGTCTATATATTAAATTAACGAGGTATCATTTAGTTAATATAAAGCCCATTAATAGCCCATAGTCTAATTTTCACAAGTGTCGTTCTTTTGTCCAAACCCCAATTATGGTCCAAAACCCAATTACCCAATTTTAATATTTAGCCCAACATCACGATTACTTCGGCTTAAATAAGCATAATAATAACTTAGCTACGAGACATTAAATTAGAAATAACATTAACCATAACTTACAGTGATTAAAAATAGCGTAGCGTTACATGGACAGAATTTCGACTTACACCCTTACAATATTCGCTAACATACCCTTATTATTAGAATTTAAAATTAAAATTAAAATTAAAATACATATATATATATATATATATATATATATATATATATATATATATATATATATATATATATATATATATATATATATATATATATATATATGTTTACGTATGAGAGAAAGAAGAAAAAGATGGATAAAGGTGTAAAAATTCGTCCAAAACTCACGAACTTTATAGGACCAGACCTGTCCCTGTTCACCATGCGATCGCATGGTTTTTTGCCTTCTAGGCCATGCGATCGCATGGCCAGCTTTTCCAGGTCACATGTCTTTGTTTGCATTCTGCCGACGATTTATATAAATATATATAATATATAAATAATTTTAAGAATTATTTAAATATTATATTATATTTATGTGCATAGTTGACATGCAATTTTTAGTCCGTTGCGTTGAGCGTTGAGAGTTGACTTTAGTCCCGGTTCCAGATTTTCGAACGTCCTTGCGTACAATTTAATATCTTGTATTTTGCGTTTCGCATCTTGTACTCTTGTAATTTTGAGACGTTTCTCATCAATAATTGGAACCACTTTGATTGTACTTTGTACTTTTGAGCTTTTTGGTCGTTTGCATCTTCAATTCGTCGAATCTGTCTTTTGTCTTCACCTTTTATTATTTAAACGAATATCACTTGTAAATAGAATAGTTGCAACTAAAAGCTTGTCTTTCTTGAGGGATAATGCTATGAAATATATATTCGTTTTTAGCATTATCAAATATTCCCACACTTGAGCGTTGCTTTTCCTCAAGCAATATAGTCTTGAAATAAAAATACTAGAATCACTTCTTTATTCTTCACACTTTGTACATCAGTGATTTCTATACGGCAGTATAAACAATGGTAGTAACGATGTGGTTTACAGTCCCACATGACTATGAAAATTTAGATCCATTAAGGAAATTAGATCTTTATGAAAACATTTGATCTTTTAAAAATTAAATCTAGCTTTTACCCTAGATAAGTTTTCCGAAATAACCCTTCACCGGTGTTTGCAAATTATTTTTGTGGGTTTAATGGGTTTCAGATTTGAAAATTTAGCTCAAAACTTGCGGTTTTGTGTCACCCACTTGCTAACCTTGTATTACGAAAGTAACACGTCCAGTTTACTTTCTCCGTATATTACCTTTCAGTAAACTACCATCCGGTTGTAAAGGAAAGCATTGAACAAGCAACTGTTAAGGCAATGTCCCCTGACATGCTTTTAATTATGGTCTATAACGTGTCGGATGCAATTACTATCCTTTGTAGGAGCAATAGTAAAGCTCACCCTTATAATTTTTCGGTCTAGCATAGGGTCCTGTCTTTGACCATGCTATGCAACCACCGTTCTTACGGTTAACACCCGATTTGGTTCATGTGACCTAATGAATTCTAGGTGAATTCCTAGGATTTTACTTTCAATGGTAATGAATGCATTAAAAATGGATTTTCAGAAAACAAATCGGTTTGTAATTTTGATCAAAATATTTTCTCGTTCAAGCCCGAGTTTAGATATCATTGAATTCCATGAGTTTGTAATTCTCAATCTTTAAGATCAATCTCTAGAATTGAGTAATATCAGTCTTAAAAGCTGATTTTTGATCTTTAAGGAGATTATCCTTTTCTGGGGATCTGGTTCATTAGTCTTATCCAGCTAATTTGCACGGCGTCCTCCCCATTTTACGAGACAGATACTCTCATGGTTAGGATAAGTCTGACCACTTGGCGACCTTTTTTGATGCTGAGGTCCGTGAATTTCCTGCTGATTTTAGTGATGACTTTTCTAGATTTTTCGTCAACCTACAGCTGGTCTGGACGACAACTTCCTGACCTAAATCAAGAAGCGCGTTTCTTTTTCGGAAGACTTTACTTCCTTTTAATGATGGAATTGATTCATCGTGTAGCTCCATCTTTCTTTCAAATATATTACAGTAAATCGGGTGAAACTGATTAGATTAGTCTAAAGCAAAAGTATCTTCAGTTATTTGTACAAAAATATGTGATATATGTTTTAAATAACTTGGTAAATTTTCCCCACACTTGGTTTTTATTTTCTTTTATTTGCCGTTTTATTGTCCTCTATTCCATTTTAAATGAATTCTAACATTTTAGGTTGTTTCTCAATTTATGTCCTTTCCGAGGTAATAATAATTTCGGTGTTAACACCTAGTTTTATCATTCATAAATATGTATAAACATGATTTTGAGTTCATTTAATTGAAAATTTTGAAAAATTTTACTAGAATTGGGTAGTCAGTATATAAGACTAGGGCTGTTCTTTATTATGAGAGATCACTAGATTCTAATACAACTACTGTTTTACTAGTATTTTTAATGGTAACCAAGTGTATAAGTTAAAATTTTAAAAATCCGAAAGAATTTAACCCCTTGCCACACTTAAGATCTTGCAATGCCCTCATTTGCAAGAAATTAGTACAATTTAAATTATTGAGGGTGATTAGCGTGGAAAAATGATTAAATTTTACCAAAGTTTCCAAACATATTGGCGTTTGTTTGCTGAATGATAAATGGTGCACATCATTTGTTCATTCCGTCTTGTTGTTACATCACATTTGTTTTTCGTTTTGTCGTCAAAAGTATTAGCTTTTGCTGAACTTAATGCCAGTCTTTGAAAATGCGCTGTTTTACCCTGTTGTGTACAATTGACAATATACATACATACAAATATAAACAAGCATGGTAATTTAAAATGAGACTTAAAATCCCACTTTCAAATCAAATATGAAACATTAGTACAACATATAAAAATATTAAACATTACAATAAAAGTATCATAATATAATGTGTTTAAACATAAATAAACTGAAATAATAAAAATTAAAAATTATATAAATTACCAACCGGAACTAAATCAATCTGGATAGGGGTTCCAGTTCATGTCGTCGTCTGGGTTCCATGGTTGGTGATAGGTGTACTGGTATGCCTGGTTAGGGTCGTAGAGAGTATATGGTGATCTCATCTCGGGCTGGTGTGGAGGATAGTAAGCGGGTCGAGTCCGAACGTAGTGATCTTGAGGTGACAGCCGGCTCATAATCTGACGTTGATGATAGTCCCATCTATCATGCTGTCATTGCCTGGAATGCTCGTAATCATTCCGGGCTTGACACTGCTCCATCCGACGAAATCTCTCCGCGTTTGTCATATCTACCTCATCTACACGCTGGTAGACATCAGTCATAGCCTCCCGAATAACATCCCTAATGTCATCTGCTTCCTCCATCTCCTCATTTGAGCCTCTCTCTACATGAGGATGACTACCTTCATAGGGTATTGCCTGGTTGCGTCTACTCTTTAATACCTTAGCACCCGCATAAACCCTCAATCCTAAAAGCTCAACATGTTCCCTACATTCCAAAAGTGGACCCCCTTGGTCCTTATCTACACCTAAATACTCTCCAATGAGAGTGACAAAAATACCTCCTCCAATTATCCCCCCTTCCTGTATTCCTTCAACCATCTTAGATAAATAAAAACCAACACAGTAGGGGATATTAACAAAGCCTCTTGGGTCTCGAATACACTTTAGGTAAAATAAATCATGTAAGGTCAATTTTTCTTTGTTGTGACCTCTCTTTGTAATCGAGTTAGCCAAAAATCTATGAATTATGCGAAGCTCGGCTTTGTTAATATGTAAGTAGGTATGTGTTCCTGCCCGTCCAAAAACATTATAATCTGGCATATGCCTCCATACAGCGTTCGCATCAAAATTCCTATCTACCCTTTCACCACGATAAATCAAATTTATACAATCGGGTAGTAGTAATTCAGTGGGCGTATATATCTGCAAAGCCCTGGCCATGTCCAGCATGGACATCCTGTACATCCTACGACCAAGTATAAATCTAAGAAAACTTCTATCATCTAATCTATCTACATCTACATTTAATGCTATAGTACTCATCAGCTCAACACACCATTCCTTATATACAGGCCTACGAATGGTGAATAGACGTTCCCAATCAGTAAAAGAAGAACTAACATACCTTTGAATCAGATGCTCCCTAACTGATTTAGCTAGTTGGACCCTTTCCAAAGGATCCCAATCAATTACCCTAGGCACCTCTACATCTTTCGTTACTAATTTGAATTTATTACTTTGATATGCCGGGTAATCTCTCCATCGTCTATCGAATCTCAGATTAGGATGCAACGTATGTTCAGGAATCGTTGGGTATTCTACTGGCGGATGCATCGGAAATACTATGAATTCATTAACAAACTGTAGCGGATCATAATAAGGTACATGTTGATCAGGCTGATGTTGTGGTTCCTGTTGTGGTTCTTGTTCAGGTTCATATTGCATTTCTGGTTCAGGTTCTGGTTGTGGTTGTCTAGATGATGATGTTGCACCATTAGTATCTGTAAATCTCTGCAAAACACATTAAACACAAAATTTGTGCATCCAAATATGCATTAGTGTCAGCAAAATAACAAATTGAAACAATTACAATAACATGTTAAATCAAAATTAAACTTATACACATTTTCACAATTTTTACAATTCTACACTTTTTGAAATAAGCATATATGAAAATGTATACAAAGTTCATAAGCATTTAACTCAAATAACATGTCAAAATAGTCATTACTAACAATTAAACAAGTCTCAAATAGCAATTATATCAAATTAATCAAGTTCATGAATTTTAGACTTAAAAAGTCTACTTTAATCTCTAAAAATCATGTTTAGGATCAATGTTTGGATCATTTAGCTACCTAAACATGTTACACTACTTAATTTAGCAATAATTCATGACAAAAATCGGCCATAACCTGTTTATATCAAAAAGCCCCAAATTGTTCAAGAACACAAACCCTAGATTCCTAAAAATTTTGAAGTTTTTGGCTTCAAATCATGTTAAATAGCATCAATCTAGGTTATACATGCATAGAATACTAACAATTTAATACTAATTACACTAGAAATTAACAAAATTGCATTAGGTAAAATATTGGTAATTATCACAAAAACTAGAAAATTTTAGAGTTTAGGGGTGTAATTTTTACCTTCTTTGAAAAGCTTCTGAACAATTTCATGATTAGAGCGAGAAATTTGACGAATTACGGTGAAAATTTGGTGAGAATTTCGTGTGTTTTATGTGTGTGTTTGTGAGGAGACAGACCAGTCGACTGATTTTTGATCCTGGCCAAAATTTCAGCTCCATGCGATCGCATGGACTGGAAGGCCAAATCCCATGCGATCGCATGGGGTTCGGGTACAGTGTTTTTTTGCCTTTTTTTTATAAAACCTTACACTTTTTTTAAAACATATAATTAAATTAAATTTTAAAAATTTGTTTCTTTTTAGGATGAGGGCTTTTCGGAACGATGTCCTAGTCCGCCCCTCGACAAAATTTTAAAATTTGTCAATTCAAAGCGCGGTTTTAAAAGTAAAGATTTTTGGGTTTTTTAAATGTTTTTGGCATACTTTAATTCAATAAGATTAAAAATAATGATAATAAAAGCTCTCGTCCCTCCCTTGGGTAAAGCAATTTCGGTTCAATGACCTAGTCTTCAACTTACGACGAATTTTAAAAATCATATTTTTAACTTAACGAAATAAAGTAAATTTTTGTTTTTAAATTCACACCAAACTTAAATTTAAAATGCATAAAATTAAAAATTCATATTATTAAATTTAAAAATTCATACCAAACTTTTATTATATTTTTGTTTTTATACATACAAACTTATATTAAAAGTATTAATTTTTCAAATAACAAATATTTACAAACTTAATTATATATTGATTTTAAAAATTTTATATTAATAATTTAATATTAATTTTAAAAACAAAGTAAAAATAAAATTAAAAATCTTTTTGGTCTTTTATCCCACTTTAATCAATCAAATATTATCAAAAATATACGCCCCTCTTTTCGGTAAAGTAATTTCGGCTATATTACCTAGTTTTACTCCTGACGAATTTCTGAAATATTTTGGGTTGATTGATTAAAGATATTTATACCTTAAGAATAAACGGTAAATTTCGCAGTGATGTAATAAATTTTTGTATAACATCAATAATTTCGGTCGCAAAACCTAATTTTATTGAATACCAATTTAATACTTTATAGCGAACGATTTAGCGTTTATTATCAAAAGGTTCAAAGCAATAAAAATAAACATAAAAACTGTACATACTTACCTGTGAAATAGAATTCTTAGTGACCTGCTTTAGCCCACTCATAAGATAGTCGGACTAATTGGTTTTCCATAGCTACATAGGCATAACCTTGAGCATTCAATGTTTTTTCTTTGAAACATATGAACGGCCCATCTCTGCATAAAGTAACGAATTCGGTATTTGAATATGTTTGATTATTTGAACATTTACCTTCGTGTGACCATTTTCCGCATTTGTGACATCTTTCAAGGTGGCGTGCTCTTCTTTTCGCTGCAGATTTTGATTTTTCTTTACCAAACTGTAACTTATTATTTTCGTTCCTGGATTCTTTTCTTACTCCGTCCAATTTACCTCTGATTAATGATACCAATTCACTTGGAAGGGTGTCATTATTTCGTTTAGTGATTAACGCGTGTAGCATTAGACCATGGTTTAATTCACAGGAAGTCTTCATCTCGTAAAACCTAAAAAAAATAAAAATTCAGAATGAGGGGAGAATATGTAATGACCCGGACTTTTTCGATCGATCTATACTTATAAGATTAATATTTACATAAATTAAACCTTACCAACATGATAAGCAACCCAAATTGTTGAGACTTATGTTTTTGAAAAGAGATTTACACAACGTTTGACCGTCTAGTTTGACCGATGATATCACGAACTATATAACATATGATAATTATACGTTTGTGTATATATATGTATATATACATATTTAACATGATCTAAGGATGTTTTAATATCTCATTTTGTATTAATAACAATAAGTTATAAGTATATTTTGAAACTACTAACTTAAGTTTTCAAAACGATAACTTTAAGTAACGTTTTTTGATATAAATACTTATAACCTATAATGTTTATACATATATCGTATATGTAATGTATTCAATCACTTTTTAAGGACTTAAATACATAAAACAATATAAGTATATTCACAAAAGATAACTATATTTGAATCCTCGTTCCGTTTTCACAGGATTTCTATACGTATATCTAGAGTATATGTACTCGTATCATACCTAGCTTCTATACGTATTTACTATTGGTATATACACATCAAATCACCACCTAACCAGCCCTTGTTCATGCCTTATGTATAAGGTAATTACTTTTGTATTATTGTATGACTAATTAACAAGATTACAAACTTGAAAATTGTCTTTGTCTCCCCCCCCCCCCATTCACGTTTTTAAAGGGGTTAAAAGTACTCCATTTTTGATTCATTTTTACCTCAAATCTCTAGCTAAATACACACACACTTATGAACCCTAAACACCTTAACCATCTCAGCTCAAAACCATGAAGATCTAGCTTCAAAAACATCACTTAATCACCATAATAAAACCCTTACAAAAACACTTCAAGAATCCTTCCAAAAACACAAGTTTACTTCCAATCTTTCATCCAACTCCACCACTCTTTTGGTTCTAGGTTTTTACTCCTCTTTTACAGCAATCTTGTCCAAGTAACTTGAGTTAGTAACTTTGTTCATAACCTTATTCGATTCATATATATATAGCTATCTTATTTTATGGTATAAAATTTTAACAACAAGAACATAGTTTGAATGTTTTCAAACTTGTTTGCAAACTAAATAGATCCTTCTAACTTAACTTTTAAAATACTTCAAGACCTATAATATATCATAAATATATGCTAACTTAACAAGGTAAAACTTGGTTTTTCAAAGAACACCTTAAAAACTGAATTTACGACGTCGGAGTGCAACCGGGGGCTGTTTTGGGTTGGATAATTAAAAACTATTTTGAACTTTGAATTGGAGGCTTATTTTCTGGAAAATTTATATTTACTATGAATATGTTAACACATAAAAATTTCATGATTTAACTCAAAGTATAAGTATTTTTAGAAAAATAATCATTTAAGGTTGTTTACATGATGGAAAATGATCAACTTCATAAGTTTCACTAAAGTTTGACCTATGACCTGTGATTTCGAATACAAACTAAGGTATTTACAGTTCATATTATTAAATAAGGACTCGATCCAAGGAAGTGGCAAGTTGAACCAACGAAAACGGAGTTGTAACGAAGAAACTATGACCAAAACAAAATCGGATATCCAAGACTAGTTTAGCCACGAAAATAATTGGAGAAAAATTAAATAAATCACATCTTTTTAAAATAACATGATATTTTATATATATGTACTCATAATTTAATTTTATATATTTCAAGATCACCCGTAAACAATACGAGAAGATTAATCATAAGATCCCATGATTGTACACAACACGTCATTTGACAACACCGGTACTTTATGTACGCAACACGTCATTTGACAACACCGGTACCATGGGTCAAGATTAATCCCGACCAATACGAATACGATGGGGGTTTTATTTATTTCGATGGGGGTTTATTTATTTATTAAACACCTAAATATAAACCATTAAAATTGAATTGCTAACTACGGACTAAGAAGACATTAAAAGTATTATAAGTATATATATGTGACGATTGTTTAAAATGAAAATATATTGACATATTATATATGGATAGGTTCGTGATATCAACCGGAGACTAAGTCAAAATATATATCTTCAAGGCAAAAGTGAGTATATAGTCCCACTTTTAAACTCTAAATATTTCGGGATGAGAATACATGTATTTTATGTTTTACGATATGGACAAAAGTAACTGAAAAATATATTCTACGTTGAGTTGTACCACTGGCATACTTCCCTGTAGCTTGGTAACTATTATTTACAGCGGTATTGTAAACGCGAATCCTGTTGATAGATCTATCGGGCCTGACAACCCCAACCGGACTGGACGACCAGTATTCAATGGTTGCACAGTACTTCGTTTCGTGACTATACTTGGTACGGTGTAGTAAGATTTCATAATAAAGGGAATATGCGACGTGATTAAATGTTAAGTATGGTTACCAAGTGCTCAACCACTTAGAATATTTTTATTAAAATGTTTATATATGAAATCTTGTGGTCTATATATATATATTGCTGCCGGCATTAAACCTATATCTCACCAACTTTATGTTGACGGTTTAAGCATGTTTATTCTCAGGTGATAACTAAAAGCTTCCGCTGCAACATGTTGAATTTAAACAAGATCTTGAGTATGCATATTTGTGTCAAAAATAAAACTGCATACCGGAGGATTTGTAATGTAAAATATGCTAGAAATCGTATTGTTATCATCACATGTAAAGTTTGTAAGTCTAAGATTATCGCTAAACGATAATCATCTTTTTATTGTCTAAAGCTTGTATTAAAATAAGAGTTATGGTTTGTAATGTAAAATAAATGCAGTTGTTCTTTTAAAAATGTCGCATATAGAGGTCAATACCTCGCAATGAAATCATACGTTATCTAACTCGTTCTTAAGGTTAAGGACGGGTTATGACAGAATACTAGTTCTTTAGGGTCTGCTAGGGAAAGACCATTCGGGTTCCATTCTCAAGAACTACACGAAAACAGAAAATCTAACTCTAACAGAAATATGTATTACCCTAAAAAGATTCGAACCTTCCCATACTTAGTTGAAATTGTGATTAACGTTATTTTCAATTGGATCATCAACAATTTGTATATCTCTGACTTTTGCTTCAATCCATTTGTTGATTTCCTCCGTAGCTTTCACAAATTCAACTAACATCGCCTTTTCTTTTGGCGATAAATTGGATACTAATCTGTTACATAATTTAAAGTTTCCCTTAATCTTAGCATCGTGAATCCGTTTATAAAGTTTTTTCATTGAACTGTTAAAAACGGGTTCATCTAATTTCGTATCATCAACGGGGTTCTTTGTGATCGGATCATCGTTAAGTGTTTCTTCATCTTCGCCACACTTATGTGTTTTTATTGGTCTAGCAGTTTTGGTTGGTGGAGATCTAAACTTTCGATTCACAAAGGTGATCGATTTATCACCATCCCTAAGTGTCATTCTACCTTCTCTTACTTCAATGAACGCCTCGGTGGTTGCTAAAAATGGGCGACCTAAAATTAGAGGAATATCAAGGTTTTCCTCCATATTAATCACTATGAAGTTTGCAACAAAGGTCAAACTTTCCACGTTAACAAGTAAATTATTTGCTATTCCAATCGGGTGTTTAATGGTTAGGTCAAATGATTGAACACCTATTTTGGTTGGTTTTAATTTACTCATACCTAATCTTTTGTATAAGGAAAGAGGCATAATATTTGCACTTGCTCCTAAATCTGCGAGTCCATTATATATAGCACCATCATTAAGCAAGCAAGAAATTATAAATTCACCCGGGTCTCCTGCTTTAGTAAGTCGAGTTGGTTTATTAACCTTTTTCGGGTGTTCATTTCTTGGTTCTATTTGAACTTCTTGTTCACATTTTTCTTTGTTTCTTGGAATGGGAGGTTTATATAAGAATTCTTCTTCATCACTCCAATTTGAATCCTCCCCATTTTTCGATTTTGATTTTTCATATGTTGTTGATAACATATTTATGTTTTCATTTTGAAGGTTTTCTTGGGTGGTGAAATTATGATTGACTTCATTGTCAACTTCCATCGGACCATGTATGTAATGTTTAACTCTGTGACCATTAACTTTAAATCCAATCCCATTTGAATTTATTAACTCTACTGTTCCATATGGGAAAACTCTTTTGACTATGAATGGTCCAGACCATCTTGATTTCAATTTTCCAGAAAATAGCTTGAATCGTGAATTGAAAAGAAGAACTCTATCTCCTTCATTAAATTCTTTTGAACTTTTGATTCTTTTATCATGTCATTTCTTCGTTCTTTCTTTATAGATTAACGAATTTTCGTATGCTTCATGTCTTAATTCTTCTAATTCGTTTAATTGACTTAACCGTAGACATCCGGCTTCATGTAAATCAAGATTACATGTCTTCAAAGCCCAAAATGCTTTGTGTTCAATTTCTACTGGAAGATGACATGTTTTTCCGTAAACGAGTCTAAAAGGTGTGGTTCCAATTGGAGTTTTGTAGGCTGTTCTAAAAGCCCAGAGTGCATCCTCCAATTTCATGGACCATTCCTTCGGATTTGATCCTACGGTTTTTTCTAGAATACGTTTTAAAGCTCGGTTGGTATTTTCAACTTGTCCACTTGTTTGTGGATGATATGCAGTGGAGATTTTATGAGTTACTCCATATCTTTTAAGAACTTTCTCAAGTTGATTATTACAGAAATGAGTACCCCGATCACTTATTAAAGCTTTCGGTGTTCCAAACCTAGCAAAAAGACGTTTTAAAAAATTGACTACAACTCGTGCATCGTTAGTTGGGAGAGCTTGTGCTTCCGCCCATTTAGATACATAATCAATGGCAACGAGAATGTAGAGATTATTATGAGATTTTGGAAATGGACCCATAAAGTCAATACCCCAAACGTCAAATACTTCACATACTTGAATGACATTTTGTGGCATTTCATCACGTTGACTTATTTTTCCGGCCCTTTGACAAGCATCACAGGATTTGCAAAGAAGGTGTGCGTCTTTGAAAATTGTAGGCCAATAGAATCCAGCATCGTAAACTTTTCTTGCTGTAAGTTGAGGCCCATAATGCCCTCCTGTTGGTCCTGTGCGACAATGGTTTAAGATTTGACTAGCTTCATCCCCGAATACACATCGGCGTATTATTCCGTCGGGACAACTTTTAAACAAATGTGGATCTTCCCAGAAATAGTGTTTTATATCACTGAAGAATTTTTTTCGTTTTTGGTACGACAACCCTTTTTCAAGGAATCCACATACTAAGTAGTTTACATAGTCAGCAAACCATGGAATTTCATTATAATCTATCTTCAATAGATATTCATCAGGAAAGTTGTCTTGTATGGCCGATTCATTTAGAACTTCTAATTCAGGATTTTAAAGACGAGAAAGATGATCGTGCTAGATTTTCTGCTCCCTTTTTGTCTCGGATTTCTATATCAAACTCTTGTAAGATTAAGATCCAACGGATTAATCGTGATTTAGCATCTTGTTTCGAAAATAGGCATCTAAGAGCAGAATGGTCAGTATAGACCACCGTTTTAGCTAGAACGAGATATGAACAAAATTTGTCAAAAGCAAAAACAATAGCAAGGAGTACTTTTTCAGTAGTTGTGTAATTCGTTTGTGCTCCTTGTAACGTCTTACTAGCATAATAAATAGGTTGAAATTGTTTTTCAATCCTTTGTCCTAAAACGGCTCCCATTGCAAAATCACTTGCATCGCACATAAGTTCAAACGGTAGATTCCAATTTGGAGTTATCATGATCGGCGCATTAGTGAGTTTTTCTTTAAGAATATTAAAAGATTTGATGCATTCATCTGAAAATATGAATGGAGCATCCTTTTCTAGGAGTTTATTCATAGGAGTGGCAATTTTAGAAAAATCTTTTATGAAACGTCGGTAAAAACCGGCATGCCCTAGAAAACTCTTAACTCCTCTAACATTGGTGGGATGTGGAAGTTTAGCAATTACATCTACTTTAGCTCTATCCACTTCAATTCCTTCCTTTGAAATTTTATGACCAAGAACGATGCCTTCTTTAACCATGAAATGGCATTTCTCCCAATTAAGTACTAGATTTGATTGTTCGCATCTAATAAGCATTCGTTCAAGATTAACTAGACATGATTCAAATGTATCACCAAAGACTGAAAAGTCATCCATGAAAACTTCCATGCATTCTTCTATCATGTCGTGAAAAATCGCCATCATGCACCTTTGAAAGGTTGCAGGGGCGTTACAAAGTCCAAATGGCATGCGTTTGTAAGCAAAAGTACCATAAGGGCACGTGAACGTGGTTTTCTCTTGGTCCTCGGGTGCTATTGGAATTTGAAAATATCCGGAAAAACCATCAAGAAAATAATAGTAACTATTTCCGGCTAATCTTTCCAACATTTGATCAATGAAAGGTAAGGGAAAGTGATCTTTTCTGGTGGCGTCATTTAATTTTCTATAATCAATACAAACACGCCATCCTGTTACAGTCCTAGTAGGAATAAGCTAATTTTTTTCATTTGTGATGACAGTCATGCCACCCTTCTTAGGCACGCATTGAACTGGGCTTACCCATGGATTATCAGAGATTGGATAAATTAAACATGCATCAAGCAGTTTAATAATTTCTTTCTTAACAACATCTTGCATATTAGGATTTAGTCTTCGTTGGCGTTGCACATACGTTTTATGACCTTCTTCCATAAGGATTTTATGTGTGCAATACGAAGGACTTATTCCTTTAATATCATGAATTTTCCATGCAATAGCTGGTTTATGAGCTTTTAGCACAGAAATGAGTTTAGATTTTTCATTTTCAGTAAGAGAAGACGATATTATTACATGTAATTCAGACTCACCATGTAAATAAGCATATTCCAAATGGTTTGGAAGTGGCTTTAACTCTAATGTCGGTGGTTCTTCTATCGATGATTTATGTCGATATCTGTCTTCCTCTTTTAGCATTTGAATTTCTTCTATTGTTGGTTCATATCCATTAGCCATAAGTGAAGCTAACATTTCAGTTTCATCAATTGGTTCAGTTCCTTCCCCTAAAGAACATTCTCCCGTTCCTTGTAATTCTGGAAATTCTTCTAACAATTCTGCATGTGAATCTATAGTTTGAATATAATAACATGTATCATCTGCAGATTGTGGTTGTTGCATTGCTCTATCAACTAAAAGGGTAACACTCTCATCCTCTATACTTAGGGTCAGTTTCTTACCGAACAAGTCTATTATTTCTTTAGCCATGTTTAAGAATGGTCTTCCTAATATGAGAGGAACTCGAGAATCTTCTTCCATGTCCAGAATAACAAAATCTACTAGAAATACTAAAGTACCAACTTTAACTAGCATGTTCTCCATTATCCCTCTAGGATATTTTATTGATCGATCGGCTAGTTGTATGCTTTTTCTTATTGTTTTCAATTCTCCAAGGTCTAGTTTAGCGTATAGTGAATACGGCATTAGAGTTATACTAGCACCTAAGTCTGCCAATGTTTCTATTGAACTAAGACTTCCCAGAAAATATGGAATTGTGAAACTTCCTGGATCTGATAATTTTTCTGGTATCTTATTCAACAGCACTGCAGAACAATTAGCATTCATAGTAACAGCCGAGAGTTCTTCCATTTTCTTTCTATTTGTGATTAGATCTTTCAAAAATTTAGCATATCTAGGCATTCCTGAAATCACATCAATGAAAGGAAGATTTATATTTATTTGTTTAAACATATCCAAGAATTTGGATTGCTCGGCTTCAAGTCTCTCTTTTCTCATTTTACTAGGGTAAGGAAGTGGTGGTTGGTATGGTTTAACATAAGGTTTAGCCTTAACTGTGTTATCTTCATTAACCTTTTCAACTACCGGTTCTTTTTCCTTATCTTGCTCAGATTGTGGTTCTTGTGGAGTAGGAATAGCTTCATCAGAAATTACAGGTATTTCAGGTGGTTTATGAAAGGACCCGTTCATATACATTATAAACGATTCACAATAGTTGATTACATCGCGAGGTATTTGACCTCTATATGATACATTTTACAAATATTGCATTCGTTTTTAAAAGACAAACTTTCTTTACAACGAAAGTTGACGGCATGCACACCATTTCATAATACATTCAACTATAATTGGCTTAATAATAATCTTGATGAACTCAATAACTCGAATGCAACGTCTTTCAAAATATGCCATGAATGACTCCAAGTAATATCCTTAAAATGAGCTAATGCACAGCGAAAGATTTCTTTAATACCTGAGAATAAACATGCTTTAAAGTGTCAACCAAAAGGTTGGTGAGTTCATAGGTTTATCATAACAGTTTAAGTGTAATACCACTTCTTGTGGTAATGGCTTTAGCTATTTCATTCCGGGGGTTAGCATTTGTATCACTAGGTAGACATCCCAGTTTTCTTTCACCTATTAACCTTGCTAGGTTGCTCACTTCTTGTTCCAAATTTTGAATAGAAGTTTGTTGATTTCTAAATGCTTGAGCATTTTGTTCATTGGTTTGTTTCTGAGATGTGAAAAATTGTGTTTGAGAATCAACTAGCTTCGACATCATGTCTTCTAAATTTGGCTTTTTATCGTCGGTTTGTGGTGGTTTGTTTTGAAAATTAGGTCTTTGCTGATTGTAAGTATTATTGGATACTTATTGATTACTGGGACCTTGTTGGTTGTTGTATGGAACATTTCGGTTATAATTCTGGTTTTGATTGTAAATTGGTCTTGGAGGTTGATAATTATTCTGATAATTATTTTCAGGCCTTTGGTTTATGTATGAAACATTCTCTCTTTGTTCCATTGTTAGTTCAATACTGAGACAATCTTTTGTCAAATGTGGTCCTCCACACTGCTCACAACTAATTCGTATTGAGTGGATATCTTTAGTCATCTTTTCCATTCGTCTCTCGACAGCATCTATCTTTGCAGAAATGGAATCTAAATCATGGCTAGAATCGGCTCTAGCTGCTTTAGATGATCTAACGATATCTTTTTCTTGGTGCCACTCATGTGAGTGAGAAGCAGGGTTATCAATAATTTTGTAAGCGGCAGTTGCGGTTTTCTTCATAATGGAACCACCAGCTACTATATCGATATCTTTTCTTGTAGTGATGTCGCATCCTTGATAGAATATTTGTACTATTTGACAAGTGTCTAAACCATGTTGCGGACATCCTCATATAAAGTTTCATTTGGCTTATGTGTGAACGTAACAATTTCTCCTTGAAGTCTCACGGCTTTAGATGCCAGAAAGAATTGTTTAAGAAATTTTTCAACTAAAACGTCTCATGTATCAATCGCCCCTTCAGGTAACGATTCTAACCAATCTTTGGCTTCTCCCTTTAAAGTCCAGGGAAATAACATGAGATATATCTGTTTATCCTCCACTTCTCTTATTTTAAATAAAGTACAGATCCTATTAAAGGTTCGAAGATGTTCATTTGGATCCACCTTCGGCGCACCACTAAATTGGCATTGATTAGTCACCATGTGTAGAATTTGTCCTTTGATTTCATAATCTGGTGCATTAATGTCAGGTTGAGTAATTGCGTGACCTTGGCCAGTGCGTTTAGCTCTCATCCGGTCTTCCATACTTAGAGGTTTCAGATTTTCCATAATTGAATTTGTTGAATCTGAATCACTAGAGGATTCTGATTTAATGGTTGGTTCCTCGACAATCTCCGTTTGAATGATTGGTGGTTCCGGAGGAAAGATTAATGGTTCAAGATCTATGAATTGTCCCTGAATATCTTCCGGATTCTCAATTGTGAGGTCGGGTTCAAAAAATGGATTATCGGAAATTTGAATTGGAGTACTTGGTCGACTGGATGACGATTCTAAAGAAAAATCAACGGCGACAATATTTGCTAGATGTCTTGATCGAGTTACAGTTGGTGAACGTACAAAAGGTGGTGAACGTTTTGCTCGGTGCATTCACTGAATATCCTATTAGTTATAAAAGATAAAAATTATATAAGTTATCAAAATAATAGACTTTTCTACTTTTGCCCACGTTTCGAATAGCCAATAGATGCAGCAGGGAGCCAGAACCCTTTAAATCGGAAGCTCACAACTCAGCCACTAACAAATCCAACTATTACTACGAAGCAGAAAATTTGGATGTCTATCAATTCAACCTCTTAAAATAATTTTTCGTTGAAATTTAAAGAAATTTTAGAGAAGAAATAGAAAATTCTATGTCCTAAAAACTAGAATGTCGAGAAATAAGAAAGAAAAAGAGCGCGTCGAAAAACGTCGAAAAATAAAAGGTCAAAAAATAATAGGCGTTGAAAAATAAAAATAAGAAAGTAGCGCGTCGAAACTTAAAAAGGAATTAAAAACTAAGAATTAAAAGTTGCGTCTAAGAATATTAAAGCTTAAAAGAAAAACTATATCCCAAATGGCAATATCTTAAAAAGGTACTAAAAACGGCGTCGCAAAATTCTAAAGTACCTAAATCTTAGTCTAAATAAAAAGCACTTAAGGAATTTTACGGCAAAGCCTAAAAATCTAGAAATAAAAATAACTATGGTAAAAACTATATCTTAAAACTAAATACGAGCGAAAAATACAAATATTACGCTAAAATGAATAAAAATAAACAAAATATAAAAATATACTTAAAGTTGTAAAAAGTACAATTTTTATAAAAATATTATTTTTTTTATTAATTATTTTATAAAACTATTAATTTTATATATTAATTAAACTAAATAAACTAAATAAAACAAGTTAATTAATAAAACTAAAACTTAAATAATAAATAAATAAAAACCTAATTAGGGTTTTGATTAATTATAATTAATAATAATACTCCGTAATGATTGCTGTTTGGCAGTCAAATGTGGCATGTCAGACAGCGCCATGCGATTGCATTGTCTTCAAGTTAAAAATTCATGCGGTCGCATGGAGTAGGGTTTCGGGCCAGGCTTTGGGCTGCTACAGTGATCGGGCCGAGAGTTTTTTTTTCTGATTTAATATTAAATAAAATATAAATAACTTAAATAAAAATATAATTATAAAAACTAAAATAAAAATACTTTTATAAATTTTTTAACAACTCTTAACAACTAAAATATAGATTTTGTTTTTTTTTTATTTATATTTTTGGTTTTTAATATTTAAAACGTATATTTTTTTTATACAAAGAACTTAATAAAAACTTTAAATTTTTTTTTTTAAATTTACCGTTGCGCTTTCGGCGTTTTAGCTTTCCCCGGCAGCGGCGCCAAAAATACTTGATGTTATGCGAGGTGTACTAGGAAATAGTATTATTTTTATAACGAAATACTATTAAATACGATACAATTTTACACAAGATATTTATTTATTTATAGAATGGATATACCTAAACCTTGCTACAACACTTATAGGCAGTGTACCTAATCGTACAGTAGTTTAGTTTTTAGTAAGTCCGGTTCGTTCCACAGGGATCTTTTAAACAAGCTTAACGCTATAATTTTAAAAACTATATTTGTAAAAATACAAAAATATATATAAGTAGTATTATTATTATAAAAGGGGTTTTTACCGTTTAATGACCGGTTTGTCGATTTTTAAAACTTTAGTCGCAGTTAAAACCTAATGTAAAATATTAAAAATAAATATAACTTAATTTAAAGCGTAAAGTAAATAACGATAATGAAATTGCGATAAATAAAAGTGCGATAAAATAAAATTGCGATAATTAAAGAGTACGATAATTAAAAGTGCAATTAAATACAATGACAATAAATAAAAGTGCGATAATTTAAAAGTGCAATTAAATATGAAATAAAGGAATTATGCTTATTTAAACTTCCATAATCATGATGTTTGACGTGTTGATTTTTAGTTTATACCAATGGGTTAATTGTTTTTTGTCCTGGATTATTCAATATATCCATACGGATTTGTCCATAATAGTCCATCAGTCATAATCATAAAATGCGGAAGTCTTCGTCAAATTATTCTTATTCCCGAAGTTAAATATTCCAACTAATTGGGGATTCGAATTGTAACAAGGTCTTAATACTTTGTTTAATGAATACACCAGGTTATCGACTGCGTGTAAACCAAGTTTTTACTACTTTGTTAACAATTACACCAATTACCCTTGAATGTAATCCACCCCTGTTTCAACAAATCTATTAACTATTAATCCAGTTCCGTGTCCGGTAAAATGAACAATTATTGGTATTTATAGATATCCCGCCCACCGTACCCAGTCAAGCGTATGTGGTTAAATATAAATACGTCAAATTATAAGTCTATATATTAAATTAACGAGGTATCATTTAGTTAATATAAAGCCCATTAATAGCCCATAGTCTAATTTCCACAAGTGACGTTCTTTTGTCCAAACCCCAATTATGGTCCAAAACCCAATTACCCAATTTTAATATTTAGCCCAACATCACGATTACTTCGACTTAAATAAGCATAATAATAACTTAGCTACGAGACATTAAATTAAAAATAACATTAACCATAACTTACAGTGATTAAAAATAACGTAGCGTTACACGGACAGAATTTTGACTTACACCCTTACAACATTCGCTAACATACCCTTATTATTAGAATTTAAAATTAAAATTAAAATTATAATATATATATATATATATATATATATATATATATATATATATATATGTTTACGTATGAGAGAAAGAAGAAAAAGATGGATAAAGGTGTAAAAATTCGTCCAAAACTCGCGAACTTTATAGGACCAGACATGTCCCTGTTCACCATGCGATCGCATGGTTTTTTGCCTTCCAGGCCATGCGATCGCATGGCCAGCTTTTCCAGGTCACATGTCTTTGTTTGCATTCTGCCGACGATTTATATAAATATATATAATATATAAATAATTTTAAGAATTATTTAAATATTATATTATATTTATGTGCATAGTTGACATGTAATTTTTAGTCCGTTGCGTCGAGCGTTGAGAGTTGACTTTAGTCCCGGTTCCCGATTTTCGAACGTCCTTGCGTACAATTTAATATCTTGTATTTTGCGTTTCGCATCTTGTACTCTTGTAATTTTGAGACGTTTCTCATCAATAATTGGAACCACTTTGATTGTACTTTGTACTTTTGAGCTTTTTGGTCGTTTGCATCTTCAATTCGTCGAATCTGTCTTTTGTCTTCACCTTTTATTATTTAAACGAATATCACTTGTAAATAGAACAGTTGCAACTAAAAGCTTGTCTTTCTTGAGGGATAATGCTATGAAATATATATTCGTTTTTAGCATTATCAATGATGATATTTCCATGAAACAACCCAACCCGTAATCCATACGATAATTTTTTTTTTTTTTTGTAATGATACACAATTACTCGCCAATAAGATATGTAAACCAAACCACAAGTTCCATTTAAACTTTCAACAATTTAAATGTTTACAAAAGGCACGAAGGCCATTACTTAAGTTCGATACAAGTTTGACCCACTACAACGATAGTTTATAATCCAAACGACCCCTTAAGCATGGTTTGGGACTAAACTACCCAAAACGTTAGGCCAACTTTCAAACTTCAACAAAACATCATCAAAGGCCACCTAGTACCCGATAACCCCTTTGTCCCTATCCGCACCTGCATATAAAAAGATAAACAACGAGAGGGGTAAGCTAATGCTTAGTGAATGCAATAATTATACATGTACATATATAACCTACTCATTTGCAAACACTTACACAACACCGCATACAAGCTAGCAACACCAATACCATATAGTTCAATATTAAA
Organism: Rutidosis leptorrhynchoides; assembly: GCF_046630445.1. Classification (NCBI taxonomy): domain Eukaryota; kingdom Viridiplantae; phylum Streptophyta; class Magnoliopsida; order Asterales; family Asteraceae; genus Rutidosis; species Rutidosis leptorrhynchoides. The sequence continues at coordinate 409,661,313 of NC_092337.1, read as the reverse complement.
TATGCTAATACCAAGTTCTCACCACCATGGTTAACCAATAGAAAAAAGGAATGGTACTCAAAATTCCCATCGGTGTTCATAACAACCGTTAGTGCACAACACATATATCACCAACCCTTGGACAACACATATCCGATCATAAGATCAATAGTGTACAACACATATATCACTAACTTGGACAACACATATCCATTTAAATAATCGTTAGCATACAACACATATATTGCTAAATTAGACAACACATATCCGTTCATAAATCGTTAGTGTACAACACATATATCGCTAACTAGGACAACACATATCCTTACGTACAAATAAGAACATCATATACGTACAAGTATACTTATTCCACTCACCTTGACACAAGGATGATGATTATGCGCTTTCGAACTTCAAGGCAATGTACCTAATTCATTAAGTACACATTCAATACACCAACTAGTGGAATTAACCACATTACACTTACTTGAGCATTTAATGACCCAATTCGCATTAAATGACTAAACCACACCAATACCGCCCATAATGGCCAAGACCCGACTTTAACCACTAAAGCTAGTGCATTAAAGTCTACTAACTTCAATTAACACAAACTTAGGGTAATTCATACCCATTTCACCCAAACTAGGTCAACATTATTCCTTTTGACCCATTTTAACTCTTACACTACCAACTAGTCAAACATGACCTATTTACCATTTCAACAACATTTTAACAAGTGTTTAATGCTTGACAATACCATTAACGCCTACAAACTCCATTTCATTAAACCAAACCCTAGATTATGGTTATTAGGGTTCCGTAACAACAACATGACCCAATTTCACCCATTTTACCCCCAAATGGGTCATACAAGTCTCTAGTAACTAAACCTTAGTCAATAATCAATTAAAACTCGAAACATAAAGTTAGAACTTACCGAGACTATCAACGTGTAGCTAGAGACACAAGGAACAACCTTAATTCTTGCTCCAAAGATCAACCCTCAATCCTTCACTCTCAAATCTCACCTTTAATTCAAATGGGTTTTAAGTTTTGGGAGAGAAAATAGAAAGAAACGGGAAAATAAAATGATCTAAATGAACCAGTGGATGAGATTTAATGCTCCCATCAGATTTATACGTCAATTTACCAATTTGCCCCTTAAATTCCCTTAAAATGAGCTAAGTCCGACACCAGTTCAGCAGAACTGTCGCGGCGCGACATTAATCATCGCGGCGCGACATACAACGGGAAATTCTACCCTCTTTAACTCACTTTCTGATCCTGGTTTGCTTGAAATGCCGCGGCGCGGACCCATTTATCGCGGCGCGGCCTAAGGCTGGAACTGGACACTTCGACAACCTTAAACAAAATTTGATTTTATTTAATTCGTACACTTAAATCCCACTTCCTACATTCGCTTAACCTTCAACAATAGTCTCACAAGACTCAACGCTATCTAAACCCATGTATAAACTTGCATATGCTTATGCACACATTATCAAGTATACACACACACACACACACACATATATATATATATATACATATTCATACATTTACGCATAATCTAGCGAGTTACAACGTACCAACGATTAAGTATGTACCTTTCAATATGTGCGGGAAAAACGGGATGTTACAACTCTCCCCCACTTGAATCGGAGCGCGTCCTTGCGATCCAAGCCGCATGACAAGAGGGAAGATAAACCAACACAAACTCTTCGGGCTTCCAAGTAAACTCGGAACCCTTACTCCGACGCCATTAAACTTTAAAAGTCCTAACCTCTTTATGTCTCAACCTTTTGACTTTCTCATCAAGTATGGCAATCGGTTCCTCAATATATTCTAACTTATTGTTTAGCTCGATCTCATCTAATGGCACCCAAGATGAATCATCCGCAAGATACTTACAGAGATGGGAAACATGAATTGTATTATGGATCCCCGCAAGCTCTTCGGGTAATTCCAAACGATACGCGACTTCACCAACACGAGCTAAAACCTTAAATGGTTCAATAAACCGTGGAGCTAACTTTCCTCGTTTTCGAAATCGAATAATACCCTTCCATGGCGAAACCTTAAGCATCACCATGTCACCTTCTTGGAATTCGATCGTTCGTCTACGTTTGTCGGCATACGACTTTTGCCTATTTTGAGCCCTTTTCAAATGCTCTCGAATAATATCAATTTTGCTATTCGTCTCTAAGACCAAATCGGTACTCCCGATTTCCTTTTATCCCACTTCACCCCAACAAATCGGGGTTCGACACCTACGTCCATAAAGCATCTCATATGGTGGCATCCCAATACTAGTATGATAACTATTATTGTACGAGAATTCCACTAAAGGTAAGTGCTCATCCCAACTACCACCGAAATCAATAATGCACGCTCGTAACATATCTTCCAAAGTCTGATTTGTACGTTCGGTTTGACCGTCTGTTTGAGGATGATACGCCGTGCTCAACTTCAGTTGCGTACCCATATCTTCATGAAACTTTTCCCAAAATCGAGATGTAAAACGAGTATCTCGATCCGAAATAATCGATATAGGAATTCCGTGGCGCGAGATGACTTCCTTGATAAACAACTTAGCCAAGGTCTCCAACGATATTGCTTCCCGAATGGGAAGAAACAAAGCACTTTTCGTCAATCGATCAACTATCACCCAAATCGAATCAAATTGGGTTCTCGCCGTTTTAGGTAACTTTGTAATGAAATCCATGGTAATGTGCTCCCATTTCCACTTCGGGATTTCTAACGGTTGCAACTTACCATACGGATTTTGGTGTTCGGCTTTGACTTGCAAACATGTAACACATCGTTCAACATATTTTACGACGTCACATTTCATGCCCAGCCACCAATAATCCTTCCTCAAGTCAAGATACATTTTAGTCGCGCCCGGATGGATGCAATACTTTGACTTGTGTGCTTCATCGAGTAGCACTTGTCGATAATCTCCCATCTTAGGCACCCACACTCTTCCTTGAAACGACAACAAACCCCGCGAGCCCATAGTAATGAACTCCGATTGTCCCACAATTCGTTCTGCATGCTTGTTGTGAACGTAAGCCTCTATTTGAATCACACCAAGTTTTTCAAGAAAATCGTTAGTAATAATCATACGTAACAATCCCAATCGTAACGCCGGGTGATGACTCTTTCGGCTTAACGCATCCACGACTACATTCGCCTTGCCCGGATGATAAAGTATCTCACAATCATAGTCTTTTACCACATCCATCCACCTACGTTGACGATAATTCAAATCTCGTTGATTAAAGAGATGTTTCAAACTCTTATGATCCGAATAAATCGTACACTTGACACCATACAAGTAATGGCGCCAAATTTTTAACGCATGCACAACCGCCGCCAACTCAAGATCATGAGTCGGATATCTCGTCTCGTGTTCCTTTAATTGTCGAGAGGCATAAGCGATGACTTTACCTCTTTGTATTAGAACACACCCGAGTCCATTTAACGAATCATCACAATAAACCGTCATGTCTTCCACCCCTTCCGGCAAAACTAATACCGGAGCTTGACATAACTTCTCCTTTAACAATTGGAAAGCAATTTCTTGCTCGTTCTCCCAATCAAACCTCGCATTCTTCCTCGTCAATTTCGTCAATGAAGAAGCGATCTTAGAAAAGTCTTGGATAAACCGACGATAATAACCGGCCAATCCGAGAAAACTTCGGACCTCCGTAGGCATAGTCGGTTGTCTCCAACTCTTCACCGTCTCTATCTTCCTCGGATCTACTTGAATACCGTTTTGATTCACAATATGGCCAAGGAATTGAACTTCCCTTAACCAAAATTCACATTTGGAGAATTTCGCATACAACTTCTCCTTCTGCAATGTCTTCAACACTTCACGCAAATGGTGTTCATGTTCCTTCATACTCTTAGAATAAACAAGTATGTCGTCGATGAACACAATTACCGACTTGTCCAACATAGGTTGACACACCCGGTGTAGTGACCCGAACTTTTCCATGTTTATATATATTAATTGAGATTGATATTTACATGATTAAATGTTTCCAACATGTTAAGCAATCAAACTTGTTAAGACTTGATTAATTGAAATATGTTTCATATAGACAATTGACCACCCAAGTTGACCGGTGATTCACGAACGTTAAAACTTGTAAAAACTATATGATGACATATATATGGTTATATATATAGTTAACATGTTTTTATTATAAGTATGTATCTCATTAGGTATTTTAACAATGAGTTATATACATAAAAATGAGACTATTAATTCAAGAAACTCGAAAACGATATATATAACGATTATCGTTATAACAACGTCTTACTAGGTACATATGAATCATATTAAGATATTGATACACTTGGTTAATTATGTTAAATGATAAGTAAATATATTATTAAGTGTATTAACAATGAAATACATATGTAAAAATAAGACTACTAACTTAATGATTTCGAAACGAGACATATATGTAACGATTATCGTTGTAACGACATTTAACTGTATATACATCATACTGAGATATATTATATATCATAATATCATGATAATATAACAATTTAACATCTCATTTGTTATAATAAACAATGGGTTAACAACATTCAACAAGATCATTAACCTAAAGGTTTCAAAACAACATTTACATGTAACGACTAACGATGACTTAACGACTCAGTTAAAATGTATATACATGTAGTGTTTTAATATGTATTCATACACTTTTGAAAGACTTCAAGACACTTATCAAAAATACTTCTACTTAACAAAAATACTTACAATTACATCCTCGTTCAGTTTCATCAACAATTCTACTCGTATGCACCCGTATTCGTACTCGTACAATACACAGCTTTTAGATGTATGTACTATTGGTATATACACTCCAATGATCAGCTCTTAGCAGCCCATGTGAGTCACCTAACACATGTGGGAACCATCATTTGGCAACTAGCATGAAATATCTCATAAAATTACAAAAATATGAGTAATCATTCATGACTTATTTACATGAAAACAAAATTACATATCCTTTATATCTAATCCATACACCAACGACCAAAAACACCTACAAATACTTTCATTCTTCAATTTTCTTCATCTAATTGATCTCTCTCAAGTTCTATCTTCAAGTTCTAAGTGTTCTTCATAAATTCTAAAAGTTCTAGTTTCATAAAATCAAGAATACTTTCAAGTTTGCTAGCTCACTTCCAATCTTGTAAGGTGATCATCCAACCTCAATAAATCTTTGTTTCTTACAGTAGGTTATCATTCTAATACAAGGTAATAATCATATTCAAACTTTGGTTCAATTTCTATAACTATTACAATCTTATTTCAAGTGATGATCTTACTTGAACTTGTTTTCGTGTCATGATTCTGCTTCAAGAACTTCGAGCCATCCAAGGATCCATTGAAGCTAGATCCATTTTTATCTTTTCCAGTAGGTTTATCCAAGGAACTTAAGGTAGTAATGATGTTCATAACATCATTCGATTCATACATATAAAGCTATCTTATTCGAAGGTTTAAACTTGTAATCACTAGAACATAGTTTAGTTAATTCTAAACTTGTTCGCAAACAAAAGTTAATCCTTCTAACTTGACTTTTAAAATCGACTAAACACATGTTCTATATCTATATGATATGCTAACTTAATGATTTAAAACCTGGAAACACGAAAAACACCGTAAAACCGGATTTACGCCGTCGTAGTAACACCGCGGGCTGTTTTGGGTTAGTTAATTAAAAACTATGATAAACTTTGATTTAAAAGTTGTTATTCTGAGAAAATGATTTTTATTATGAACATGAAACTATATCCAAAAATTATGGTTAAACTCAAAGTGGAAGTATGTTTTCTAAAATGGTCATCTAGACGTCGTTCTTTCGACTGAAATGACTACCTTTACAAAAACGACTTGTAACTTATTTTTCCGACTATAAACCTATACTTTTTCTGTTTAGATTCATAAAATAGAGTTCAATATGAAACCATAGCAATTTGATTCACTCAAAACGGATTTAAAATGAAGAAGTTATGGGTAAAACAAGATTGGATAATTTTTCTCATTTTAGCTACGTGAAAATTGGTAACAAATCTATTCCAACCATAACTTAATAATCTTGTATTGTATATTATGTAATCTTGAGATACCATAGACACGTATACAATGTTTCGACCTATCATGTCGACACATCTATATATATTTCGGAACAACCATAGACACTCTATATGTGAATGTTGGAGTTAGCTATACAGGGTTGAGGTTGATTCCAAAATATATATAGTTTGAGTTGTGATCAATACTGAGATACGTATACACTGGGTCGTGGATTGATTCAAGATAATATTTATCGATTTATTTCTGTACATCTAACTGTGGACAACTAGTTGTAGGTTACTAACGAGGACAGCTGACTTAATAAACTTAAAACATCAAAATATATTAAAAGTGTTGTAAATATATTTTGAACATACTTTGATATATATGTATATATTGTTATAGGTTCGTGAATCAACCAGTGGCCAAGTCTTACTTCCCGACGAAGTAAAAATCTGTGAAAGTGAGTTATAGTCCCACTTTTAAAATCTAATATTTTTGGGATGAGAATACATGCAGGTTTTATAAATGATTTACAAAATAGACACAAGTACGTGAAACTACATTCTATGGTTGAATTATCGAAATCGAATATGCCCTTTTTATTAAGTCTGGTAATCTAAGAATTAGAGAACAGACACCCTAATTGACGCGAATCCTAAAGATAGATCTATTGGGCTTAACAAGCCCCATCCAAAGTACCGGATGCTTTAGTACTTCGAAATTTATATCATATCCGAAGGGTGTCCCGGAATGATGGGGATATTCTTATATATGCATCTTGTTAATGTCGGTTACCAGGTGTTCACCATATGAATGATTTTTATCTCTATGTATGGGATGTGTATTGAAATATGAAATCTTGTGGTCTATTATTATGATTTGATATATATAGGTTAAACCTATAACTCACCAACATTTTTTGTTGACATTTTAAGCATGTTTATTCTCAGGTGATTATTAAGAGCTTCCGCTGTCGCATACTTAAATAAGGACGAGATTTGGAGTCCATACTTGTATGAAATTGTGTAAAAACTGCATTCAAGAAACTTATTTTGTTGTAACATATTTGTATTGTAAACCATTATGTAATGGTCGTGTGTGTGTAAAGGTTATGGTTTGTTTTAAAAATGAATGCAGTCTTTGAAAAACGTCTCATATAGAGGTCAAAACCTCGCAACGAAATCAATTAATATGGAACGTTTTTAATCAATAAGAACGGGACATTTCACCCGGTTCATAAGATCCATGAATACCGCCGGTGCATTCGTAAGACCAAAAGGTATAACTACAAACTCAAAATGCCCATAACGCGTTCGAAAAGCCATTTTCTCTACGTCTTCCTCACGGACCCGCACTTGATGATAGCCGGACCGCAAGTCAATCTTAGAAAAATACGTTGCACCTTGGAGTTGGTCGAACAAATCGTCGATCCTAGGTAATGGATAACGATTCTTGATCGTCACTTTGTTCAACTCCCGATAATCGATGCACATCCGCATACTTCCATCTTTCTTTTTCACAAACAAAACCGGAGCACCCCATGGCGAGGAACTCGGTCGAATGAAACCCTTTTCAAGCAACTCTTGGGTTTGATTTAACAACTCCTGCATTTCCGTTGGCGCTAAACGATAAGGAGTATTAGCAATAGGAGTAGCTCCCGGAACCAACTCAATGCGAAATTCTACTTGTCTTTCCGCCGGAACACCCGGTAACTCGTCCGGAAAAACGTATTCGAATTCACTAACCACCAGAATTTCACGAATGGGTGGTGACTCATCACGAGTATCAACAACATGGGCAAGAAAAGCCATGCCACCACTAACAATAAAACGGCGTGCCCATGCAAAAGAACATATCGGCACAAGTCTCCTTCGTTTATCATCGTGAATAATTAACTCTCCCCCCACTTGGGGTCTTCACACGAATAGACTTCTCATGGCATGCAATATCGGCTCTATTTCGATCGAGCCAATCCATACCCACAACGATATCAAAATCGCCCAAAGTCATAGGAATGAGATCAATTTTAAAGTTTTCGGCACCAAACACAACATCACAATTTTTACACACGTCAACCACTAGCACCGTCTTGCCGTCCGCTATTTCGACTTCTACCGGACGACTTAACTTAGCTAATGGCTTATTAAGTTTAGGTACAAATCGAGGTGACACAAAAGACAAATTTGCGCCACTATCAAATAGAATCCTTGCCGGATTAGAGTTAACCATGAAAGTACCTGAGACAACTTCGTTCGATTGTTTGGCCTCATCATTGGTCATCAAATAATTTCGACCCCTAGCCGTACCCGCCGCCTTTTCTAATCGCTTAACATTATCATTGCGCAACTCGGGACACTCGGGCCTCTTGTGCCCTTCTTTACCACAGTTGAAACAAGTAAATTTGGGTGTGGAAGGTGAGTTGGGGCAATCACGAGAGATGTGACCTTTTTGCCCACAAGTATAGCAAGTGGGTACATGACCACTGGAGCCAACTTTCTTCACACTATTAACACTTTCAGAACCCTTCTTGTTCTTCTTGTTGGAAAAGTTCGATTGGCTCGAATTCTCGAACTTCCTCTTACCAAAAGTAAAACCACTCTTTCTTAACACGAGCGCCTCAAAACCTTTGGCCATATTGAACAACTCGTCAAAGCTCTTCACCACATTCATGCTAATCTTCTCTTGATAATTATCATTCAAGATTCGATAGAAATCTTCCTTCAACATCTTATCATTCCCGACATACTCCGGGAAAAATTGGGTCTTGGACAAAAACACGAATTTGAGAGTGTTCAAATCCATCGACCCTTGCCTCAAAGAACGTAGTTCGTCCTTAAGCCTTGTAAGATCGGCCGAAGTTCGGTATTCATCGAAAAACTCCGCTTTGAATTCATCCCATGTGAACTCCATGCATTGTTCTTCGCCATAAAGTCGGATCTTCGCGTCCCACCACAATTTAGCATCACCTCTTAACATGCTACAACCATATCTCGTCTTTTTATCAAGAGGGCATTCACACGTACGAAAAGCCCCCTCCATATCGGAGATCCAACGGGCACTCTTAAGTGGGTCCCGTTCACCATCGAAGGTGGGAGGTTGAGAGTCCTTGAAATTCTTATAGAAGAAGTCCCGTCTCCCCATATTATCCACTTGATGAACGGCCTTCACTTGCTCCTTGACTACATTGACTAGTTGCTCGTCAATTGTGTCTAGAAACATTTTCTTAACATCCTCGAGGAACTCCGCCTTTTGACGTTTAAAGATGGCCTCAACTTTGGCCGTGAACTCAACGTCCTCACTAGTACTTCCGTTATCATGATCGGGATCGTTTCTCGTCTTCATTCTATAAAACGAAAAGGGTTAAACCATGAACGAAAGGCATAACACGTAAGTATATACATGCATACCACACTACCCCATCTTGCTCAACAATCGTCGTACATTACTCGCTTGACACGATTTGTACCCGTAACAACGGTAGCTAATCGTTGTTACGCGAGCACGTCGAATTAACTCGCTAGTACAACGTTAGTTCACATTAACAACGGTAGCTAATTTGCACCCGTACAACGTCCGTCTTGCTTGATGATTGCTAAATACAATACAAAAAAATTAGCACAAGGTTAGTTCACATAACCCAAAGCACTAACAATTCCCGAGTAGACCCAAAGTCCTACAAGTCCCGCATAAAGCGCTCACACAATAAAGTCCAAGTCTAGGCACCTATCTCAAGTCGCCTAAATCCCTTAGACCATGCTCTGATACCACTTGAAACAACCCAACCCGTAATCCATACGATAAATATTTTTTTTTTTTTTGTAATTATACACAATTACTCGCCAATAAGATATGTAAACCAAACCACAAGTTCCATTTAAACTTTCAACAATTTAAATGTTTACAAAAGGCACGAAGGCCATTACTTAAGTTCGATACAAGTTTGACCCACTACAACGATAGTTTATAATCCAAACGACCCCTTAAGCATGGTTTGGGACTAAACTACCCAAAACGTTAGGCCAACTTTCAAACTTCAACAAAACATCATCAAAGGCCACCTAGTGCCCGATAACCCCTTTGCCCCTATCCGCACCTGCATCTAAAAAGATAAATAACGAGAGGGGTAAGCTAATGCTTAGTGAATGCAATAATTATACATGTACATATATAACCTACTCATTTGCAAACACTTACACAACACCGCATACAAGCTAGCAACACCAATACCATATAGTTCAATATTAAATATGCTAATACCAAGTTCACACCACTATGGTTAACCAATAGCAAAAAGGAATGGTACTCAAAATTCCCATCGGTGTTCATAACAACCGTTAGTGCACAACACATATATCACCAACCCTTGGACAACACATATCTGATCATAAGATCAATAGTGTACAACACATATATCACTAACTTGGACAACACATATCCATTTAAATAACCGTTAGCATACAACACATATATTGCTAAATTAGACAACACATATCCGTTCATAAATCGTTAGTGTACAACACATATATCGCTAACTAGGATAACACATATCCTTACGTACAAATAAGCACATCATATACGTACAAGTATACTTATTCCACTCACCTTGACACAAGGATGATGATTATGCGCTTCCGAACTTCAAGGCAATGTACCTAATTCATTAAGTACACATTCAATACACCAACTAGTGGAATTAACCACATTACACTTACTTGAGCATTTAATGACTCAACTCGCATTAAATGACTCAACCACACCAATACCGCCCATAATGGCCAAGACCCGACTTTAACTACTAAAGCTAGTGCATTAAAGTCTACTAACTTCAATTAACACAAACTTAGGGTAATTCATACCCATTTCACCCAAACTAGGTAAACATTATTCCTTTTGACCCATTTTAACTCTTACACTACCAACTTGTCAAACATGACCTATTTACCATTTCAACAACATTTTAACAAGTGTTTAATGCTTGACAATACCATTAACACCTACAAACTCCATTTCATTAAACCAAACCCCAGATTATGGTTATTAGGGTTCCGTAACAACAACATGACCCAATTTCACCCATTTTACCCCCAAATGGGTCATACAAGTCTCTAGTAACCAAACCTTAGTCAATAATCAATTAAAACTCGAAACATAAAGTTAGAACTTACCGAGACTATCAACGTGTAGCTAGAGACACAAGGAACAACCTTAATTCTTGCTCCAAAGATCAACCCTCAATCCTTCACTCTCAAATCTCACCTTTAATTCAAATGGGTTTTAAGTTTTGGGAGAGAAAATAGAAAGAAAAGGGAAAAGAAAATGATCTAAATGAACTAGTGGATGAGATTTAATGCTCCCATCAGATTTATACGTCAATTTACCAATTTGCCCCTTAAATTCCCTTAAAATGAGCTAAGTCCGACACCAGTTCAGCAGAACTATCGCGGCGCGACATTAATCGTCGCGACGCGACATACAACAGGAAATTCTACCCTCTTTAACTCACTTTCTGATCCTGGTTTGCTTGAAATGCCGCGGCGCGGACCCATTTATCGCGGCGCGGCCTAAGGCTGGAACTGGACACTTCGACAACCTTAAACAAAAATTGATTTTATTTAATTCGTACACTTAAATCCCACTTCCTACATTCGCCTAACCTTCAACAATAGTCTCACAAGACTCAACGCTATCTAAACCCATGTATAAACTTGCATATGCCTATGCACACATTATCAAGTATATATATATATATATATATATATATATATATATATATATATATATATATATATATATATATATATATATATATATATATATATATATATACACATATTCATACATTTACGCATAATCTAGCGAGTTACAACGTACCAACGATTAAGTATGTACCTTTCAATATGTGTGGGAAAAACGGGATGTTACATTCCAGAATTTCTAAGATCGAAGGTTGATGAAGAAAATCCTTTCGCAAGGATTTAGAATAAATAAGGAGCAAGATATTCGCTAAAGATTTCATCAGAAATAGAATCACCAGGATTCTTTATGTACAAGTATAGTCCTTGTGATTTGCTCAGAGTCTCCTTCATGGTTTGCTCAATCCTTTTTTCAGTACCAAATTTCCTTTTGAGCTTTTCTAACGTTTTTTTTATTTATTTATCGAACTTATGACTGTTAAAGTCATCTACGTTTTTTTTTTGCTTCATTCGGCTTTTTCAATATTCAGAGTATTAATTTCGCAGACTGGGTGCTTTTCAGAATTTCAGAATGAAATATCATAGTTCTAAGAGATAAATGTTATATGGATACATATAACTGTTGATGTGAAAACGTTGCGAGACTCACAATACAGATTTACTGATTTCCGGTAATTGGTATGTCAATTCTTGTTACAAGATGCGGATGAGTACATGATGAGACTTCAATAGATAAATATAGTGATTTGTCGGAGAGATTTAAACCAAGGAGCAACAAGGTTACTGGTACATTTGTTGGTAATATGGTGGAATATAAAAGGTTCCCCGGTAACAACAAAAAAAAACACGCATATATATCAAGATTATAATAAGGTTGTTTCGAACGAAAAGTCGAAGTTGATTTGCTGGAGCTGTGACAAAATTAGCTATCTCGAACAGGAGTTGCAAGGTTATTTTCGGTAATAGTAACGCCAAAGAAATTAGCACATATACGTGTTAAACGTTTACTCAGTTTCCGAGAGTTTTTCAGGTGCATCACTATATGCATAAATCTTTCCTTCCGTAGATGAAGTGCGATTGATTCATTCTCTGAATTGAGGTGTTTTCAAGAATCATGAAAGGTTTGTACGCAGATTGTAATCGTCAAGATACAAATGAGGTTTAAAATGAAATCAAGTGGCAAATTTGAAGAATTGTTTAATTTCATATGTTATAAACAATATTTTAATTCATTTTAATTGTCCAATATTGGTAGTCCACAGTTAGCAGTCCACAGTTACTAATTCATTAATTCATATACAGTTTATAATATTCGAATTAATTAATACGTATCGTGACCCGTGTACATGTCTCAGACTCGATCACAACTCAAAGTATATATATTATTATAGAATCAACCTCAACCCTGTATAGAGAACTCGATCATTACTGCATATAGAGTGTCTATGGTTATTCCAAATAATATATATATATATATATATATATATATATGCGTCGATATGATATGTCAAAACCTTGTATACGTGTCTCGATATTTAAAGTGCGTAAAATAATTAACAGAAATTAAATGACAATAAATAAAATTGCGAGAATTAAAATTGCGATAATTAAATTGCGAAAAATAAATTGCGATAAATAAATGTAATCAGTTAGCTAGGATTTCGTTAGCGTGGATTCTTAACAGAATTTCTCATAGTTAATTTGTTTGTTTCTAACAAATTTTATTTTTGTCTAATGTTTTCTTCATTATGTCACTTGTTGAATTCTGATAGGTCAAAATCCAAGTATGAAATTGAATGAAAATGGTTATTCTGTGGTGAACGGATTCATATAGCTGTGGTTGTAAGTAGGATAGTAAATGACTGTTGAATCAGATTCGAATAATGTACAGTGTAACTTATTAATGTGAAATCTAAATATTCCTCGGGTATTACCTACCCGTTAAAATATTTTCACCATTAACAGTTTGTACAATAAAAATTTTAATTACAATCTTTATGAAAACATATATACATATATATTTTCTTCAGACGTAATTATGGATTTAATGATTCAATGTGATATTAAACTCATCAGATTTACGGCTGGAACTAGAGTACATAATCTCTAAAACATTAGAGATTACATAATCACCATGAAGGACGAAGATAGTTTATGTAGAATGATTCGTAGAACGATGATTATGCTTGAGGAATAGATTGCGATGTTGGGGCATGGATTGTTGAAACTTGGGTTATTAGTGGTACTGGTGTTGTTACTGATGGTACTGTTGGTGCCGGTGTTGTTGCTGAAGCTGGTACGTTTTGCACCATATTTTCCAAGACTTCAACTCGGGCGCGAAGCTCGTTGACTTATTACTCCGGGATGATTGTCGGTTCGGACGAGCGGATGAATAAGATCTAGAATTGTAGATATTACGTAATCATTTCGAGCTCTTCTGAAAATGAGGGTGAAAATGGTGTTTCGGATAGGTTCATCGGTAAGTGCTTCAGGTTCTTCACTAAGAGGTGAATTCGGATGGTGGAAAGGATGGCCTTCTTCGCGTCTCCATTGATTAAGTCGACTACGAACCCATCAGATGAATTGGGGATGGCTGATTGGTTGGTTCATTCTGGTGACATTGCTTTCGGAGCTCGAGTGGAACTCTATATCGGAATAGTTGTCGGAAAAACTATCGGAATAGCTATCGGAATCTGAGGGACTCGATCTGGTTGGGGGATTCATCTCGTACGATCAGATGAAGGATTTTCGATAAGAAAAATATTATAGGATGTAGATTAGTACCCTGCAATACATAGTTTACATATGCATATATAATACTAAAATCCCATAAGTTATGGAGGAATCTACGGAATATGTTAGGTAAAGTTTACAGTAATAGATATGCTAAGATATGAATTAGCAGATACGCTAAGATATGAATTTTATCTATACACTATAAATGCAATCCAGGTAGTAAGATATGTCTAGATTAAGAATGATAAGCAAGTGATTCTCTAAGAATGATAAGCAGGAAATTTTCAACACGAAATGATAAGCAAAACTTTTGACATTCAGACACGATCGGAGTCCAGACTAACTAATGCATCCTAACGACTTATCAGTCAGACACACTAATGCAGACCTGGTTCGCTAAGACCACTCCTCTGATACCAGCTGTAAAGACCCGTCCTAATCCATCCGGACGAAGTCCATATCGATTATAAATGATTCACAACTGTTGATTACATCGCGAGGTACTTGACCTCTATATGATACATTTTTACAAACATTGCATTCGTTTTTGAAAAGACAATCTTTTATTACATCAAAAATTGACGGCATGCATACCATTTCATAATATATCTAATTATAATTGACTTAATAATAATAATCTTGATGAACTCAACGACTCGAATGCAACGTCTTTTGAAATATGTCATGAATGACTCCAAGTAATATCTCTAAGATGAGCAAATGCACAGCGGAAGATTTCTTTCGTACCTGAGAATAAACATGCTTTAAAGTGTCAACCAAAAGGTTGGTGAGTTCATTAGTTTAATATAAATAATCATTTTCATCATTTTAATAGACCACAAGATTTTCATTTTCAGTTCTCATAAATATACGTCCCATGCATAGAGACAAAAATATCATTCATATGGATTGAACACCTGGTAACCGGCATTAACTTAATGCATAGAATATCCCCAAAATAGAACCTCTCGTCTGTATAATAATCTTGAAGTACTAAAGCATTCGTACCCCGAATGGGACTTGTCAAGGTCCATAGATCTATCTTTAGGATTCGCATAAATCAGGGGCCATTTCCCTAAGTTCTTAGGTTACCAGACTTGAAGGGGCGATATTCGGTATAGTAATCCAACCATACAATGTAGTTTCAAGTACTTGTGTCTATTTCGTCAAACATTTATAAAAACAGTGCATGTATTCTCAGTCCCAAAAATATATATTGCAAAAGCATTTAAAAAGGGAGCAATGAAACTCACCTAATGTATTTTGTAGTAAAAATACATATAACGACATTGAACAAGTGTAGGGTTGGCCTCATATTCACGAACCTATATCATTTATATGCATATTAACACCCATACTTGTAATTGAACAAATCTACATATTTTTATTAATTGTTATATTAGTACTTTTATATATTTTATTAATGACTTAATTAAATATTTTTATTTTATATACTTTAGGTACATAATTAGTATTTATTATAAAAATATTAATGTTGTTATGAGATATGTTTTAAATATATTCTTATATAGCTTTTTGTAAAATAATATCAATAATAGTAAATAAAAATTTGTATCTTTTTATAATAATAATAATAATAATACTAAAAGTAATTAGGTTTAGTAATGATATTTCTATTAATAGTTTTGATAATAATACTAATAATAAAAGTAATGTTAATAATAATAATAATTTTTAAAGATAATAATAAGATAAAAATGTTAGTTTTCATAAAATAATATTTTAAATAATAATGGTACTTTAAAATAATGATTCTATTAGAAAGTTTAGTAGTCACATTATTAATAATACTATATATATTTTAATAATAATAATACTAGTAATAATAATGATAATAATATTAATTATACTAATAATCTTATTTTTAATATTGGTAATAATAACAATTACTTAATAACAATCAATAAATAATAATAATAATAATAATAATAATAATAATAATAATAATAATAATAATAATAATAATAATAATAATAATAATAATAATAACAATAAAAATTAATGATGAAATAATAATAATAAGAGTATTAGTAATAACTACCTCAAAGGAGTAGCCCTTAAAAAAAATCTTCCCAAGTCGGGGTTTGAACCCGCGACATCCCGCTAACCCGATAACATCCTTAACCATATTTATTATTATCCTTATTCCACATATCATTAACGAATCATAATCAAAACTATCATCATCATCATCCTAAACTCATGATCATATTCATAATTATTATCATAATATAATCATCTTAATTAACATACACCATCCATGGTCACATATCATCATCATCATACTGTAATCACGTCATCATCATAATACCTTTGACATCATACCATCATCAACATCTTTGAGATCCTAACATCATCGTGACCATGTATATCACTATTATCATAATCTCATTATCTAAATCGTATCATCAATCATCATCATGTTATGATTAATCCTAACATAATCATAATTATATCCTAATTATAATCATAAAATCATTCGTTCATCATTAATTTCATATCAACGAATCATCATCCTTAACATCATTATACTCCGACACACAATTCATCTTCATTATCGATGTCATTATATATCATCATCATAGTCTTCATTGATCAACATCATAATCACTATCACGTTCCATCGTCATTCATTGTTTAATAAATTTGGGCTTCGGCCCAACACAGTGAACTGAAACTCCTCGGTCCACTAACCCTCCTTACTCAAGCCCAATGTTACAAAGTTATACAGCCCAACAAAAAGAAATAACTTGGCCCTAAAACTCGCTAGTCCCATTTAAACACATTAGCCTTGCTATTTAACAGAAACGTTGAAGAGAATATATATATATATATATATATATATATATATATATATATATATATATATATATATATATATATATATATATATATATATATATATATATATATATATATATATATATATCGACCATACACTCTATAACCGTCCCACTTACACCCTTGTGATTTTTAATTCCCTCATGGCCCAATATTTAATCTTTGTACACGATTCAATCAAAAACAAGTGGGGTTCTTGGATGTCGACATAAAGAGAACAAGTGGTATCCAATATCAACACTCACTTATATAATTCAATTGAATGACACCACTACTATCACCTTAATATCATCATTATCGTACTATTATTAACACTGTAGCATTACCTCGATCATATATGAATCGTTTTCCTCTTTCTGTTGCAGGTTATCGTAACAGCAGTAATACAGTAGTAGCTGTAATTTGACAGCAACATTTAGCAGCAGCACAAATGAGATTTTACGAGAGTATTTGGGTTTGGTTATCACGGTCAACAGACAGGAAGACAGGATTAGAAGTTAGCAAACGGAATCAACAATCCAAAGAAGGTTGGGTAACTTGTTGAACTGCAAACAGAAAACGAAAGCAGAAGGGAAACCAGCAGCTGCAGTTAACGTGTATAGTAACAGTAAAGGAAGGTAGGTTTTTGTGTTTGATTGAGTAAAAGCAAAAATAAAACAACTTGTGTGTGTTTTAATATATGCATGTGGGTATGTTCATAGATGCAAAGATGAGGATAATATATTGTTGTTTTGGGTCATCATTAGTAACAGGTGGTTTATGGGTCGTGATTACAAGGTGACGAGCAGGAGTATTAGAAACAACAATTTAATAGATGGTGGTTTAAACAAAAATTATAGTAGTAAAGATGGAGGTGAGTGGTTGCCGGTTTGATGTTGGATTTGGTTATGGATTGTTCTTGCTCAACATAAAACTCATAATACAAATAATAATAGTTGATGTTTTGATGATCGAGGAAGACAACAGGAATGAAACAAGAAAGTGTGGTAATGGTTGTGGTAGTTGGTGATTAAAGACTTAGATGTTTCATTTGTAATTGATAAAGTAAATGTATTTCGCCTCTTTTGCAGCTGGATTCGATTAATTATAAAGTCAATGGAGTAGTTGACAGATATTAACCACAAGGACAGATTACAATTAAAAAAAAGTAAAATAGTGAAATGCGAGTTTTTAAGGGATTTTGTCTAGTACTGCTACCAGATTCCACCTTTAATTCAATCACAAGATAAATAATAAAAAAATATAAAAAGGGATTGGAAACGGATTTTTAGATAAGTCGATCAGTTTTGATAATCGATTTAGTATTAATAAGTAATAATTACAATTATATTAATAATAATATAAATACTGATAAAAATAATATTATTAATGATAATGATATGATTATGATAATATAATAACAATAATAATGATCTTAATAAGTTTAATAATAATTAATAATGATAATGATATATAAAAAAAATAATATTGATATATCATTTGTATTCAAATTTGTAATTTCAAATAATATATTGACTTTACATTTCATTACTTAGGTAATACTTATATTATATTTAATATTTATACTTTATTTATATATATAGATATATTTTAAATAATAATTATTATAATATCCTATTTTTATTTTATTTTACATAAATAAATTTTGGTAACAACAACATACAATATTTAAATTATGTTTACAATTATTATTATTATATATATATATATATATATATATATATATATATATATATATATATATATATATATATATATATATATATATATATATATATATATATATATATCAAGTTACAATTAATTGTTCGTGAATCGTCGGAACTAGTCGATAGTCAAATGTATACATGAACATAGTTCAAAGTTTTTGAGACTTCAATTAAATAGACATTGCTTATCGTGTTGAAATTAAATAAAGATTAAGTTTAAATTTGGTCGGAAATTCCCGGGTCGTCACTGATAATGCTAAAAACGAACATATATTTCATAGCATTATTCCTCAAGAAAGACAAGCTTTTAGTTGCAATTGTTCTATTTACAAGTGATATTCCTTTAAATAATAAAAGGTGAAGACAAAAGACAGATTCGACGAATTGAAGACGCAAACGACCAAAAAGCTCAAAAGTACAAAAGACAATCAAAGAGGTTCCAATTATTGATAAGAAACGTCTCGAAATTACAAGAGTACAAGATTCAAAACGCAAAGTACAAGATATTAAATTGTACGCAAGGACGTTCAAAAATCCGGAACCGGGACCAGAGTCAACTCTCAACGCTCGACGCAACGGACTAAAAATTACAAGTCAACTATGCACATAAATATAATATAATATTTAAATAATTCTTATAATTATTTAATATATTATATTTATATTTAAAACCGTCGGCAAGAAAGACTCCAAAAGGGACTGAGCTGTAATTTCAATCTCCGCGACTCGCGGAGTTTGAAGGCCAAAAATGCCGCGAGTCGCGGAGCCCCAAGTTTTGAAAGTCCCTATAAAGCCAACCGAATTCTGAGCATTTATCATCAATCATCTTTTTCTTCTTCTCTCATAATACTACGTAAATATTTATATTTATATTTTAATTTTAATTTTAATTTTAATTATAATTCTAATAATAAGGGTATGTTAGCGAATATTGTAAGGGTGTAAGTCGAAATTCTGTCCGTGTAACGCTACGCTATTTTTAATCATTGTAAGTTATGTTCAACCTTTTTACATTAATGTCTCGTAGCTAAGTTATTATTATGCTTATTTAAAACGAAGTAATCATGATGTTGGGCTAATTACTAAAATTGGGTAATTGGGCTTTGTACCATAATTGGGGTTTGGACAAAAGAACGACACTTGTGGAAATTAGACTATGAGCTATTAATGGGCTTTATATTTGTTTAACTAAATGATAGTTTGTTAATGTTAATATAAAAATTTACAATTGGGCGTCCCTATAAATTACCATATACACTCAATCGGACACGATGGGCGGGGTATTTATATGTACGAATAATCGTTCATTTAACCGGACACGGGAATGGATTAATAGTCACTAGAATAATTAAAACAGGGATGAAATTATATACAAGGACACTTGGTATAATTGATAACAAAATATTAAAACCTTGGGTTACACTCAGTCGACATCCTGGTGTAATTATTAAACAAAGTATTAAAATCTTGTTACAGTTTAAGTCCCCAATTAGTTGGAATATTTAACTTCGGGTATAAGGATAATTTGACGAGGACACTCGCACTTTATATTTATGACTGATGGACTGTTATGGACAAAAACCAGACTGACATATTAAATAATCCAGGACAAATGACAATTAACCCATGGGCATAAAACTAAAATCAACACGTCAAACATCATGATTACGGAAGCTTAAATAAGCATAATTCTTTTATTTCATATTTAATTTCCTTTATTTTATATTTAATTGCACTTCTAATTATCGCATTTTTATTTTTATTGTATTTAATTGCACTTTTAATTATCGTACTTTTTAATTATCGCAAGTTTATTTTATCGCACTTTTATTATTCGCAATTTCATTATCGTTATTTACTTCACGCTTTAATTTAAGTCTTGTATTTATTTTTAATATTTTACATTTGGTTTTAACTGCGACTAAAGTTTTAAAATCGACAAACCGGTCATTAAACGGTAAAAACCTCCCTTTATAATAATAATATTACTTATATATATATTTGTATTTTTATAAAAGTAAACTAATATAGCGTTAAGCTTTGTTTAAAAAGATTCCCTGTGGAACGAACCGGACTTACTAAAAACTACACTACTGTACGATTAGGTACACTGCCTATAAGTGTTGTAGCAAGGTTTAAGTATATTCATTCTATAAATAAATAAATATCTTGTGTAAAATTGTATCGTATTTAATAAGTATTTCCTTGTAAAATTTAATAGTATTTTATATACACCTCGCGAAACATCAGTCACAAATGTTACGCAAGAACCGAGAGTACCGACTGACACGTTGCTAAACGATCCTTTAATCTCTCCGAAAATACTGTTATAGATGTAATTCATGTTGAGCCTAAATGTGATGCTATCGTTGTTCCTTTGAGCTCACATAGAAATGACGGGAGAAAGGGTAAACCGACCATTAAAAAGATGAAATCGAAAATATAGTTGTGGGAAAAATTGATATACAAACTGAACATGCTTACAATTGTTTGGTCAAGCAACATCGATTGAAGCTTCACAACTTTCTCAATGAGACGACAACAAATAATAGCTCTCACTAATTTATGCGACCAATTCACTTCATTAATTGTAGAGCGCTAGTGCTTATAAGCAAAATTTTGGGTACCCAAGGTTGCGAGAAAAGAATCAAGAGGAAGTTAGAGGTGTATTTGTTGCCTAAATGGAAGAATAAACACAGTTATTCATATGATCGTTCTAATGCGTGCTACTACTGCGAAGAGACTATTTTTCCAGTAAGCTATCAATACAATGATTAGCCGGACATTATCATTGTTAACAATACATTTGTAGACTGAGGAAAACCTTTACACGGTTTAATTAAATCCGAATTCACTACTGCTATGAAGTAGTCTGATATTATGAATTCGTCTTCACGGTGAATTTTCAGGTTCATAATTGTTTCAACGAGAGTTGAATCTATTGTGGTCAATTTCATTTTTGGCCAGAGAAAGCTTGCGGTTATTGTTTACAGCGTGTTCGTTTTTTATCACAGAAAGTTTTGGTGCATTTTGATTCGTCTTGATCTACAAGTGGTCATGGACATTAATGCTCCACATGCATGGGGACAAGCATATTTTGAATGAGGGTATCCAATTGTATATAATTTATTAGAATGTATATAGTTTATGTATTTGTTTAGCCCGTAAGGTTTTAGCCCATTATAACTTATATATATATTATCGTTAACAATAATATGTACAAGTTGTAATGAGCCAAAACCCTACGGATTAAATCATGTGGAAAGCACATGACCTCGTAAACGACTTACCCACTCTAGTATAAATAAGGCACTAGAGTTCATTTGTTAGTTAGGCTTTTGATGAATTGTGATAATGTGCGTGACAACACCATTGTTTATTGCTGGTAATAATGTATTATGATTTAGGTGATTAGTCATTAGTTCGGGATATATTTTAGATTCAATCTCACATAACAAACACACACATTATTATTATTATAAGTTAAATATTATGAGTGAAATCACTATCATAATGTTAATAATGTAAAGAATCTTTTGTTATCAATTATTGGCCAATTATTAAACGTGTTGGTCAAACAAATATATTTAATTACATTATTAGGTAGGGAGGATACGAACGCAAAATCATAAATCATACACTGACAGAAAGATCTGCACTCTTGGACTTTCTGTCAGGATATGATTTATGATTTTCTACTTTTTTACCCCTATGTCAGAGTTATCTTATAAGGAGGACAAACATACGATTACATATCATACACATACACATATATAATAAAATATAAACATTTACGGAGTAGTATTTTAATATAATAATTCAAAACGAGCTTGGGGTAGATAATACAAACTATGTTTCAACTTCCTAATCAAAATCAAACTGAATAAATTATTGCACTTTTAACACTTTTGAATTTTTTTAGAACAAAAATAAAACTTAAGTAAGAATGAAGAAAAAGGCGTAAAATGAGCCATGTTTGGGCCACGTCAACTCCCCGGTAACCTTTTCCAACCTCACGCGCTTCTGACGAGCGATGGCTCGGTATCGTTTGGTATTGGTTGCTCCAGTTAGATAGGGTTCCACGTCATATTCGACCGCCGACACTGTTCCAAACACTCTGGCGCGTTTACTTACGCTCCGTTTCCTTATCCAATCTTTTTTCAGACAGTTATTACAAGCTTAGTCCTTAGCATTTTATAAAGTTGTATTTTCAGTCGGTTTTTGCTTATTAATTGAAAATTGGCTATTTGGTTTCATTTTACCAATAACTAAACGATATTGATGATTTTGTAGATATATATGAATATATCATATAATTTGTTCCATGCGATAAATTATGGGACTGATTTCTATGAACTTTTTATTTATGAAAATGTGCTTGATTTCAATAAACCTTAACTTTTTTTTTTTTGAAAGCAAAACAAATATTATTAATATTATAAACCGAGTGATATCGTTACATGTCCCTACATATAGCTATACAATGATATACACTTTATCATGATTCGGAAGAAGTAAAAACTAAAAACTATTGGAGGTATTCGAGAGCATCATAAACTAATCGAACTTAAGTAGGAACGAACTTGTAGTTACAAGCAGGGGAGGAGAAGATAACAGTGCCGATCGAAGCGGCGACAAAGTTGTCGAAAACCTACCCTTTTAATCTACCCACATAAGCCGATTAGAGACTACGATCACTACCCGAATTTCTCAATAAACTTGTTAACCAATGCCCGTGCGGTTTGAAAACTGGGACACATAAGAGTAGGGGTTAATGAGCCATTGATGCCATGCAATTGGGATTTTTTTTTCTGATCGACTTGAGATCCAGCTATAACTTTGTGATTGGATTTCGGAGATAATCATGACGGGGTTCCATGTTCTATTTGTGAAGACTTTAAGGTTCCTATGTTTCCAAATGATGTAACAAGTAATCCATTTAGTAGCTTGCCATAAGGAAGATCCTATGGAGTTATGCGTGAAACCTTGGTCGTGGATGATTACATCGTTGATGTTGGATAGTAGAACGTTATTTTGATTCCACCAAGCTAACAAATGAGACCAAATTGAGTTCGCTTTTTGGCAATTTACCAACACATGTTCAATGGTTTCGATATGTTGATCGCATAATGGGCATAAAATGGTATGTAGGTCTATTCCTTTTTTGTCAAGTTCATATCTTACCGGGATTTTTTGTTGGATGGCTCTCCATGAGAATATGAATATCTTTTGAGGGACGAATTTGTTGCGAGGGAGTGATAAGTTTTTTGAATGAATGCCATATTTTAATGAGTTGATCAGCTTTGTCATAGATGAAGTTGTGTAATTGCCGGATGGGTCGAGAGAGAATTTCCATGAGTCGTGACGGCCGGAGAGACTAACGGTTGAGATTAAATTATTAAGTTCCGTAAGGTCATCTAAAGTTCGACCACTTGGTGGTCGGGTCCAGTTCCAATTTCCAACCGATGTGGAGTTGATGGTCGAGATTCTTTCAGCAACCGTTACGTCTTTGTGGGATTCTAACATATAAAGTCTATAGAAGTGGGATTTGAGGCTATCTGAACCAATCCATGAATCGTGCCAAAAACTGATGGTAGTGCCGTTGCCAATACGCTTTAAGATTGAGGATGTGAAGGAGGAGCCTAAGTTGTCAGCAATTTTTCCGGCTTTGATAATCTCTTTCCATATGGTGCGACCTGAAATGTTCCTGCATAAAACGTTAGTTTCCAACCCCCCTCCCGGCCCATAAATGCTTTTGATGATTTTAACCCATAAAGCGTTATTTTCATTTTTAAATCTCCACCACCACTTGCACAGTAGGGATAAGTTCTTTGCAAAAAGGGACCCTATGTTTAAACCACCGTTTTCATATGGCAAGATGATTTGATTCCATTTGATCCAGTTAATTTTATTATCAATGGAAGAACCCCCCCAAAAAAATTTCCGTGTTTTAGATTCTAGTACCTTGAGGATTGCGGTTGGTGCATGGAATAGTGAGAAGTAGTATAATGGAATACTAGTGAGTATGGATTTAATGATCGTAAGACGACCACCGAAGGAGATAGATTTGGCGGCCCAATCCGAGAGTCTTTCGTCGAACTTCTCAACGATCGGCTGCCAGGATGATGAGTGGGATGTGGGAACGCCTATGGGGAGACCGAGATAAGTAAACGGAGTAGATCCTACAGTGCAGTTTAATAAACCTTAACTTATTTAATATCCTACATAATAACTAAAAGATATTAAAGTTTATGTATCTGCAATTGACATATTATTATTCGTATAATTATTTTAACAATAGCTTTTGATTACAATTTTGAAATGAAATATGTACAAATGTTTATAGTATGTAAAGGTTCATTTGCCTAATAGCATCACGGTCACCCTTCTTAACTATGAAGTTTAGTCTTCAAACTTTACAATGAATATATTTGTGTAGATATTGGTGTAATAAATGTGTGAATTTATCTTTCAAAAGATAAATTAAATAAAAAAAATATAATACTATACAATATACTAAATCCCGTAAATCACCTCCTAATCCTATTGGCTAAACCCCCTAAAAACACTGTCATACTGTTTAAGTTACCCTTACACTGTTTGCGTTCCTGTTCTACTGTTTAACCCTAATTAAACACCGCTCATTTCTTCTTGCCTCATTTCTTCTTTCCTCACTCTTCTTTCAAACGCACCACCATCGACCACCCCATCACCGCCATCACCACCAACCGAAAACAAACGCACCACAAACGACCACCCCATCACCGCCATCACCACCGCTCCACACCGTCGATTACTCATCGTTACGAACCCCGCTAGCAGGAATCATTTGCGTGAATTCTCGGCTACATCGGTTGCTTTCGCTGGCCGAAATCAGTTGTCGCCTTCACCCTGGAATCACAAACTAATGGAGAGAGGAGATTCAGGTATGTTTCTTCTTCTTCTTTTTTTTTTTTTTTTTTTTTTTTTTTGGAATTTGGAGGTAGATTTTAGGGTTTTCGTTTTGATTTTCGACTTGGGTTAACTTTTCTGTTCTTTTTTTTTTTTTTTAAATTTTCTTTCGATTTTTAGTTATTGAAGGTAGCATAAATTGCTAAAACTCCTTGCTCATATTGCTGGTTATGTGGTGGCTGTGCAACAGCTATAGTGCAAGCATATTTTTATGCATTACAACTGTTTGTTAATATGTTTTAACAAATTTAGTTAGATTTATCTATGTTGGACTTAGTTGGCTTGACTTTCACAAGTTAATAAGTGAGTTCTCTTTTGAAGCGAAATAATTATTTGATAATTGCAGTACCTTTGAGGTATGATTCACCTACATGTAATAGCACTTCTAATTTTTTATACTCTATGGTTGAGTGTTTCAATAAGTTAAGTGCAAAAAGAGGTTAAGATTCATGCAAATGATTCATGTATCAAATTGGGTTGTTTCACATAGTACCTTTGATTTGTTTCTTCAATTACTTAACATTCGAATCTGATATTCTTTTGTGTTGGGTCAAATCCATGTACCAAAAGAAAACATACACATGCATAGTCGTGAAAATGAATGAAAAGATCTTTGATGAAATGTTTGATACACTATTTGCTTTATGTATATATCATTTGGTTGGTTTTAGCCTTTTTATAGGTTGATAACTTCTGTTGGTTTTGGTATATCATGTTGTATATGTATTTGAAGGTGTTCATTAAACTATTGATATATATTTGTTGACAATATATATCGTTGTACTTGCAGTGGGTACTTATGGACTTATTTTTTCTCATTCTTCTGCTGGTATCACACATTCTCGCAATCAGTTGCCATGTCAACCTTCTATTCTACATGAGTCTAAAGGTATTTAGTTACACGTTTATATCTTTTGTGACTAATCTTCATTTTCTGTTTACTAGATCATATAGTATTTTGTTTATGTAATTAGGAATCTTGATGTAATAAAATATAAAAGTGTAACTAAATATATTTAGACTAATGTTTTTCGCTGATTGTCTTATGAATTTCTTATCGATTGCCTGAAAAGTTTGTTACCCAAGAAAGAACAAAACCTTACTTATAGGAATGGTTAAAACACGTCCACCATGTCGTGTTAAGTGTATTGGCATGTTTTGGTATTTTGAAAAGGAGTCTTGAACTTATTTTAGTTGAGGTTGGAAATTATAATTCGTTTGGGTCATAATTGTCCATTTCGACCCGTTTACGTTATTTATGCAAATTTGAAATTGTCTACAGGTTTATAATGTTATTTTAAACTTTTGGAGTGATTTTGGGTCACATAGATATATTGGATAAGAGTTTGGGTCGCCAACCATTTTTGGTGTCATTTTGGGTAAAAGTGTTAAAATGACTCTTGGCCTTACTTTGCGGGTCCGTAACTTGAAAATGGTTGAGTTTGGATGATAAGTATTAATAATGATAGAAAGTATTCCCGACATTCTTTAAAATGGTATATAATATGCTTGGTGTTGTCGAGTGTTAACGTGTTTTATACGGGCGTTAAAATGAAGGGTTTGCAGCTGCTGCTGGGTTGCTGTTGTGCAGCAACAGCAACATGTGTTCTAAAAATTTATTATGGGCCTGTTTTTAGAAGACCATTCTACATGAGTCTGAAGGTATTTAGTTACACTTGACATTGATTACAAGACTTCGGCTAAAATCAAGTAAGTTATTATGATTGAATGAAAAAATTGAATTTGATGTCTATGTAACATGTTTGTCATAACTGGGCCGGTCACATAATTCGTGAGTTTGTTGTTTCTTATACATAAAGTGAGTCTCTTTAGAGCGGGTTAGATTTTACTTAACATATTGGTGTGTAGAACATGACTGATCAATATAAAATGTTATAACCAAAACTTTCATAATCTTTCACCTAATATTCTTCTACCCAAAAATCCAAAATGGCCATATATAGATTTCCATTTTGCTGTCATTGCATATATAATGTGTATAAATGTTCTGTCTGAGTTCAGCCCGCTTATAAAGGGGATTGAATCCCTGAAAACTACAAAAGCAAATGCAAGTTGAAAAATGGGTGAGTCACGTGTTTGGTAATTGGTCAAATTGGGTTTGAGCTTGGTTGACTAAAAACATACATTTCTTTCAAATCTAAAATAAATAAAAATTAAATTTTAAATAGTTTGCTTATGAAGTGTTATCATAGTAAACATCTCTATTTCATGAATCATGTAAACGACTTTCAAGACGTTTGACCCATTTGACCCAATTCTTTATAAACAGGTCATAGTCAGAGTGGACCATCCATTTTGGAACATGTTGAAATAATATAATCAGTGCATTATGGTTATGTTAGAACATCAAAAGCTAAAGTTTTCCGAATTCAAAGAATTTGAATGAAAACAATAGTGTTTTCCAAATTCAGTGTACCCAATATTTGTAATTTCTAATTTTAGCTACAATAGAGTTTAAGACTTTATAGTATGTTCATTTCACAGGTACTTATTTTCCTTTCAGTTAACATGAGATGCAGCACTTGCGTACTTTTGACAAAGTTGAATGATTTCGCTACTCATGGACAGTTTCATATACCGCACAATCAAAAATGCCAAACCCTCGCTGCAGCAAAGCCATATTTGATGCTTTCTTTGTGGTTTGGATGTCATGTAAGAATATATCTGTAATTTTTATTGTTTATGATTATTAAGGTTGAAAATCTTTTATTTATACTATGTTGAATTAGTTGTTTTCTTATAGTAGTTGAATCAGGAGTCAAATATATGATGCTGTTTTATGTTCATCATTTTTATTTGCAGATACAAATGTTGTGTTGTTTCTATTATGTCATTTTATCTTCCTTGAAAAACCATAGTTTTGTTACAAATTTTATAACTATTCATAATTTCTGCTCTGTAGGTGTTTTCACATTATTATCGGGACATTGGTGATCGTGAGGCACATCAGAACTTTCTATGTAGTCTTCATAACTCTATGTCTAGAACTTCTGTATGTTAAACAGAAACTATAGTCTATATTGTCTGTATTAAAATCTATATGCATTCACCTATGCAAAACAACACAAACAAAAATCATTTATCCACTAGCGCAGCAACGCTCGGCCCTCTACACTAGTTTATAATACAAACGGAAAACATTAATAATTAATGAAATAATAATCATTACTCTAAAGATCTATATTAAGTTTCAATAAATACCAATTGTACTAATAATTTTAGCAACATTGAGTTTTTTAGAATAGCTACGGAGTATATATTAAGAGGCTATTAAAGTTTAGACAAAATTACTCATTTCGTCCTGTGTTTTTTCAGTTTTATCCATTTTCATCCCTATGTTTTATTTCTTGCAATTTTCATCCTTAAAATCATTTACATGTCCCAATTTAATCCCTCAACCTAACGAAAGTTAATTGTCCGTTAAATAGGGTAAAAAATGATTATATTGAGAGTTTAGAGTACTTTTTGTATATAATTCAAAGTCATCACCCAGTATTGAGAGATATATATATATCGCCACCATTTATTAACCCAATATCCACCATTGCACCAAGCACTGTTAATACGCAAACAGCTATTAATGAATAGATGCAATCACAGAGAGAAAGCAAAGTATATTCAACCTCTAATGTAACCTTATTTATTTATGTACGAAAATCGAAAAAGTAACTAGTTGAATTGAAGAACAGAAGCCAAAAGAACCAACTTGTTTACATATAACTCACAAGACTATGTGAAAGCTTCTCGATATGAGACTTAAATATATCTCCAATCTATGTGAAAGCTTCTCACAAGACCCTGTCATTTGCGCATAGTTGTAGCCGCGTTCCCTGCACAAACATGCACAATTTAGCTAGACAATCCTATATATGATTTGATAATTTTGGATGAACAAAGAAGTACCTCATGTGAAAGACGCTCAACTGCAGCCTCTAGGCATTTCGTAGCATGCCTCTGTGTTCCATTAAAGCCCGGTGGTTTCGACAACGATTCACTTAACGATTGTCTTGTTGACCCATCTTTCTCACCACTTCTATTCAATTGCACCTTACTGTTAGGGGTGTTCTCAGTCTCTAAAACATGTTCTTTATTCTCCACATAGATAGAATTGCAATCGTTATTATCAACCTCTTCAATATTTTCAGTTGAATTAAATGAGTCAGGCACTACCTCATTGCTATTGACGTCATTTTGAAATCATCTTTAGGTGGAGTATCGCTGACCTCCGAATCATTATCTTCGGATTCATCCGAAGAATCATCCTCTTCAGGTTCGACTATATTAGGTATCCAATCATTTGATTCTCGCACAAGCACCTGGTAAGTAACCTTGCGAACCTTAATTGAGATTTCGTCATGAATATAATTCATACGATCAGTTGCAAAGTTTGCCTATACTAGTAATACCCTCCCTTTTGAGCGTAAAAGAATTAATGTCGGTGAAGATCGAAGCAGAAGGAGAATAACCTAGTGTTTTGATTAATACTACTGAAAGATACCGGCATTTAAAAGGAACTGATTTTTGTAATTTAATTAGTTAAAGATTACGTGGACAGTTCCTGTGAATAGTTTTAACGCACTCAGTTAACCTTCGTTAGAGTGAGGGATGAAATTGAGACTTTAAAATGCTTTTAAGGATGAAAAATGCAAAAAATAAAATACAGGGATGAAACAGGCAAAAAGTGAAAAATACAGGGATGAAATGGACAATTTTGTTTAAAGTTTATTTATTGTGGTTGTAGACCACTAATACATATAAGTGATTTTGTAGGCATCTCAAAATTCATATAATTCAGTGGCGGCCCGATCACAGATGGAGCGGTTATTAAATTTTTTATTGATAGTTAGGGCAAACACTAAAAAAAAACTTTAATTTTTAGTAAATGTTTTTTAGTGTTAATTTTTTATTTTGATCCATGCCCTACATATAATTCGCCTCTGCATATATTGGTCTATGTACGTCAAATTCGCATAAAAACTCATCTAGAAAATGTGAATACACACGAATATCTCAATAAACAATCTCTCTATAATTTAAGTTATCTTCAAATATTTGAGTGTTTGCATTCATTTACTAAAAATGATTATTTAGCCACATTTAGTATGTATGAAAAAATAATTTAAGTATTCTACAAAATTATTTAAAAGTATGTGTGTTTTACAAATACAAAATTAATACTTTGATGACCTCCTAATGTATAAATTCTTAAATTTAAAAGAAGTTTAACGAATTTCAATTATTTCACTTAATTTCGTAAATAGTAGAAGGACTAAACTTGTAACTCACTTGTCCAAATACTTCACCTAAAATTGAAAATAGTATAGGGATTCAACTTGTAACTCACTCATATTTCTCTTTTTACGTTATCTTGTTTCATTTCAATTTAAATTATTTAATCTAATCTATTTTTTATATTTAAGATCATCTTCATCTTCAAGATAACTCTGTCATAAATTCATCAAACTATCAATTTTCATCCAAATCCTTTTTTTATATCCAACCAAACAACACAACAACCTATACATACATACCGATCTGTATCTCGCAGATGTAATTCAATTCCACAAATTTCATACCACAAATTTCACTTTCACTACCAGATTCAATTTCATTTCACCAAACCCTAACTATTCAATCATACAAAATTCAATCAAATAACATGATGACTAGACAATCTCAACATCAAGATCAACAATCTAAAATCTTCTACGAGTTATCCGCTTTAATTTTAAACCTAATTCGGTACCCTCCTGCTCCGATTCAATTTTCCGGCGAGGTGTCGCCGGCGTCACGGCGGCAGCCGAGACGAGCTCCGTTGTCGCAGATAACTCCGGCCGGATTTGCATCGATGTTATTAGGGATATCGTTGGCCTTGATGTTATGTGGATCGATAACCTTTTTTATAGGGTTTTTGTTGATGCCTTGGGTGCTTGGTTTAGTGATGTTGTTTTATGTAGCTGGTATTGTTTCAAGTATATCGATGCTTGGCCGCGCTATTTTCGGACACACTCCTCCTTCACCTAGGAAAAGCGTTCATGGTATATTTCAATTTTAATAAATTATTTTCATTTTTTTTTTGAACGGCAAGCTTGCATCAGCTTATTATTTATTTCAACGACACTCATCATTTGCACACACACGCGTTCGGGAGGAAACCCGAATCGCATTACAGGAACCCGCTCCTTTAACCATCTCGAGGGGCAGCGGACCGGGTTTGAATCCTGAATGGATCCGGGAGAAAACCCCCGGGTCAATCTGGATATCCATATTTCAGGCAGATTAATTAATAGGATGGGCAGAGCGAGACTCGAACCCATGACCTAACCCCCAGCCCCAACACACAAGGTGAGGGGATGCCGTTGAAGCAATGCTTCGTTGGCATATCATTTATTTTCATTTTTTATGGCATATCATTTATTTTCATTTACGCCTTATGAGCTTAGTGCTTGTAAGCTGTTAATAGCCAAATTGATTGAGTTTGATTTGTTAAATGTTAACAGTGTATTGGTGCTAGAAGTTTATAGTAAATACAATTATGTTAAAAGGAGACAATTTCGTTTTTTGTAGCCTTAAATAAGCCGGAAATTGAAGTTTATTAGCTCGTAAGCTTTTAAATAAGCGCTTATCGTCTTCTCTAGATTTCAGAAATTTAGACACGACGCTTGTCTAAATTCAGTTCCAGTTCCGCTGGAATCCCATTGAATTCTGTGAGCCAAACGGGGCCTTAGGTTTCAAAGGTTTCAAGTTGGGTAATGAGTAGGACCAAAATATTATTAGCATGATATGACCCCTTTTTATGTAGTGTTGTGATTAATGTTTTAATATCTTGATTGTGTAGCATGGTAACCGTTGTGCCATCAATTGTTGAGCTCGCGGGAAAATGGTGGATCAAGCGAGCACGATGAATGTGTTCGGTGAAGGTAAATGGAATGAAACCAGAGGTTCTTGAAGTATTAGTGCAGGAAGGAACTCTGAATGTTAAAGGATTATTTGTTATAAAGACATATAGTAGTACATTTTATTTATAGACCTTAAGTTTCTTTGTTTATATATATAAAGTTAGTGGGTTGTGTTGCTGGAGGTGCATTCTTTACTTAGATGAGGCATAAGGGTGGTGCTCAAACTGAATTGTGTTTGGTGCTTATGAATGGAGTACCTTATTATGTGTGTAAAATCTTTAATTGTTGTTATTTTGGACCTGTTTCCACTCATGTTTCTTACTTGTACTTACTAGTCATTACTGTTAAATTACATTGATTCATTGTGTTTTGTACACATTCTTTTTTATGGTTTAATCACAAAGCAGTGAAACAATTGGTTTTAGTGTAATATTGAATATCTTTTCAAGATGCTCTACATTTCTTGACTATGTATGGTGGCCATAAGTTATTAAGTGTCTTCAAAAGTCTGTTTATTTTAACACAGGTTTTTTTTTACTTGGTTCAAATCTTCAACATAATGTGATATATTTTGACACTGACCAATACAGAGAACGACCAGTGGTGACACGTTTTTAGTATTTTGTTTTCATTGTTCTTGAGAAATGCTTAAGCTGAAAAAGTTGGGGAGTGATATCAATTATGTTCAGTGTTATCTACTCATAGGTTTCAAAACCCCCTTTTTTGTAGTTTTAACATATAGGAAAACAAAAAAGACAAGAAAAAAATCGTTCACTGACGCTAACAACAAACGCCAACGGTGAGGTTTGGCGTTTTAAAAGGGAAACAGCGATGCATTGAAGCCTCACTTTGTAGTTTGTACGCTCTAAAAACGGTTTCTAATGTTAACTGATGTCAAAAAAAATAAAAAAAAATAAAAAAAAAAAAAAAAAAAAAAAGCACATGACAGGCCGTTCTCTATCACAAACAGCGACGGATTTGAAGCCTCTCTGAAATGCTTTTTTGACAGGAAACAACGATGAATTTGAAGCCTCACTTTATATGTTGTAACCCATTTTTCAACTTAGTGTTTATTGATCACATTTACAAGTCCATTTAACACTCCATTCACAACGAATAACATCTTCAGGTAATTGAGATTATTATATGTCATACCATACCATTACCCATAATTTGTCAGTAAATAGAATTGGATCGGGTTGTTTTATAACAGCCACTTTAGTTTTAAATTTTAAGAGTTAGTTTATGTTCGTATTGTAGTTGCCTAGGTAACGATATTTTTCAAGTATGTCATGATCGAATCTCGAGTTGATTTCATTTCCAAGATGGATATATATTTAAGGAATCCCAAAATAGATATTCTGTTTTTAATTATAAAATTTAAAAATATGCTACCATGACACATCGATACATCATCATAGCATCTATGTTGTCTTGTTATTTTATCATAAAGCTAAAGAGACATGTATGAAGATCGATATTCTTAGCTCGTCAGTTGCCGGAACACTTCTAAGAATATAATAATGATCCAAGTGTTTGAAGGTCATAAAGTATAACTGCAATTGTAGGATAGTGAAAAACAATTTCTTTTAAGCTAACAGTTTAAAAACCTACGATAACTGATACTGAACAGAGTATGAACAGTAACTACATAAACAAATAACAGAAAATGCAAGATCGATAGTTTGAATGGTGAATTTATTTCACCATATATTAAATACAGAATGATCTGATAAAAGCTAAGATGAATTCAATACAAAACTATTACACATATTAGTTACTCACTGACACGTATTTGTAAATAGACAAACTACAATCAGTTACATACAAACAAATGACTTGTTAGTGTTGTATTCCTTTTGTTATGTATTCTGTTTTATGGCTGCTATAATCAAGCTTTCATAAGTAACGTATGCTACCTGTCTAATTTGGCTATGTTTGTATAATGGCCCCAAAATTTCGTATGTGTTTTCTGGTTTTTTGGTTATGTATACGCATTTCACCCGGAACAATTTCGGAATTAATCTTCATATAGATATCATAAATGCTAATATGATAAACAACACAAACACAAAATAAGCATTTCATAGATGATCCTGTCAAATACATCATAAAGTAAATCTCCAATTAATGGAGTAAATACTACTCCTAATTAGCCTAACCAGTCATGTTTCATTAAAGAAACTTTTTAATTTCGACAAAATAACATAAGACTACGCAAAGTATTACTAACAATCTTCTACAGGGACAATTGCAACGCCAAAAGTTAGATGTAAGTAACAACAGCTTCGACACTCAGACATTGTGGAACCGGAAAATGTCATTCACAAAGTAAGAACCCGAAGACTGCGTGGTGTGCATGAGATGGAAGATCTGAAAAGAAAAACAAAATAAATAAATTATACTAGCGAGAGAAGCATCACAAAGACTCACAAAGACGTGTCTGAACTACAACCATAAAATCATGTTATGTTTTTTTTGTGCCTTACAGGCCCAAATTTTTCGACTCGTTTTGCGAGCAGACTAATCTCAAAGCAACAACTTACTTTGCAAGCTACCATTTGTCGTGCATGGTGGTTATAAATAATACTTTATATCACCAGATCATATAATATGGTCTATAACATGGTGGTTATAAATTACATTGAAATTGGCAAAAAAAAAATATGGTGGCTATGAATAAAACTTTATATAACAAAAGAGACTAAACATAAAGCATATTTTTTAGACCGGCCAAATTTATGACGATCGAATTAAATTCAATAAACCGATGACAGATAAATGAAACTGTTAACCTATTTCAATTAAACGTTAGGTGGCTCAATGTTGGCTCAGTTGGGTGTGACGTAGTGTCCCAATTTCGATAGGCCACGTAACACAATGAAAGACAAGACCACCAAACTTTTAGCTCTACCATGAAGCACAAACCGCAATATGACATTACAAAGTAATTTGTCAGTTTTCATAATCATTACCAGTAGAGCTTATAAACCTAAACCTAAGAATAAATACAATTATATAACAACATCAACAACGACAACAAAACCCAATACCACATGAGTGGTGTATGGGGGAGGTGAGATGTAGACAATCCTTCCTCTATCCGAGAATAAAAACAAGTCATTTTTCCACCCGGAGTGAGAATACTCTCAACAGTAGAGAAGTCATCCCTCTCTTTATTCGACGGATAAAGAGATTGCTTCCTAGTGGACCTCCGGCCAAAAAGTAGATTAAAATATTTGTTTTTTCATGGGTTTTAAAAACTGGGATGGTAAACAAACATGATGACTACGGCTACAGTCATTAGCAAGATAAGTACATTACATTACATCAATAAATAAAATCCGGATAATTCAAATTCCAATCTACCTATTATCAGTGTTAACACAAATTCCTAAATCAGTTTATTCTAGCTAAACATATTCAAAATGAAAATAAAGCAACATATAACCTAGCAAAACTCAGACTCAGTAACACCAGAAGCTACAACCGAAGTTAATTGTTGCATAACTACATCAATAAACAATATCCAGATCTAAGGTGGTTTCTTTTTCGGATAATATTGTTCAGGTTTCTAACGAATCTGTTTCTAAGGTGGTTTCTTCGGGTAGAATTCCTGTTAATACAGGACATGTTGGTCAGGGTGTCGATGGTTTGGTTGATGGTGTCTTTGAATTTGGGTTATCTTCTTCTCCAGTTTTGTTGGGTTCAAAGGCAGCTGGGCACGAATCTGTTTGGAGTTCTGTGAGGTCCCCCTTGGATGCTTTCTCTTTAGATAAGGTTAAAGAGAAGGTTCAAGCTGCTCTTGATTCTAATGGTTTTCGTAAACGTAAACGGGCTCGACGGTTAAGTTCAGGTGACGATGATGTGGTTTTGACGGAGATCGAGAAGGTTAATGGGGTGGGTGTGGAGGACTGTTTGGTTGATTTTGGGGGTACAAAGGGTTGCCATGTTATGCAGCCGTCGGTTGCTAAGAGAGATAATGGTGATGTCGATGGGGTCAAGTTGGGTCAAAATAGAGATGGGTTGAAATCGGGCTGTGATGATACGGTTGGTTGTGTCGGGTCTGATGAGCCTAGGGTTGGGACGGCTTTGGAAGTGGACCGAGGTGAAGGATGTTCGTCGGGTAAAACTTTTAGTTTTTTTGAGGAGGTGGCAAAGGAACTTGAAGGTTGTGTTAGGGTCGAAGGTAAATCAATTGGGTCGTGTACTCTTCCGAAACATAAAGAGAGCAAGAAGGTTAAGGCGAAGAGAGGTCACGGGGAGGTGGTTCGTAAGGCTAGCGGGGATGGTATGCGATCTTTCCGACTCTTGTTTAAAGGCTTGGTGTCCAGATGTTTTTCCGTTTTTATTGTCATTTTGTTCGTTCGTTTTAGTTTCTATGTTTGTGTGATTTCGCTTTCTTGTTTGTAGGTTGGATGTTGTTCGATGTTTTTCGTTGTAGTTGTTAGGTTTGTGGTTTTGGGCATCGTTGCCTTTGCTTGTATCTTTGTTTCGGGGCTTCATTTTTTTGATGAACGTCCCGTGTTTTATATAGTTTCAGTTTTTTGCCAAAAAAATAAATAAATAAATAAATAAATAAAATAAAATATATATCAATATCATAGTTAGCCGATTATTACTGTTAACATAAACTCTAGAATCAAATACAAAATTAAGCAATTAATCACATTAAAAGACATCACAGTAATATATACCTGAAGTACACAAATGTATATAGTATACATAATTATACATATATATATATATATAATAATAATAAAATAAAATGAATAATAATAAAAGTACCTGAGTGAACGTGAGAGGATGCGGTTCGCCGGAAAGTTGTAGGTTACCAGAAACGAAAAAAACGACGCTACCGGAAGGACCAGTCCGCTGACAATCAACGGTGATGACGCTGTGCTTGCATTGTTTGAACTGGGGTGACGTCAGCTTAGCTACGATGTTTCGAGATCCTTGAATCTTTAGACCATTAAAAGTCATCAGAGATGATTCCTGGTAAAAATCAGCTAACCCAGCCGGATTAGAATCAAATGTGGAATAATATTTCTCCACGAACGCCCTCCCAATCGCATCTCGAATTGCAGCTGGAGCCCGATATCCATTCATCTCCATTCTCAAGCGTTGGACAGAAACAAGCTAGGGTTTTTGTTTTGTTAAGTGTGTATTTTTGATTGTGGGAAGAATTGTGTCAAAAAGTGTGGAGGGTTTTAAGTATTTCTCTTTAAATAATAATTAATAATTATAATAATTAATAATTAATAATTAATAATTAATAATTAATAATAATAATAATACGGAGTAACTAGTTTTAGAACCCCAAAAAAAGTGGGGTTATTTCATGGTTCAATTCAAACATATGGAATAACATTTTTTTATTTAATTAGTTGTTAATTGTTAACACGATTATTTGAAAGTTAAAATACAATCGATAAAATAGACGGCCAATAAATCCTTAAGGCTCTGTTCCAGGAATTGATTTAGGAGGAAATCAAAATTACAAATGTGTTCTCAAGTTTTGACAGTAAAATAACGGAATGAAATGAATGGGTATTTTACTCTTTATCTCTTTCTTCCAAATTGGAAGGATTTGAAATCCATCCCCTTCATTTTCCTTCCTTTCATTTCATTTCCTTTATAAAAAACTAGGAAACTGACCCTAAATCATATGTAGTAAAATAAAAGAAGTAAAAAAAATACTCCGTAGTTTTCAACAATAACTATGATAAATAGCTAAACAAAGTAGTTAGTTTGTTTGATGACCCGTCCATATCTATTTGGACGAATACATTATTCATCGATTTCACAGTGAGGTACTGACCTCTACATGATACGTTTTGTAAACATTGCATTCTTTTGAAAAGGCACACCATAAATGAATATCTAATTTCAAGTTTTTTGACGTTCGATGATTTCTACATATAGACAATCACCGTAAATAATAGTTTACAATACTACATCAATTGATAAGGCAGTCAAAATAAGATACATGGTGATGATTTTATGAATGCAACGTTTTCTCGAATAAAGCATGTATGACTCCATGCGCATAGCTTGTATAACATATAAGCAAACAGCGGAAGACTTATAGGAACCTGAGAATAAACATGCTTAAAAGTGTCAACACAAAGGTTGGTGAGTTCATAGTTTTAATGTTGCGCATAATCTGTATATAAAGGTGGATCACAAGATTTCAGTTGTTTCATCCAGAAACGTTTATCAAAATATTCTACGAAATTGAGCACCCTGGTAACTAAACTTAACGTATATATAATAAGTACCCCTGTTTTAACATACATGCAACCAACATGTACAATACACGCAAACTAACGTGTACTAAACTCAAATAGCATACGTCTGTTTTATAGTTCAGGCTAGGGTTTCTATACCTGGAACAGACGGGGATGTCAAGCCCTATGGATCCATATATAACTACTCGCGCCACCAGTTCTTATAACCGGCAGTTACTAGTTACCAAAGCTAAGGGATTTTCGGTTCAAACTCGGTGTAGAATTTAGTATGTACTTGTATCCATTGCGTTTAAAATAAAGTGCATGTATTCTCAGCCCAAAAATATAGATTGCAAAAGCAATTAAAAGGGGATCAAATGAAACTCACAATACTGTATTTTGTAGCAATTATTCATATGACGGCACTGAACAAGTACAGGATTGGCCTCGAATTCACGAACCTATATTATATATATATATATATATATATATATATATATATATATATATATATATATATATATATATATATATATATATATATTAAAACATATAACAAACTAGATCAGGTCATAGTGTATCACACTCCTAATGCTCGAGACCGACATGCAAAAGTTAACAAAAGTCATCTCAAAAAGTCAACTTTGACAATTGTTTAACAAAACGAGACGTGTCTTATATAAGAATTCATTTACTCGACTAGTAGTATCCAAAAATCCAATTTATTAATCTTATAAACAAGTTGTTTAAATATTAATTCCAGATTTAAGAGTAATTTCGATTAACGTTAATCATAATTCAGTTGACCATAACTTTTAACTCGTTCATCGAAATCACGCAATTTCTAAATGAAAAGTTAATAATTTTTCGCTAGCTTTCCAACAACATTCATATCATATACTTTATATCAGTAGTATATGTATTAAATTCGCGATTCATCATAAAATTATCTAACGACGACATTTAGCATACAAGCATGCATAAACATATATACTCGAGCACTAGACATGGATACTCTATTAATATATAAAAGATAAGATACGAATGCTCACGTATCAATATTGTGATTCAATATTGCAGGAAAGTACGCAGATGCAACAGAGATGATAAACACTAGATTCACGATTAAAACCCCCCGAGCAATAGCTATAACCCATAATTTCTTAGCTTTATCCCGCTCGAAAACCAGTTTTGAAATTTCTCGCTCATAACCTCGTCGTAGTAATTTATATAATACTAATAATAATACTACTACTAATATTAATATAACTATATTAATATTGATAATCTTTAATAATAATAATATTAATAATAAAATAAATAAATATATACGGAGTAAAGAGATAGATAGATTGTGAATGAATCGAAAGCAGAAGGCTTGTGCCTTTTATAGGCATTTTTTGATTTTTACAGCTCCGCGATCATGGAGTTTTTGTGCCTTACAGCTCCGCGATCGCGAAGGTGCGCATTTCCAGCTCACACATTTTTGTTCACTAGCTTGTCGACATAATTAATTAATTATATATAATATATATATATATAATTTATATAATTATATATATATTATATTATATTCTTGTGCATAGTTGACTTGTAATTTTAGCTCCATCGTCTCGTACATTTAAGCCCGGATTATGTCTCGGTTCCGGTTTCTCGAATGTCTTTCCGTACGCTTTAATATATTGTATTTTACGGTTCGCGATAAGTACCTTTATCAATAATTAGACTTATTTGCCAATAAATTATCTTATTTGAAATGTAACTTATACATTTTAATATTTTGGTCATTTGCTTCTTTAAATCGTCTTCTTATTATTTACTACAATATAATTAATAGTATTTTTAAATCAAGACGTTTTATATCTAAGTTAATAGTATATTTAATAACATTGTAAAATATACATATATTTTCGTTTAGAAATATATTAATTTGTATATATATATATATATATATATATATATATATATATATATATATAATTGTTCGTGAATCGTTGAGAGCAGTCGAAGTTAAACGAATACATGAACACAGTTCAACATTTTTTTAGGCACAACATTACAGACTTTGCTTATCGTGTTGAAAGTATATAAAGATTAAGTTTAAATTTGGTCGGAAATTTCCGGGTCGTCACAGTTTGATAGTAGAGCTTCTCATAGATTACCAAATGACAGTAATCTCTTAGTATATGTAAAAATTATATATAGCGAAAAAGTTGTTTGGTTTATTTTAAGTAAGATTTGTATCTCCTTTAGTTGCCCCGTGTTTGGTAGACCAATGTTTATAAACTCCCGCAAAGTTTGTTATATCTACAATATACGAACGTATAAGAAAACTAATCTCTTCTCAATAACTTTTAGTCGAGAGTTGTTTTGACACTTGTTTTTCTGAAACGACTCATCCATATTACTATAAACGCAGTACGTTATTCGTTGGTCCCATAGCGAGGTATTTGACCTCTATATGATATGTTTTAGAAAAAATATTGCATTCGTTTCATAAAAAGCACACCATTATTATACATAATGCATGTTTTAAACAAGTGGGCGATTATTTAAGGATTAATCCCCATGATACATCGGTTACCAAATACTACACACATGACATAACAGTCGAATATAATACTTGACAAAGGTTTTATTGAATGCAACACTTCATTTAAACAAAAGCATGAGACTCCATGCACAGCTTGCTCAGATAATGCAACAGCGGAAGACTTTCTTAAGGACCTGAGAATAAACATGTAAAAACAGTCAACACAAAGGTTTGTGAGATATATAGGTTTAGCATCGATATAAATACAGACCACAAGATTTCATAGTTATAAATATATGTACACTCGCAAGTGTATAAAACTATTCTATAAGTTGTTGAGCGCTTCGGTAACCATACTTAACCATTAATGTAGCATATTCCCTTTATTATGAAATCTCCCTACACTGTACCAAGCGTAGTAAAAACGAAGTACTATGCAACCGTTTACGATACTAGAGCGACTAGCCTGGTTGGGGTTGTCAAACCTGATAGATCTATCAATAGGATTCGCGCTTACATGTTCTTACAACATGTAAATATTAGTTACCAAGCTATTAGGGAAGATATGCAAGGTGGTATAACTCAACGTAGAATATATTTTAAGTACTTGTGTCCATGGCGTAAAACATAAAATGCATGTATTCTCATCCCAAAATATATTTTAGAGTTTAAAAATTGGACTATATACTCACAGTAGTAAAAGTATATTAATAATAAGTTTTCAACTTATTAAAAATATGACCGTCTTCCTTGGATTCACGAACCTATATCAATAATAATGATTCAGAGAATAATACGACATGTGAATAAAATAAAACAAGTTCATAGAATACTTATATAT
Source organism: Rutidosis leptorrhynchoides (assembly GCF_046630445.1). Taxonomy (NCBI): domain Eukaryota; kingdom Viridiplantae; phylum Streptophyta; class Magnoliopsida; order Asterales; family Asteraceae; genus Rutidosis; species Rutidosis leptorrhynchoides. Next base: position 409,618,741 of record NC_092337.1, on the reverse strand, counting down.
TAACTTTTAACATTTTTATGTTAGTAGTCCAAAATAGTCCGAAATGTCCAACAGTCCAATAATCGGTATATATATATATATATATTGTAATGCTAAAAATGAACATATATTTCATAGCATTATTTCTCAAGAAAGACAAGCTTTTAGTTGCAACTGTTCTATTTACAAGTGATATTCGTTTAAATAATAAAAGGTGAAGACAAAAGACAGATTCGACGAATTGAAGACGCAAACGACCAAAAATCTCAAAAGTACAAAATACAATCAATGAGGTTCCAATTATTGATAAGAAACGTCTCAAAATTACAAGAGTACAAGATTCAAAACGCAAAGTACAAGATATTAAATTGTACGCAAGGACGTTCGAAAATCCGGAACCGGGACCAGAGTCAACTCTCAACGCTCGACGCAACGGACTAAAAATTACAAGTTAACTATGTAGATAAATAAAATATAATATTTAAATAATTCTTATAATTATTTATATATTATATTATTATTTATAAACGTCGGCAAGAAAGAAAACAAAGATATGTGACTTCTCCCAGCTGGCCATGCGATCGCATGGCCTGGAGGCACAAAAGTCATGCGATCGCATGGCTCTGAAATTCAGCCCAGGTCCTATAAATTCAACGCGTTTTGGCCAAAATAAACACATCATTTTCTTCTTCACTCAACGTAATATTTATATTTATATTTATATTTTAATTTTAAATTTAATTTTAAATCCTAATAATAAGGGTATGTTAGCGAATGTTGTAAGGGTGTAAGTCGAAATTCTGTCCGTGTAAAGCTACGCTATTTTTAATCATTGTAAGTTATGTTCAACCTTTTTAATTTAATGTCTCGTAGCTAAGTTATTATTATGCTTATTTAGTCTGAAGTAATCATGATGTTGGGCTAAAAATATTAAAATTGGGTAATTGGGCTTTGTACCATAATTGGGGTTTGGACAAAAAGAACGACACTTGTGGAAATTAGACTATGGGCTATTAATGGGCTTTATATTTGTTTAACTAAATGATAGTTTGTTAATGTTAATATAAAGATTTACAATTGGGCGTCCCTATAAATAACCATATACACTCAATCGGACACGATGGGCGGGATATTTATATGTACGAATAATCGTTCATTTAACCGGACACGGGAATGGATTAATAGCCACTAGAATTATTAAAACAGGGGTGAAATTATGTACAAGGACACTTGGCATAATTGTTAACAAAGTATTAAAACCTTGAGTTACACTCAGTCGACATCCTGGTGTAATTATTAAACAAAGTAATAAAACCTTGTTACAGTTTAAGTCCCCAATTAGTTGGAATATTTAACTTCGGGTATAAGGATAATTTGACGAGGACACTCGCACTTTATATTTATGACTGATGGACTGTTATGGACAAAAACCAGACGGACATATTAAATAATCCAGGACAAAGGACAATTAATCCATGGGCATAAAACTAAAATCAACACGTCAAACATCATGATTACGGAAGTTTAAATAAGCATAATTCTTTTATTTCATATTTAATTTCCTTTATTTCATATTTAATTGCACTTCTAATTATAGCACTTTTATTTATTGTTATTGTATTTAATTGCACTTTTAATTATCGTACTTTTTAATTATCGCAAGTTTATTTTATCGCACTTTTATTATTCGTAATTTCATTATTGTTATTTACTTTACGCTTTAAATTAAGTCTTTTATTTAATATTTTACATTTGGTTTTAACTGCGACTGAAGAATTAAAATCGACAAACCGGTCATTAAACGGTAAAAACCCCCCTTTATAATAATAATATTACTTATATATACATTTGTATTTTTATAAAAGTAAACTAATATAGCGTTAAACTTTGTTTAAAGATTTTCCCTGTGGAACGAACCGGACTTACTAAAAACTACACTACTGTACGATTAGGTACACTGCCTATAAGTGTTGTAGCAAGGTTTAAGTATATCCATTCTCTAAATAAATAAATATCTTGTGTAAAATTGTATCGTATTTAATAGTATTTCCCTGCTAAAATTTAAGCTATTTTATATACACCTCGCATAACATCAAGTATTTTTGGCGCCGCTGCCGGGGAATGCCGAAGCGAAACGCCACACACAAGGAAAAAAAAGATTTTTATTTTTAGTACGCTTTTGTAAAAATACGTTTTAAATATTCGAAAATATAAAAAGAAAAACAAAAATATAAATATTTTTAAGAGTTTGTAAGTTATATAAAAGTTTCTTTATCTTTATTTTATAAAAATATAAGTTTTATTTAATTTATATAAATATATTACATAATTTTATTAAAACAGCAAAAAAAATATATATAAAAAACATACTCTGCCCGATCACTGTTGCAGCCCAGAGCCTGGCCCAATTTCGCAAGCCATGCGATCGCATGGAAAATCAACTAACACCTCATGCGATCGCATGAGGTGATTTGACCGGCCTGATAACCTCAGCCGCCTGTTTAGGGTTTTAATTAATATATAATTATTATTATTATAACCCTAATTAGGGTTTAATTTTTAATTATTAATTTAGTTTTTATTATTAATTTGTATTATTTAGTTTAATTAGTATAATTAAATTATAAAATTAATAGTTTTATAAAATAAATAATATAAAAATAATATTTTTATAAAAATTGTAATTTTTTTCAACTTTTTATATATTTTTATATTTTGTCCCTTTTTAATAGTTTTAGCGTAATTTTTGTATTTTTCGCTCGTATTTATTTTTAACTCATAGTTTTTGCCACTTTTATTTTTACTTCTAGATTGTTAGGCTTTGCCGTAAAATCCCTTAAGTGCTTTTTCTTTAGACTAAGATTTAGGTACTTTAGAATTTTGCGACGCCTTTTTAAGTTTTAGTTTCTTTTTAAGTTATTGCCATTTGAGATATAGTTTTTCTTGTAAGCTTTAATATTTTTAGACACCTTTTACCTATGTATCAATTATCATTCCAATTAGTAATCTCAATTTGCGATTATAATTTTAAGTTAGTGGTAGTAATAAGGTTGGGTTAGCCGAATGTTTTAAAGTTTTATAAGTCACTCTTTTTATTTCTTATTTTTCAACGCCTTTTTCAATTTTTCTTTTCTTTTTCTACCTTTTTCGACGCGCTTTTTTTCTTTCTTATTTCTCGCTATTCTAGTTTTTAGGACATAGATTTTTATTCTACTTCTTATCTAAATTTCTTAAAATTACGAAAATTTATTTTAAGTAGTTAAATTAATAAACATCAAAATTTTCTGGTTCGTAGTAATAGTTGGATTTGTACGTGGACCAGGTTATTGGAGCCAAACAGTCCTCAATTATATTGAGACCAAACGAATCATGCCCCTCTGCTGCATCTTTTGGCTATTCGAAACGTGGGCAAAATCAAAAAAGTCTATTGATTGGATAACTTATATAATTTTTCTTTCCTTTTTAAAAACTAATAGGATATTCAGTGAATGCACCGAGCAAGACGTTCACCACCTTTTGTACGTTCACCACCTGTAACTAGATCAAGACATTTAGCAAATATTACCGCCGTTGATTTTTCTTTAGAATCGTCATCCAGTCAACCAAGTACTCCAATTCAAATTTCCGATAATCCATTTTTTGAACCCGACCTCACAATTGAGAATCCGGAGAATATTCAGGGACGATTCATAGATCCTGAACCACTAAACTTTCCTCCGGAACCACCAATCATTCAAACAGAGATTGTTGAGGAACGAACCATTAAATCAGAATCCTCTAGTGATTCGGATTCAACAAATTCAATTATGGAGAATCTGGAACCTCTAAGTATGGAAGACCGAATGAGAGCTAAACGCACTAGCCAAGGTCACGCAATTACTCATCCAGACATTAATGCGCCAGATTATGAAATCAAAGGACAAATTCTACACATGGTGACTAATCAATGCCAATTTAGTGGTGCGCCGAAGGAAGATTCAAATGAACATCTTCATACCTTTAATAGGATCTGCACACTATTTAAAATCCGAGAAGTGGAGGATGAACAGATATATCTCATGTTATTTCCCTGGACTTTAAAGGGAGAAGCCAAAGATTGGTTGGAATCGTTACCTGAAGGGGCGATTGATACATGGGATGTTTTAGTTGAAAATTTTCTTAAACAATTCTTTCCGGCATCTAAAGCCGTAAGACTTCAAGCAGAAATTATTACGTTTACACAGAAACCGAATGAAACTCTATATGAGGCGTGGACAAGATTTGGAAAGTTATTGAGAGGATGTCCGCAACATGGTTTAGACACCTGTCAAATAGTACAAATATTCTACCAAGGATGCGACATCACTACAAGGAAAGACATAAATATAGCAGCTGGTGGTTCTATTATGAAGAAAACCGAAACTGATGCTTACAAAATTATTGATAACACTGTTTCCCACTCACATGAGTGGCACCAAGAAAAAGATATCGTTAGATCATCTAAAGCAGCTAGAGCCGATTCTAGCCATGACTTAGATTCTATTTCCGCAAAGATAGATGCTGTCGAGAGACGAATGGAAAAGATGACTAAGGATATTCACTCAATACGAATTAGTTGTGAGCAGTGTGGAAGACCACATTTGACAAAAGATTGTCTCAGTATTGAATTAACAATGGAACAAAGAGAGAATATTTCATACATAAACTAAAGGTCTGGAAATAATTATCAGAATAATTATCAACCGCCAAGACCGATTTACAATCAAAACCAGAACTATAACCGAAATATTCCATACAACAACCAACAAGGTCCTAGCAATCAACAAATATCTAACAATACTTACAACCAGCAAAGACCTAATTTTCAAAACAAACCACCACAACAAACCGATGATAAAAAGCTGAATTTAGAAGATATGATGACGAAGCTAGTTGAAACTCAAACGTAGTTTTTCACATCTCAAAAACAAACCAATGAACAAAATGCTCAAGCATTTAGAAATCAACAAGCTTCTATTCAAAATCTGGAACAAGAAGTAAGTAACCTAGCAAGGTTAATAGGTGAAAGAAAACCGGGAAGTCTACCTAGTGATACAAATGCTAACCCCCGGAATGAAACAGCTAAAGCCATTACCACAAGAAGTGGTACAACACTTAAACCACCTGAAATACCTGTAACTTCTGATGAAGCTATTCCTACTCCACAAGAACCACAACCTGATCAAGATAAGGAAAAAGAACCGGTAGTTGAGAAGGTTAATGAAGATAACACAGTTAAGGCTAAACCTTATGTTAAGCCATACCAACCACCACTTCCTTACCCGAGTAAAATGAAGAAAGAGAAACTTGAAGCCGAGCAATCTAAATTCTTGGATATGTTTAAACAGATAAATGTAAATCTTCCTTTGATTGATGTAATTTCAGGAATGCCTAGATATGCTAAATTGTTGAAAGATCTAATCTCGAATAGAAAGAAAATGGAAGAACTCTCGGCTGTTACTATGAACGCTAATTGTTCAGCAGTGCTGTTGAATAAGATACCAGAAAAATTATCTGATCCAGGAAGTTTCACAATTCCATGTTTTCTGGGTAGTCTTAGTTCAATAGAAGCATTAGCAGACTTAGGTGCTAGTATAAATCTAATGCCGTATTCACTATACGCTAAACTAGACCTTGGAGAATTGAAACCAACAAGAATAAGCATACAACTAGCCGATCGATCAATAAAATATCCTAGAGGGATAATGGAGAACATGCTAGTTAAAGTTGGTACTTTAGTATTTCCAGTAGATTTTGTTGTTCTGGACATGGAAGAAGATTCTCAAGTTCCTCTCTTATTAGGAAGACCATTCTTAAACACGGCTAAAGCAATGATAGACGTGTTCGGTAAGAAATTGACCCTAAGTATAGAGGACGAGAGTGTTACCTTTTCAGTTGATAGAGCAATGCAACAACCGCAATCTGCAGATGATACATGTTATTATATTCAAACTATAGATTCACATGCAGAATTGTTAGAAGAATTTCCAGAATTACAAGGAACAGGAGAATGTTCTTTAGGAGAAAGTAATGAACCAATTGATGAAGCTGAAATGTTAGCTACACTTATAGCTAATGGATATGAACCAACAATAGAAGAAATTCAAATGCTAAAAGAAGAAGACAGATATCGATACAAATCATCGATAGAAGAACCTCCGAAATTAGAGTTAAAGCCACTTCCAAACCATTTGGAATACGCTTATTTACATGGTGAATCTGAATTACCTGTAATAATATCGTCTTCTCTTCCTGAAAATGAGAAATCACAACTCATTTCTGTGTTGAAAGCTCATAAACCAGCCATTGCATGGAAGATTCATGATATTAAAGGAATAAGTCCTTCGTATTGCACACATAAAATCCTTATGGAAGAAGGTCATAAAACGTATGTGCAATGCCAACGAAGACTAAATCCGAATATGCAAGATGTAGTTAAAAAAAAATTTATTAAACTGCTAGACGCAGGTCTAATTTATCCAATTTCTGATAGTCCATGGGTAAGCCCAGTTCAATGCGTGCCTAAGAAGGGTGGCATGACTGTCATTACAAATGAAAAAAATGAGCTTATTCCTACTAGGACTGTAACAGGATGGCGTGTATGTATTGATTATAGAAAATTAAATGACGCCACCAGAAAAGATCACTTTCCCTTACCTTTCATTGATCAAATGTTGGAAAGATTAGCCGGAAATAGTTACTATTATTTTCTAGATGGATTTTCTGGATATTTTCAAATTCCAATAGCACCCGAAGATCAAGAGAAAACCACATTCACGTGCCCTTATGGTACTTTTGCTTACAAACGCATGCCATTTGGACTTTGCAACGCCCCTGCAACCTTTCAAAGGTGCATGATGGCGATTTTTCACGGCATGATAGAAGAATGCATGGAAGTTTTCATGGATGACTTTTCAGTCTTCGGTGATACATTTGAATCATGTCTAGTTAATCTGGAACGAATGCTTATTAGATGCGAACAATCAAATCTAGTACTTAATTGGGAGAAATGCCATTTCATGGTTAAAGAAGGCATCGTTCTTGAACATAAAATTTCAAAAGAAGGAATTGAAGTGGATAGAGCTAAAGTAGATGTAATTGCTAAACTTCCACATCCCACCAATGTTAGAGGAGTTAGGAGTTTTCTAGGGCATGCCGGTTTTTACCGACGTTTCATAAAAGATTTTTCTAAAATTGCCACTCCTATGAATAAACTCCTAGAAAAGGATGCTCCATTCATCTTTTCAGATGAATGTATCAAATCTTTTAATATTCTTAAAGAGAAACTCACTAATGCGCCGATCATGATAACACCAAATTGAAATCTACTGTTTGAACTAATGTGCGATGCAAGTGATTTTGCAATGGGAGCCGTTTTAGGACAAAGGATTGAAAAACGATTTCAACCTATATATTATGCTAGTAAGACGTTACAAGGAGCACAAACGAACTATACAACTACTGAAAAAGAACTCCTTGCTATTGTCTTTGCTTTTGACAAATTTCGTTCATATCTCGTTCTAGCAAAAACGGTGGTCTATACCGACCATTCTGCTCTTAGATACCTATTTTCAAAACAAGATGTCAAACCAAGATTAATCCGTTGGATCTTACTCTTACAAGAGTTTGATATTGAAATCCGAGATAAAAGAGGAGCAGAAAATCTCGCCGCTGATCATCTTTCTCGTCTTGAAAATCCCGAATTAGAAGTTCTAAATGAATCGGCCATACAAGACAACTTTCCTGATGAATATCTATTGAAGATAGATTATAATGAAATTTCATGGTTTGCAGACTATGCAAACTATTTAGTATGTGGATTCCTTGAAAAAGGATTATCGTACCAAAAACGAAAGAAATTCTTCAGTGATATAAAACACTATTTCTGGGAAGATCCACATCTGTGTAAAAGTTGTCCCGATGGAATAATACGCCGATGTGTATTTGGAGATGAAGCTAGTAAAATTTTAAACCATTGTCACACAGGACCAACAGGAGGGCATTATGGGCCTCAACTAACAGCAAGAAAAGTTTACGATGCTGGATTCTATTGGCCTACAATTTACAAAGACGCACAACTTCTTTACAAATCCTGTGATTCATGTCAAAGGGCCGGAAAAATAAGTCAACGTGATGAAATGCCACAAAATGTCATACAAGTATGTGAAGTATTTGACATTTGGGGTATTGACTTTATGGGTCCATTTCCAAAATCTCATAATAATCTCTACATTCTCGTTGCCATTGATTATGTATCTAAATGGGCCGAAGCACAAGCTCTCCCAACTAACGATGCACGAGTTGTAGTCAACTTTTTAAAACGTCTTTTTGCAAGGTTTGGAACACCGAAAGCTTTAATAAGTGATCAGGGAACCCATTTCTGCAATAATCAACTTGAGAAAGTTCTTAAAAGATATGGAGTAACTCATAAAATCTCCACCGCATATCATCCACAAACAAGTGGACAAGTTGAAAATACCAACCGAGCTTTAAAACGTATTCTAGAGAAAACCGTAGGATCAAATCCGAAGGAATGGTCCATTAAATTGGAGGATGCACTCTGGGATTTTAGAACAGCCTACAAAACTCCAATTGGAACCACACCTTTTAGTCTTGTTTATAGAAAAGTATGTCATCTTCCAGTAGAAATTGAACACAAAGCATTTTGGGCTTTGAAGACATGTAATCTTGATATACATGAAGCTGGACGTCTACGATTAAGTCAACTAAATGAATTAAAAGAGTTAAGACATGAAGCATACGAAAATTCATTAATCTATAAAGAAAGAACGAAGAAATGACATGATAAAAGAATCAGAAGTTTAAAAGAATTTAAAGAAGGAGACAGAGTTCTTCTTTCAATTCACGATTCAAGCTATTTCCTGGAAAATTGAAATCAAGATGGTCTGGACCATTCATAGTCAAAAGAGTTTTCCCATACGGAACGATAGAATTAATAAATTCAAATGGGATTGAATTTAAAGTTAATGGTCACAGAGTTAAACACTACATAGATAGTCCAATGGAATTCGACAATGAAGTTAATCACAATTTCGATACCACAGCTAACTAAGTGTGGGGAGAATCAAGTCTTTAAAAGATAATATGTATTTCTGTTAGAGTTAGATTGTCTGTTTTTGTGTAGTTCTCGAAAATGGAACTCGAATGGTCTTTCCCTAGCAGACCCTAAAGAACTAGTCTTCTCCCCCCATTCTGAATTTTTATTTTTTTAGGTTTTTACGAAATGAAGACTGCCTGTGAACTAAACCATGGTCTAATGCTACACGCTTTGATCACTAAACGTAATAATGACACACTACCGAGTGAAATAGTATCAGTAATCAGAGAAAGATTGGACGGAGTAAGAAAAGAATCCAGATGCGAAGATAATAAGTTACAATTTGGTAAAGGAAAATCAAAATCCGCAGCGAAAAGAAGAGCACGACACCTAGAAAGATGTCACAAATGCGGAAAATGGTCACATGGAGGTAAATGTTCAAATAAACAAACCTATTCAAACACCGAATTTGTTACTTTATGCAGAGACGGACCATTCATATGTTTAGAAGAAAAAACACTGAATGCTCGAGGTTACGCCTATGTAGCCATGGAAAACCAATTAAACCGACTATCTTATGAATGGGATAGATCATATAACTAAGAATACTATCTCACAGGTAAGTCTGTACAGTTTTTATTTTTATTTTTATTTTTAACCTTTTGATAATAAACGCTAATTTGTTCGCTATAAAGTATTAAATTGGTATTAAATAAAATTAGGTTTGGCGACCGAAATTATTGATATCATTCAAAAATTTATTACATCACTGCGAAATTTAACGTTTATTCTTAAGGTATAAATATCTTTAATCAATCAACACAAAATATTTCAAAAATTCGTCATGAGTTAAATTAGGTCATGGAACCGAAATTACTTTACCGAAAAGAGGGGCGTATATTTTTGATAATATTTGATTGATTAAAGTGGGATAAAAGCCAAAAAGATTTTTAATTTTATTTTTACCATGTTTTTAAAATTAATATATAAATCTTAAATTAATATTGTAAACTTTGTAAAAACAATATATTTAAAATTGTAAATATTTGAAAAATTAATATAAGTTTGGTGTAATTTTATAACTTGAATTTTTAAATTAAGTTTGGTGTGAATTTTTAATTTTTAAAATATGAATTTTTAATCTTATGCATTTCAAATTTTAAGTTTGGTGTGAATTTTTAATATTAATTTTGAATTTTATGTATTTTTTTTAAGTTTGGTGTGAATTTAAAAACAAAAATTTACTTTATCTCATTAAGCTAAAAATATGATTTTTAAAATTCGTCGTAAGTTGAAGACTAGGTCTTTGAACCGAAATTGCTTTACCCGAGGGAGGGACGAGAACTTTTATTATCATTATTTTTAATCTTATTGAATTAAAGTGTGCCAAAAACATTAAAAAAAAACCCAAAAATCTTTACTTTTAAAAAACCGCACTTTGATTTGACAAATTTTAAAATTTTGTCGAGAGACAGACTAGGACAACGATCCGAAACGCCCTCGCTCCTAAAGGAAAACAAAATTTTTAAAATTTAATTAATTATAAGTTTTATAAATTATAAGGTTTTATAAAAAAAAAAAAAAAAAAAAAAAAACTGAAAGTACTGTAGCCGGCACCCCATGCGATCGCATGGGGTTTGCACTTGGAACTCATGTGATCGCATGAGGACCAAATGCAGGCCTGATACATACAGCCTATCTGTTCTGCCTCACACCAACACACACACAAAACATACGAAAATACTCCCAAATCACCTCTAAAATTCGCCATTTTTTATCGTAATTCGTCATTTTTCTTGCTCTAATCATGCCTAGATTCTCATTCTTCAGCAAATTGGTAAAAATTACACCCCTAAACTCTATAAATTCCTAGTTTTTGTGATAATTATCAATTTTTTACCTAATGCAATTTTGTTAATTTCCAGTGTAATTAGTGTTAAATTGTTAGTATTTTATGCATGTATAACCTAGATTGATGCTATTTAACATGATTTGAAGCCAAAAACTTCAAAAATTTTAGAAATCTAGGGTTTGTGTTCTTGAGCAATTTGGGGCTTTTTGATATAAACAGGTTATGGCCGATTTTTGTCATGAATTATTGCTAAATTGAGTAGTGTAACATGTTTAGATAGTTAAATGATCCAAACATTGAACCTAAACATGATTTTTGGAGATTAAAGTGGACTTTTTAAGTCCAAAATTCATGAACTTGATTAATTTGATGTAATTGCCATTTGAGACTTGTTTAATTATTAGTAATGACTATTTTGACATGTGATTTGAGTTAAATGCTTATGAACTTTGTATACATTTTCATATGTGCTTATTTGAAAAGTGTAGAATTGTGAAAAATTGTAAAAATGTGTATAAGTTTAATTTTGATTTAACATGTTATAGTGATTGTTTTAAGTCGTTATTTTGCTAACACTAATGCATATTTGGATGAACGAATTTTGTGTTTAATGTGTTTTGCAGAAAGCCGATACTGGAGGTTCAGGAGCATCATCATCTAGACGACCAGCACCAGCACCGGCACCAGAACCAGAACCAAAAATGCAACACGAACAAGAACCACAACAGGAACAACAACAACAGCCTGATCAGCACATACCTTATTATGATCCGGTACGGTTTGTTGATGAATTCATAGTATTCCCAATGAGGCCTCCAGTAGAATTCCCAACGATTCCTGAGCACACTCTGCATCCTAATCTGAGATTTGATAGGAGATGGAGAGATTACGAGACATATCAAAGGAACAAATTCAAATTGGTAATAAAAAATGTAGAGGTGCCAAGGGTAATCGATTGGGCCCCTTTGGAAACGGTCCATCTAGCTGACCGTGTTAGACAGCTTTTAGTTCAAAGGTATGGCAGTTCTTCTTTTACAGATTGGGAACGTCTTTTCACCATTCGTAGACCTGTATATAAGGAATGGTGTGTTGAGTTGATGAGTACTGTATCACTTGATACAAATATAGTTAGAATAGATGATAGAAGATTTCTTAGGTTTATCCTTGGCGGTAGGATGTACAGAATGTCCATGCTGGACATGGCCAGGGCCTTACAGATATATACTCCTGGTGAGTTGCTATTACCCGATTGTACAAATTTGATTCATTATGGTGAAAGGGTAGATAGTAACTTTGACGCTGACGCCATTTAGAGGCGTATGTCACATTTTGATGTTTTTACACGAGCAGGGGGACACTCCTATACACATATTGACAGAGCCGAGCTTCGTATTATTCATAGATTTTTGGCTAACTCGATTACATAGAGAGGTCATAATAAAGAAAAAATTACCTTACATGATTTATTCTACCTAAAGTGTATTCGGGATCCTAGAAGCTTTGTCAATATCCCTTACTGTGTTGCTTTTTATTTATCTAAAATGGTAGAGGGAATGCAGGACGGGAGTATAATAGGAGGAGGTATTTTTGTTACTCTCATTGGAGAGTATTTAGGTGTTGATAGGAACCAAGGGGATCCATTACAGCTTTGTAGAGAACAGGTTGAGCCCTTAGGATTGAAAGTTTATGTGGGTGCTAAGGTATTAAAAAGTAGACGTAACCAGGCAGTACCCTATGAGGGATCTCATCCTCAGGTAGAGAGAGGCTCAGACAAGGAAATGGAGGAGGCGGAAGACATTAGGGATGTCTTTCGAGATGCTATTCTTGACGTCCACGTTCGTATAGATGAGGAAGCAATGACGAACGCGGCCAGACATAGTATGTATGAGCAGTGGAACTCCGAGCGAGTATACGAGGATTATAGGCGACGCCAACACGATAGCTGGTTAGTTCATCAGCATCAAATCATGAGCCAGCTATCATATCAGGTACCAAATAACTATGTACCTACTCGAACTGCTCATTTTTCGCCACATAGCCCCGATATCCGACCACCCTTTAACCGGTATGACTATAACCAAGCCTATCAAAACACCTATAACCAACAATGGAACCCACCTGACGAGATGAACTGGAACCCATATCCAGACTGATTTAGTTCCATTTGGTTATTTATATGATTTTTATGTTTTTATCTTTTTACTTATTCATGTTTAAACTTATGTTATTGAATATACTTATGTAATCTTTATCATTTTTATTATTATTGTGTACTAATATTTCACATTTAGGATTTGAAAGTGGGATATTAAGTCCCATTTCAAATTGCCATGCATGTTTATATTTGTATGTATGTATATTGTAAATTGTACAAAACAGGGTAAAACAGCGCATTTTCAAAGACTGACATTAAGTTTAGCAAAAGCTACTAATTTTGACGACAAGATGACAAATAAATGTGATGTAACAACAGACGAAATGAACAAATGATATACACCATTTATCATTCAGCAACCAAACGCCAATATGTTTGGAAACTTTGGTAAAATTTAATCATTTTTACGCTAATCACCCTCAATAATTTAAATTGTTACTGATTTCTTGCAAATGAGGGCATTGCAAGATTTTAAGTGTGGGAAGGGGTTAAATTCTTTCGGATTTTTAAAATTTTTATCTTAAACACTTGGTTACCATTAAAAATACTAGTAACATAGTAGTTGTATTAGAATCTAGTGCTCTCTGACGATAAAGAACAGCCCTAGTCTTATATACTGACTACCCAATTCTAGTAAAATTTTTCAAAAATTTTCAATTAAATGAACTCAAAATCATGTTTATACATATTTATGAACGATAAAACTAGGTGTTAACACCGAAATTATTGTTACCTCAGAAAGGACATAAATTGAGAAACAAACCAAAATGTTAAAATTCATTTAAAATGGAATAGAGGACAATAAAAAGGAAAATAAAAGCCAAGTGTGGGAAAAATTACCAAGTTATCTTAAACATATGTCACATATTTCTGTAACAAATAACTGAAAATACTTTTGCTTTGGACTAAACTAAACTATTTTACCCGATGAAAGAAAAGAAGAGATGGATCTACACGATGAATCAATTCCATCATTAAAAGGAAGTAAAGTCTTCCGAAAAAGAAACGCGCTTCTTGATTTAGGTCATGAAGTTGTCGTCTAGACCAGCTGTAGGTTGACGAAAAACCTAGAAAAGTCATCACTAAAATCAGCAGGAAATCCACGGACCTCAGCATTAAACAGGGTCGCCAAGTGGTCAGATTTATCCTAACCATGAGAAGGATTTATCTCGTACAATGGGGGGCACCATGCAAATTAGCTGGATAAGACTAATGAATCATATCCCCAGAAAGGATAATCTCCTTAAAGATTAAAAATCAGCTTTTAAGACTGATATTACTCAATCCTAGAGATTGACCTTAAATATTGAGAATTCAAACTCATGGAATTCAATGATATCTAAACTCGAGCTTGAACGAGAAAATATTTTGATCAAATTATAAACCGATTTGTTTTCTGAAAACCCATTTTCAATGCGTTCATTACCATTGAACGTAAAATCCTAGGAATTCACCTGGAATTCATTAGGTCATCTGAACCAAATCGGGTGTCAACCGTAAGAACGGTGTTTGCATAGCATGGTCGAAGACAGGACCTTGTGCCAGACCAAAAAATCATAAGGGTGAGCTTTACTATTGCTCCTACAAAGGATAGTAATTGCGTCCGACACGTTATAGACCATAATTAAAAGCATGTAAGGGGACATTGCCTTAACAGTTGCTTGTTCAACGCTTTCCTTTATAACCGGACGGTAGTTTACCGAAAGGTAATATACGGAGCAAGTATACTGGATGTGTTGCTTTCCTAATACAAGGTTAGCAAGTGGGTGACACAAAACCACAAGTTTTGAGCTAAAATTTTCAAATCTGAAACCCACCAAGCCCACAAAAATATTTTGCAAACACCGGTGAAGGGTTATTCCGGAAAACTTATCTAGGGTAAAAAACTAGATTTAATTTTTAAAAGATCAAATGTTTTCATAAAGATCCAATTTCCTTAATGGATCTAAATTTTATAGTCATGTGAGACTGTAAACCACATCGTTACTACCATTGTTTATACCGCCGTATTGAAATCACTGATGTACAAAGTGTGAAGAATAAAGAAGTGATTCTTATATTTCAAGACTATATTGCTTGAGGACAAGCAACGCTCAAGTGTGGGAATATTTGATAATGCTAAAAACGAACATATATTTCATAGCATTATTCCTCAAGAAAGACAAGCTTTTAGTTGCAACTGTTCTATTTACAAGTGATATTCGTTTAAATAATAAAAAGTGAAGACAAAAGACAGATTCGACGAATTGAAGACGCAAACGACCAAAAATCTCAAAAGTACAAAATACAATCAATGATGTTCCAATTATTAATAAGAAACGTCTCAAAATTACAAGAGTACAAGATTCAAAACGCAAAGTACAAGATATTAAATTGTACGCAAGGACGTTCGAAAATCCGGAACTGGGACCAGAGTCAACTCTCAACGCTCGACGCAACGGACTAAAAATTACAAGTTAACTATGCACATAAATAAAATATAATATTTAAATAATTCTTATAATTATTTATATATTATATTATTATTTATAAACGTCGGCAAGAAAGAAAACAAAGATATGTGACTTCTCCCAGCTGGCCATGCGATCGCATGGCCTGGAGGCACAAAAGCCGTGCGATCGCATGGCTCTGAAATTCAGCCCAGGTCCTATAAATTCAACGCGTTTTGGCCAAAATAAACACATCATTTTCTTCTTCACTCAACGTAATATTTATATTTATATTTATATTTTAATTTTAAATTTAATTTTAAATCCTAATAATAAGGGTATGTTAGCGAATGTTGTAAGGGTGTAAGTCGAAATTCTGTCCGTGTAACGCTACGCTATTTTTAATCATTGTAAGTTATGTTCAACCTTTTTAATTTAATGTCTCATAGCTAAGTTATTATTATGCTTATTTAGTCCGAAGTAATCATGATGTTAGGCTAAAAATATTAAAATTGGGTAATTGGGCTTTGTACCATAATTGGGGTTTGGACAAAAGAACGACACTTGTGGAAATTAGACTATGGGCTATTAATGGGCTTTATATTTGTTTAACTAAATGATAGTTTGTTAATGTTAATATAAAGATTTACAATTGGACGTCCCTATAAATAACCATATACACTCAATCGGACACGATGGGCGGGATATTTATATGTACGAATAATCGTTCATTTAACCGGACACGGGAATGGATTAATAGCCACTAGAATTATTAAAACAGGGGTGAAATTATGTACAAGGACACTTGGCATAATTGTTAACAAAGTATTAAAACCTTGAGTTACACTCGGTCGACATCCTGGTGTAATTATTAAACAAAGTAATAAAACCTTGTTACAGTTTAAGTCCCCAATTAGTTGGAATATTTAACTTCGGGTATAAGGATAATTTGACGAGGACACTCGCACTTTATATTTATGACTGATGGACTGTTATGGACAAAAACCAGACGGACATATTAAATAATCCAGGACAAAGGACAATTAACCCATGGGCATAAAACTAAAATCAACACGTCAAACATCATGATTACGAAAGTTTAAATAAGCATAATTCTTTTATTTCATATTTAATTTCCTTTATTTCATATTTAATTGCACTTCTAATTATAGCACTTTTATTTATTGTTATTGTATTTAATTGCACTTTTAATTATCGTACTTTTAAATTATCGCAAGTTTATTTTATCGCACTTTTATTATTCGTAATTTCATTATTGTTATTTACTTTACGCTTTAAATTAAGTCTTTTATTTAATATTTTACATTTGGTTTTAACTGCGACTGAAGAATTAAAATCGACAAACCGGTCATTAAACGGTAAAAACCCCCCTTTATAATAATAATATTACTTATATATACATTTGTATTTTTATAAAAGTAAACTAATATAGCGTTAAGCTTTGTTTAAAGATTTTCCCTGTGGAACGAACCGGACTTACTAAAAACTACACTACTGTACGATTAGGTACACTGCCTATAAGTGTTGTAGCAAGGTTTAAGTATATCCATTCTCTAAATAAATAAATATCTTGTGTAAAATTGTATCGTATTTAATAGTATTTCCCTGCTAAAATTTAAGCTATTTTATATACACCTCGCATAACATCATATATATATATATATATATATATATATATATATATATATATATATATATATATATATATATATATATATATATATATATATATATATATATATATATATATATATATATATATATATATATATATATATAATCTTAGAATTACCCCCACGACGTATTGTATACGTATTGTATTTGCATCAACCCAGAGACGTATTGTATACGTATTGTCTTAGAATTTATCAAAACGTATTATATACTTATTGTCTTAGGATTTATCAAAACGTATTGTATACTTATTCTCATGGAATGTACCAAGATTATTATATATATATACAATCTCGGAATTAACTAAGATTATAATATTTTGTTATACTAATGATAACATGTCCAAATATATATAGGATATATGAAAAGTTAGCAAGGATATGGTTAATATAGTTTTTACAATATAAATTTCGTCCATACAACGTTAATTTTAGCAGATTTTGTTTTGCTCGCCAAATGATCATTACAACTCCGTTTAAAGTGAATCAAATTGTTATGGATTCCTTAAGAAGTTAATGTTTCAAAAACAATACGAAAAGTTCAGCCCATGTATTAATATTCATATTTTTACCCTCTTTTTGTGCCGGTGGACAGATTTGGAAGAATCCCGGCACCCACCCAATATATGATTTTTGATAAAATATTTCCACTTTGTATAAAATCATGAAAAAAATACTGGAAGTCTTATTTACATCTATTAACATATTTCCAAAGTCTTAGCCTCGAACTCAAAGTCTAAGATAGGTTTTTAATTCTCAACCCAAAACAACCCGCTTTTTACCGAATGGAGATTAAACGATATATGTTAAGTTTCAAGGTGTTCTTCATATGTACAAGTTATAAGTTCTTATATTAACTTAATATAATATCATAATACATATAAATAAGTGTTATTAGAGTTAAGTTAGAAAGATTAGATTAGTTTTTCAAACAAGTTTAGAATCAACTAAACTATGTTCTAGTTTATAAACTCTTATATAGATAGCTATAAACATATGAATTGAACAAGAGTTGAAGTAGAGTTTTTACCTCAAGTTTAGAATGTAAAGTTGCTGGAAAGAAGTAGTAGAACAAAATTTGAGAGAGTTCTTGCAAGTGTGTGTGAAAATTGGAAGTAAATTTTGGAAAATGAATGTGTAAAAATGAGTTATAAATGGTGCTTATTTATAGGCTTGAAAATTTGGTTTTTAGTGAAAATATCTAAGATAAGTTAAAATGTAATATGTCATGGATGATATATTAAATTGATTAGGTCATGGATGACATATTACACAAATAATTACAGATTTCTATTGGTATATACCAATAGTAAATACTTCTAGAAGCTGTGTATATTACGGGTAAAAATACCGTATAAATGCTAGTAGAATTCTTGAGGAAATTGAACGAAAATACGAGTATAGCTATCCTTTATATGTATTGGTATATTATAAAGTGTATTCAATACTTGTAAGGATGTATTTACACTCGTAATACATTATATGTAAATACATTTTAACATAAGTTAATTACGTCGTTTAAATAGTAACATATATATTGTTCAAAAACTCTTTAAATTAGTAGTGTGAAAATATATATATATAACACTTTGTTAATATACTTAATGAGATATTTAATTATCATATTTTCAAGTTAAATATATATAAATCCATATATGCACACAATAATTAAACAATTAAACAATTAAATCAAGTTATGACGTTCGTGAATCGTCGGAATAAAAGGATGACCAAAAGATTGTGTAAAACTCTTTTCAGAGGTTCAAGACTTATTAAAATTCATTGTTTATCAAGTCGGAATTATTAAATCATGTAAATAGTATAATCAAGTAGTCGAAAAAATCCGGGTCGTTACATTTTCGATGGCGACTTTCATGATTCCACTATGAATCTACTAAGTTTTCTTCATCGCGATTTTAGCAGGGCTTTGCCAGTGATTTAATGGCTATCAAGTGTAGATTGGATGAGTCCATGCCGGAATCCTGGTTGCGATTTACGGTGAATCGATTGTCGAGTTTCAACTGTCATTCTGTTGATTTTGGACCTCCAGCTTTGAAGGGCATCTTTTGAAGGTGGTTAAAGATTTGGGTCTTAGTTAAGTGTGTTTCACGTATTTGGTTGTTACATAGTGTATTTATTAAAGATTTTTTTCTTTAGTTAAAGATTTTGGACCTTCGTATGCGGTGTCAAGTATTAATTCGATTTGGGCAATGTATAATTAAT
Organism: Rutidosis leptorrhynchoides; assembly: GCF_046630445.1. Lineage (NCBI taxonomy): Eukaryota > Viridiplantae > Streptophyta > Magnoliopsida > Asterales > Asteraceae > Rutidosis > Rutidosis leptorrhynchoides. The sequence continues at coordinate 409,599,333 of NC_092337.1, read as the reverse complement.
ATTTCTAGGTAATGAGAGCACTCGATACCCGACATTATTCGTCACCGTCGTCGAAAATTGACGGTGAAATCGACCGTCGGTCGACACCGGACCGGCGTCGATCTCGGCGTCGGTTTCCGAAGTTGTGCCACAGACGGTGACTTTTTTGACCGTTGGTGTTTGATTTTTGAAATATAACGGTTTGAAACGGCTATATTTCACTTTTCTTTTCTTTTTCTATTTATCCCTATATATATACAACCATATTACATATTATTTCATACATTCAGCCATATTATTTCATCTTCTTGCTCTCTACATCTCTAAAATCATTTTAATCATTTTCACCATGAATCCAAACTCAAACAACTAAAAACATCCCACTTACATATACAACGACATAAACGCTGTATTGTGTTTTAAATAAATGAAAGTTGTTTGTTTTATATATTTTTTATTGTTATTTATAAATAATTATTTATGTAAAATATAAATATCAGAAATCAATTTAAAAGGTTAAAAATGGACCCCGTAATGGACACTCGGGACACCTCCACCCATGTCACTGTCAGTCAATTTCGAGGTCCATTTTGGACACCGAATTGGACCTTGAAAATGGACTACGGGTACCTAGTGCTCTAATATTCCCTAGCATTTTAGTAATTTTACGGAACCTTATGATGCTATCAGTAGACTGACTTTCACTACTTTAAAAAAATGTATTGCAGTTGTACGCCAATTAGCGTATGGCACCGACGCCAATATGTTCAATGAATATTTACAAATAAGTGAGTCACCGTCAATACCATGTCTAGATCACTTCTGTATGTGTGTTATCACTTTATACATAAGTGAATACATGAGGACTCCCAATGCACATGATATTGCACGATTATATAGTGCACACTCTGAGAAATATGATGTCAAGGATATGCTCGAGAGTATCTATTGTATGTATCGGGAGTGTAGGAAATGTCCTGTTGATTTGAAAAGACAATACATTTGGGGTGATAACAAGAAACCGACAAGTATGCTTGAAGAAATTACTTCATATGACTTGCGGATTTAACATGTTTTGTTGGGATAACAGGTTCCAACAATGATATAAATGTTTTGAATCAATTCCCTGATAAACTTAAGAACGAAACGACTCTATCCGCCCCATTTTAGGTAAATGGTAATGAGTAAACCAAAAGTTATTATGTAGTCATTAAATTTTATGTAATCCTTTACTTTTTGAATTTTTAATAAAAAATTTATTTATGTTTTTTTATATTTAATATGTATTGTATTTTATGTAATGTATCTTTTTATTATATGTATGTAAAAGAAAATAATAAAATTAAAAATTGATGGATCCTAAAAATTTTCATACAAAAATGTGACACTAATTAATTAAGGTCAAATTTTAATCTCGTCACATTATAGGCAGATTTTACTTTTTAACTAAAAAATGCAACATCTTCATGTGATGTCACGGTTAATGGTAGCTTAACACGTATATACATCTACACATATACAGAGGCAGATTAATATACAATGACCCTAGTTGGGACACAAGTGAAAAAGTGTAGTTTGTTATAATAATAATAATAATATAGATATGGATAGTCAATTTTGGTGTATACATATAGTCAATTTTGGTACACAAAGTATGTATTTTTATATTGAGATTTTAGGCTATAAATACTCATGAATGCAAGCATTAAACTTGCACCATTTCTCACACTTACAAAGTGTTTCTTTCTTTCTCTCCATTATCATCTTTGTTCTTACACTTCATTATTAGTATTCTAAATCAAGAATCAAATCACTAAAGGTAGTTATAAGCCTACTGAATTATAACATCAAGAATCAAACCACTAAAGGTAGTTATAAGCCTACTGAATTATAACACGTTATCAGCACGATAATCTTAATACTAAATATGGTTGGCTCTGCCACCAAAATGATATATGGTCGGTTATACCACCAAAATGATATATGGTCGGTTATACCACCAAAATGATATATGGTCGGTTATACCACCAGAATGATATAGGTCGGTTATACCACCTGAAAAAATATATGGTCGACACTGTCGCCAAATTTTCATTTATGTTTACTAATATTTATATTTTTGTTATATAACATTTATTTATGATTACTTACACATGGTCGACACTGTCACCTACTTATCATTTATGTTATATTAAATTTATGTTTAATGTTTATATACTTATGAATATAAATTGACTCTAATTTATCATGATGTTTGTTTTAATTTTTGATAATAGAAAATGTCGAATCTGGAAAAGCTTAAATTTACTCCTTTAGAATCAACTGGAAACAACTACATGCCATGGGTTATAAAAGTAAAAATGCATCTTAAATCAATGGGCATTCTTGAAACCATAAATGAAAACAACACTTGTTCTGAAAAAGAACAAGCTACGGCATGTTGCTTTATTCATCAACATATTGATGAATGCTTACAAAATAATTATGTGACTGTAGAAGATCCCCATGTTTTATGGGAAGGTCTCAAAAGCAGATTCAATAATCAAAGAGAAATTTTACTTCCAGCTGCAATGGAACAATGGAGAACATTAAGGTTCCAAGACTTTAAGAAAGTAAATGAATACAGCTCAGCTCTGTATAATACATGTTCACAACTTAAATTCTGTGGACATGAAATTAGTGATGCAGACATGATGGAGAAAACTTTCTCCACAATGAATGCTGCAAACATCACAGTGCAAAGAAATTTGAGAATGCTAAAGTTCAAAACATATCCTGAACTTAATTCATATCTCTTAGTTGCAGAGCAAAATGATGAGCTATTAATGAAAAATCAGCAATCCCGTCCTACTGGTACACTTGCAATCCCTGAAGCAAATACTGCAAATAATTATAAACAGGGACAAGGACGCGGGCAAGGTCGTGGTTATAATAACCATCACCATCATCATGCCAAAAGCCATAACTATGGTAGAAACCATCCTTATGGTAATGGTAATGGGCATGGACGTGGTCGTGGTCGTGGCCGTGGTGGTCAAAGAAATAGTAATCCACGAAAATATAAATATCAACCACAAAACAAGCCCATTAAACAAGATGTTGAAGAAAATTCTTCTAAAAATTCTGAAGAATCTTGCTACAGATGTGGTAGAATGGGCCACTGGGCTAATACTTGCCGAACATCTAAACATCTTGTTAAGATGTATCAGGATTCGCTGAAAGGTAAAGAAAAGGAAGTAAATTTTGTGGATAATATTGATCCAACAGTCACTGAGAAACCATCTGATTTATATGAAGATTTCTTGAATGTTTAAGTTGTGTGTCTTTTGAAAAATAAACGATTTAATATCGTCTGTCTTTGTCATTATGTTTGCTAAATGTTTCAGTACTATCTATTTGCGTTTAAAATATTGTGTAATATTAATGTACTCACTATTTATTTCTTATATATGAAGTTCAATATGAATTTTGCTGGAATACAACATCAATCAAGTGGTGGAGATCTCTGTATAGCAGACAGTGGAACTACACACACTATACTTAAATCCGAGAAATATTTTATTGATCTAAAACCAACGGAAGGAACTATACATACAATATCAGGACCTGCTAACTTGATAAAAGGGATAGGAAAGGCAAATTTCATACTACCAAATGGTACAAAATTTTTAATAAATGATGCCTTATTTTCTCCCAAGTCAAGCAGAAATTTATTGAGTTTCTCCGACATATACCTTAACGGGTATGATTATCAGTCAGTGACAACAGAAAATGAGAAATATTTAAGTATCACTGACAAGAGTCATGTGGTTGAAAAACTGCCAAGACTTAGTTCTGGATTACATTATACACATATAAATGTACCAGAAATACATATGGTAGTTAACGAAAAATATATTGATCCTGGTGTATTCAGTTTATGGCATAACAGATTAGGCCATCCAGGATCAACAATGATGAAAAGGATTATTGAATGTACTCATGGACATCCACTAAAGGATAGAAAAATCCATCATGATACAATGGTTCCATGTACATCTTGCTCTCTTGGAAAATTGATAACTAGACCCTCACCACTTAAGGTTGAGAAAGAATCACCAATGTTTCTTGAAAGAATTCAAGGTGATATATGTGGACCAATTCATCCACCATGTGGACCATTTAGATATTTCATGGTTCTAATAGACGCATCTAGCAGATGGTCTCATGTTTGTCTGTTATCAAGCCGTAATGTGGCATTTGCAAAATTTCTTGCCCAAATTATTAAATTGAGAGCTCATTTTCCTGATTACACCATTAAAAGGGTGAGACTTGATAATGCTGGTGAATTTACATCTCAAGCATTTAATGACTATTGCATGTCTATAGGAATTGTTGTTGAACATTCTGTTGCTCATGTGCATACACAAAATGGTTTAGCCGAGTCATTGATTAAACGTTTACAGTTAATCGCTAGACCATTGATAATGAGAACAAAACTCCCTGTATCTATATGGGGTCATGCAATTTTACATGCTGCTGCATTGATTCGCATCAGACCAAGTGCAAGTCATAAATATTCCCCCCTACAACTTGCTTTTGGTCAAGAGCCAAATATTTCCCATCTTAGAACATTTGGTTGTGCAGTGTATGTTCCAATTGCGACACCACAACGTACAAAAATGGGTCCTCAAAGGAGGTTGGGAATATATGTTGGATATGAAACATCTTCAATATTAAGGTATATTGAACCTATGACAGGTGACGTTTTTACAGCACGTTTTGCTGATTGTCATTTTAATGAAACATTGTTCCCTAGATTAGGGGGAGAAATGAAAAATAAAGAAAATGATGTTTCATGGTGTGAACCTCAATTAAAGTATCTTGATCCTCGCACAAAAGAATGCGAGACAGAAGTTCAAAAGATAATGCATATACAAGAACTTGCAAATCAATTGCCTGATGCATTTACAGATACAAAAACGGTGACAAAATCATATATACCAGCAGTAAATACTCCAGCTCGAATTGAAATTCCAAAAGCTGGCAATAACGTCACTCATGAATCTTTGCCACGTCAGAAACGTGGAAGACCAATCGGTTCAAAGGATAAAAATCCTCGAAAAAGAAAATCAGCTGATAATGAAGTAAAAGAAAGTGTTCAAGAAGAACCACAAATCAGTACTCCTACTGCAGAGGAGATTGATGATGTCAATACAGAAATTGCAATCAATTATGCATATTCAAAAATATTATGGAACCGAAATGAAATGAAAAATCTTGATGAGAAATTTTCATTTAATGTTGCATATGACATCATGAATAATGATGATGATCCAGAACCAACATCTATGGTTGAATGTCAAAATAGACATGATTGGGCTCAATGGAAAGAAGCAATACGAGCTGAATTAGAATCACTCAATAAAAGAAAAGTTTTCGGATCCATCATTCTCACTCCTAAAGATGTGAAACCTGTAGGATACAGATGGATTTTTGTCCGAAAAAGAAATGAGAAAAATGAAGTTACAAGGTATAAAGCTAGACTTGTAGCTCAAGGTTTTTCTCAAAGACCGGGAATTGATTATGAAGAAACTTATTCTCCTGTTATGGATGCAATTACTTTTAGGTACTTAATCAGTCTGGCAGTTTCTAAAAATTTAGAAATGCATCTCATGGATGTTGTGACTGCTTATCTATATGGATCACTTGATAGTGATATATATATGAAGATACCTGAAGGATTTAAGGTACCAGAAGCATCAAATGCAAAACCCAAAGAAATGTATTCGATTAAATTACAAAGATCTTTATATGGGTTAAAACAATCGGGACGTATGTGGTATAACCGATTAAGTGATTACTTGATAAGCAAAGGGTATACAAATAATCTTACTTGCCCTTGTGTTTTCATTAAGAAAACAACATCCGGATATGTGATCATAGCTGTTTATGTTGATGATCTTAACATCATAGGTACAAATAAAGAGATCCATGAAGCCATTCAACTTCTAAAGAAAGAATTTGAAATGAAAGATCTCGGAAAAACCAAGTATTGCCTTGGTTTACAAATTGAGCATATGCCTAATGGTTTACTTGTACATCAAACAACATATACTGAAAAGATTTTGAAACGTTTCAATATGGACAAGGCAAAACCATTAAGTACTCCTATGGTTGTTAGATCACTCAATGTTGAAGCTGATCCATTTCGTCCATGTGAAGATCAAGAAGACATTCTTGGACCAGAAGTACCATATCTTAGTGCAATTGGAGCTCTTATGTATCTTACAAATTGTACAAGACCTGACATTTCTTTTGCAGTTAATTTGTTGGCAAGGTTCAGCTCTGCTCCTACCAAAAGACACTGGAATGGGATCAAACACATATTTCGATACCTTCGAGGAACTACTGATTTAGGATTATTTTATTCTAACGAATCAAAACAAGATTTGGTTGGTTATGCAGATGCAGGTTATTTATCTGATCCACATAAAGCTAAATCTCAAACTGGATATGTATTCCTAAATGGAGGTACTGCAATATCATGGCGTTCTCAAAAACAAACACTTGTTGCTACATCGTCAAATCATGCCGAAGTGATTGCATTACATGAAGCTACTCGAGAATGTTTTTGGTTGAGATCAATGACACAACTCATTACTGATTCTTGTGGACTAGAACGCGATAAAAGTCCAACAACTATCTATGAAGATAATGCAGCTTGCATAGCACAGATGAAAGAAGGGTATATCAAAAGTGACCGAACAAAACACATACCACCTAGATTCTTCTCATACACTCAAAATCTCATTAAGGACAACCAGATTGAAATGAGATATGTGCAATCTAGCAAAAACTCTGCTGATCTTTTCACGAAAGCACTTCCAACTGCTATTTTCAGAACACACGTTCATAACATTGGCATGAGACATGTTCAAATGATGTAACAGCTGAAGCGATGTCTACTTGAGGGGGAGTCAACTCCATGCTGCAATCTTTTTCCCTTAGCTAAAGTTTTTTTCCCACTGGGTTTTCTTTAGCAAGGTTTTTAACGAGGCAGTAATTTATAGTTGATCTTCAACAAAATAAAATTGCTATCCAAGGGGGAGTGTTATAATAATAATAATAATATAGATATGGATAGTCAATTTTGGTGTATACATATAGTCAATTTTGGTACACAAAGTATGTATTTTTATATTGAGATTTTAGGCTATAAATACTCATGAATGCAAGCATTAAACTTGCACCATTTCTCACACTTACAAAGTGTTTCTTTCTTTCTCTCCATTATCATCTTTGTTCTTACACTTCATTATTAGTATTCTAAATCAAGAATCAAATCACTAAAGGTAGTTATAAGCCTACTGAATTATAACATCAAGAATCAAACCACTAAAGGTAGTTATAAGCCTACTGAATTATAACATAGTTGAATTTTTTTTTTTTAATTTTAACTATAACACTATTTAATAGTGTTAACTAGTTGTGGAGCTCTCGCTTCGCACCGGTAGCTCCGTTTTGAATGCGAGTTAAAAAAAAAGTCTTACCTTTTGTGGATCTATTTTGTAAAAAAGAATTTTTTTCGACATCTAACATTGAAGGGTTGTTCCTTTTGTGAAAGTTGCTTCTTTTAGCGTTAAAGTTAGTTGATCTATTTTGTAAAAAAGAATGTTTTTCGACATCTTTTGGTAGCATTAAAGGGTTGTTCCTTTTAAGAAAGTTGCTTCTTTTATCGTTGGAGAGAAAAAAAATGTAACACAGTAATGGCCTATGTGGGTCCTACTGTTTGAGCGCAGTGTACAAGCCGGTAAAGCGTGGTGAGTGTTATTATTCAGTATTTTTTGTGTTAGTGATGGGATAAATAATAATTTAGAATATAGGTATAAAGTAGGGGGTTCGATTTGTATTTTAATGAAAGTTAGGGGTTAGGTTTGTAAAAAGTGAAAAATTGAATAGTACTATTTATAACAAATAAGACAAATTTTGTCTATTAGTTATGTTAGTAAATTTTTTAAGTGACATCATTAAAATAAGTTTTCGTTGTTTTTAACCAATAATACCAACTAGTTGTGGAGCCCTCGCTTCGCGCCGGGGGCTCCGTTTTGAATGCGAGTTAAAAAAAAGTCTTTCCTTTTGTGGATCTATTTTGTAAAAAAGATTTTTTTTCGACATCTAACATTGAATAGTTGTTCCTTTTGTGAAAGTTGCTTCTTTTAGCGTTAAAGTTAGTTGATCTATTTTGTAAAAAAATATTTTTCGACATCTTTTGGTAGCATTGAAGGGTTGTTCCTTTTAAGAAAGTTGCTTCTTTTATCGTTGGAGACAAAAAAAAAAATGTAGCACAGTAGTGGCCTATGTGGGTCCTACTGTTTAAGCGCAGTGTAGAAGCCGATAAAGCGTGGTGGATGTTTTTGGTGTTAGTGATGAGATAAATAATAATTTAAAATGTAGGTATAAAGTAGGGGGCTCGATTTGTATTTTAATGAAAGTTAGGAGGTTAATTTGTAAAAAATGAAAAATTAAATAGTACTATTCATAACAAATAAGACTAATTTTAATAAGACAAAATTTCATTCCTCGTCCCTGAACTTTACATCGACTTTGACTCCCTGTCCTTTTTTTTTGTTTTGTGCATTCCTCGTCCCAAATGTATCAAAAATCTACATCCCTCGTCCTCCCGTCTATTTTTTCTGTTAACACCTATCATGTGCAGATCATGTGAGGGTATTTTTGTCTTTGTCAAAATTATTATTATTATTATTATTATACATTGATCTGGATCTGCGTTTATCTAATACTCCATATTTATTTCAACACCATCACATCCACACAATCATTTGTTCATCTCAAAGGATTTTTGACTAATTCCAGATCTGTAAATTCCAGATCTGCAAATTTCGACGGGACCAATTTATCAACACGAACCAACTTCCGACGAGTTCCGATTTGATGTAGATTTCAGTCACGATTTCAGTCACGATCTGCAAATTTTGGCGGCCTCAGGTCACGATTTCAGTCACGATTTGGTGTAGATCCAATACTCCGGCGGCCTCAGGTCACGATTTTAGTGACCAAATCGGATCTTGGAACTCGGGGTTTAAGAACTTCATGTGATTATTTCAATTAAATTGTTTTAGAGTTTAAATTTTGTTATGGAGGTTAGTTTTTGTTTGTTAATTGTTATACTTATTTGTAGAATTTTACATATCAGATTATGTAATTGTTATGTAGATTCAATTGATATAGACACTTGTTTGTTAATTCATATATTCAGATCTCATTTATGTAGTCGAAGAAATCAATTTTTTGAATCTGTGGTTTTTGAATATGTGGGTTTTGTGTATATTTTATTTGAGAAAGAAGATCAGTTTGGGGAAGAAAACATCAAAAAGACTAAAATACCCTCACATGACATGCACGTGATAAGGGGTAACGGCAGGTTTTGACAGAAAGTAGACGGGGGGACGAGGGATGTACTCTTTTCATAGTTTAGGGACGAGGAATGCACAAAAAAAAAGAAAAAAGACAGGGAGTCAAAATCGATGTAAAGTTCATGGACGAAGAATGAAATTTTGTCTTTTAATAATTTATAATGTAGGTATAAAGTAGGGAGCTCGATTTATATTTTAATAAAAGTTAGGGTGTTAGTTTGTAAAAAATGAAAAATTGAATAGTAATATTCATAAGTATTATTACCAACATTCTTATATCAGCCGCTATATACATATACATACATAAATACAAATACATACATACACTGTCTTTCTATTTATGTGTGTCTCACTGTAGCTGCTACTTTTTTATGTGTCTGTCTCTCTAAATTTGTTGATTTGGTAAACCCAAAATCCTTCAAATTTCCCCTTACTACTGGAATTGGAATGCTGCAATCTACTTTTATCGGTAACCTTCCCTACCCCCCTTTCTTCCTTACTTTCAGCAAATTCCTTATTTTTGCTTCTTTTTTTTCCTTCTTCCATCCGCTGTTTACTTTTTTTATTTAACAAATGCAAAATTAATACTTATAAGAAATACAAGTTACTTCCCTTATATGTTTTTTTCATGTGTACTTTTTCTAAAAAAAAATAAAAATAAATTAGAAAATAATATTGGGGAAACAAAGCTATAGTGTACGAGTTTTAGTTTGAGAGTGTGTGATAAGATTATGTTTTTACAGGAAAACGACGTTTACAAATCACGAGGAAGAACAATCTAACAAATCAAACTTATTATCACGTTTTAATTATAGACTTTATAGAAGATTATACTAGATAAATATGAATACGATGATTGGGGACCACAATAAAAACATGATAATAAGTTGATTTTTTTTTTTTTTTTAATTTGTTAGATTCATTAAAGTCAAAGTTTTCCTTAAGTTAATAGATTCAGATTTTGATTATCTTCTATGTGTTATATACTCGCTGTGTAAGTTAATACACTAGTTAATATTTGATGAAGTTCTAGATCCCTAAATTAGACTTGGTCAATGGTTCTCGTTGACCAAAACCAATCCATCAATCTAAAATTCTCAGTGTGTGAGTGTGATAAAATCTAAATGTGGGAATTATCCTTTTTGTGTATACAAACTCCCTGTAATTTTCATACTGTGTGAATAATATTCTTAATTTTAATTTAAATTTAATTTAATTAGATATGGAGTGGAATACAAAGTGGGACTGGGAAAATGTTGATATTTTCAGTTCCAAAGGTGTTGTTAATGTGTTTGAAAACAACGATTCATCAAATAAAAGCTCGATATCGGCTTCAACTGAATCATCGTACAAAGTAGCAGATTTCTCATTTGAGGGATCTAGAAACTTCCATGATACGTGTAGCAAGAAAGACGAGTTTGCAGGAAGCGAGCAGCTAAATGGAAGGTCTCCATCGTTGGAGGCTGCTAACGGTTGTTTTCCTGACCAATCGATTGGTTTAAAACTCGGTAAAAGAACATACTTTGACAACAGTTTTGCTAGTAAGAGCAATGACAAAACATGTTCTTCTCCAGATGATACAGTTCCTGTATCATCTGATTCTATGGTGAAAAAAGTCAAATTATCGCACCAGAGTACATCGATTTCACGATGTCAGGTTGAAGGATGCAATCTTGATCTGTCGTCTGCTAAGGAATATCATAAGAAACATAAAGTTTGTGAATCTCATTCAAAATCTTTAATAGTTGTTGTGGCTGGTCGTGAGTGCCGCTTCTGTCAACAATGTAGCCGGTACGCTTCTTTTGAATAACATGTTAGAAACTTCTATGTAGAGGTGGCTATTTAAATCCATTTATTTGTGAATGTGTCAATTTGGGTTTGGTTTTATTCATGATAGGTTTTGACAAGTCCTTTTCTCGGATAAAAGAAAAATGGCTATATAGTTCGGTCGAACATGTAGAAAGTCCCCCAAAGTGTATTTCTAACGCCTGCAGTCCCATAAATCTTTTTGTTCTGGTTAATTGTTCAGCGTAATAACACAATTTATTCGATCCTATTCAAAACATGAACTATGCATAAAATGAAATAAGGATTGTGAGTCAACCCTTTAACCTGCACTTGTTTAAACCATCTACCTAACCTGCCCGCCCCGTCCATTTGGGCACCTCTTATTTGGGTCAAGCCTCCATACCTCTGGTGGGCTCTAATATTGTTGATAGTAATAGTAATATATTAAACTTTTTAAAAACTTGATTTTGAATGTTTTGTACATTGTACAGATTTCATGGTCTGTCAGAGTTTGACGGGAAGAAACGAAGCTGTCGTAGACGTCTTTCTGATCACAATGCAAGACGCCGTAAGCAACACCCAGAAACCATTCAGTTCAACTCAACAAGTCTTTCATCTTCATCATTTTACGGTACTCAAATCATATTAGAATCCAAAATGAAAAAATCGATTTCTTATCAATCAAGTTGTTTTCAAAGCACATTTTTTATATAGTAAGCTTTTTTTTTTTTTTTTTTTTTTTTTTTTTTTTTTTTCTTTCTGTTTGCAGATGGGCAACAACACTTGAGTTTTGTGTACAACGTTCCTCTGGTTCAAACTAAACCCAGTGTGTGGGAAAACTCCCAACGACCGTTGAAATCTGAAAAACCCGCAATGATTCAATTTTCAAATGTGGTCCCTGTGCCTACCACCCTTGCTTTCAAGCCATCCAAAGTCACCACAGCCGGCGTTTTTAATCAAGGTTTTTTTTTTTTTTTTTTGTTTGCTTACTCTATAAATAGTATAGAAAACAATATTTGATCTTTTACAAGGTTGCAGATCTCGGAATTACTCAGTGAGTACTCTGTTTTTGCAACTCGGGGAGTACTCGGTCAAACTTGGTCAACTCTGTCAAGCTCGGCCAAAACTTGGGATTACTCGGAAAATCAGTCATAACCGGTCAAAGTCAAACTTGGTCAACATCCTAGTGCTCCCGGAGTTACCGAGTACTTTCTAAAAAGTGCTAACCGAGTACTTTAGAGTAGCGATCTTTTACCGAAATTGCTATCCACCGTAGTTGTGTTTTGTGTACAATAGTTTTCAATGAAATATTTAAATTAATTCTTATGCAGGTACAAATGCAGAAGCCCTTGATCTTCGCCGTGCTCTCTCTCTTCTGTCAAACAATTCATTGAGTGGTTCGTGCGAGTCAGCAGATTTCAGTAGCCTTGACCATCACATTATTCCCATGCATACGAACGGAAGTCCCAATAACATGTCTCAACATGGAGGGATGCATTCATCTCACCACGGATTGCCACCCGATTACTGGCGGCAGGTTGACCAGCCTCAGATGTATACCACCGCCCATTTTCGAGAGCTTAAAGCAGCACACGGAGTTCATTACGTCAATCCAATGGGTAGAATTTTGAAACCCATGTGAGTTTCCAGTATTACATGGCGGCGTCTTAAGATTATCGTATATTCTGTTTCAGTTTTGGTATAAATTTATTCTAAAGTTAGATTAAAGCAAATACACTTGATCTGTAGGATGCTTGTGTCACAAGATCCGACTTAAAAATTGTTATTGTCAAGATTTTGTCTTATTTATCGGTGCATTTCCGATTCTTCTAATTCTTATGAGCAGTGTCATTCAGTGATCTGCAAACAGAAGTTTAGTTATGTTTTGTACGGAGTAGTGGGTTGATTATAGTTCGAGTAAATAATAGTGTTAGTCCATGTATGTTTTTTGAAATTTTACGGATCATCGTTCGCTTATTGTCAACTACACGGCGCTAATCCTTCGAGTTAACGCCAATTAAAATATCCTGTTAACTATTGCATGTGCATGTCACATGATGACATATTATTCTCACAAATAAAAAAAACTCCATAAAAACGAAAATCAAACAGGAATGTTTGCAATTTTGGCACAAAGGGTTCGTGTTGCTTTTTCTCCCACAAACAAATCTCATCACATACATTTCTTCATTAATATTAATATCTATATATAGGGCTGTGTCCAATGGTAGGTAGGTAGGTTTTTCAAGAAATCTCTCAATCAATCGCAGAGAGGCCAGACCTAAATAAAACATCAAAAATCATACTACATTGACTAACTGTGAGTTTGCTTGGAAGACAGACAGACAGACAGACATTCAACGAATGAACTACACCTTAATAGATAGATTGTAGCTCAGGTGACTGGGCCAGCAATCTAATCATCTTTTTTCTATACAAAAATTTTAACACGTGAAACAAGCATAGTGTCTATGTGCATGCATGGCTCCATGCTTTTTAATTTCCGAATAAAACGAACAAACAGCATCTCTTATTTCCGCCGCAAGTATATCATGTTTTCGTGAAGCGCCCTAGCTGCTTTGATTACAGTAGGCAGCAGCAGCGGCAGCAGCAGCAAGCCAAAACCTACCCTGCACTATCCAAAGCATGCATCATGTTCAACTATTTAACCAAATTCCAAAGTCATATACTGTATGTATAATAATCAAGAAGCAGTTGAAAAAGTACCTTAAAACTGCAGCCCTTTAACAGTTATGCCCCCTTCTAGGTTCATACACGACTATATCTATCTATCCGAGTGTTGGCATTTGATCCAACCAAAAAAAAAAAAAAAAACAACCGACCCATTCATTTCATTCACTAATAATAAAACAAACTCATTTAATACCAAGTATCATGTCTAGTGATTCAGGGCGGAATTCATGTTGTATGACTCGGATTCGGATTCGGATTGGAAAGTGAGTGATTCCTTTGCTTCTACAAAGACTAATGCACTTCTTCAAGTCTTTATCGCTTTCTAGCTGGATCCATAATGGTAGAGTCAACCCCCTAAGTGAGTAGGTCAGCCTGTAATCATTGTCGGAGGAGGAAACCAGATCATGAAACCTTTGAGAGATTTTCGTCTTCAGATCTTCAAATTCAACTGAGGCCGAGACGTAGATACGCGCACCACTGTCACCTAAGCAACTTATATATATTGATCATCGTCATATTGTCAATTATTAATTATGGGTTATATATGTGTGTTATGGAATGGAAACAAGAAAAATAGGATTCGAATCATTACCTCTGTCATTACTTTACATGTTTTCTTATACATGTTTAGAGAAAAAAAAAAAAAAAAAAACTAAGAATCTGATCATTACCTCTATCATCATCATTAGTATTATCAAGGCTTGTTGAATTGGATGTTGGAAATCCTACCACTCTAAATTCTGCACCACTGTCAACATCTTCAACCCTTAAGGTGTGTCTACCAAGTTGTGCGCCACAACAAGGAAGCCCGAAACTTGGCAAATAACTCTTTAGTTTTAATAAGAGTGAATCCAACAAGACAGATATGTTGTTGTTGTTGTTGTTTAATGAGATGAAGAACTCAAACGCATAATCACAATCAGTGTAAATATCCCTCAAGCATATGGCAATACAGCAGCAGCAGCTGCTAAATTCGGAACTGGTGGATTCGCTTAGCTTCAACCACATAATAAAATTTCTGCAAAAATAAAGCATCACAATCATAATAATCATACTCCTTAAAAGCAACATCATCAAAATAACCGTCCACTTTGATTGCACACTCCACACCCTCATTACGACAGTCGTAGGTCCAAACTCCACAAAGAGTTAGGCCTTGAGATTCAGTCATCAGGATGGATAGTCCTTGTTGAATTTCAACGGCTGCCCCTTTGATCTGTAATTAAAAAAAAAAAAAAAAAAAAACAAGGCCTAAATATATTAGTATTAATTAATTTATTATATACACAAGAAGAAATGGATGGATTCGAAAGAAGAAGAAAACACATATATACCTGATGATCCTTGTCTTTTGGAAAAGGTTTTTCCAATTTCATAAGAGTGTCAACATCTACAACCAGTGACTGATGACCAATTTGTGCCCCAGAAGATAACTTGAAATTTGGCAATTCCTCCTTTAGTGTTTCAAAGATTTTATCCAACAAGACATAAAGGTGGTGGTAGATCTTGTTATCTAATTTGAATATCATCTCACAAACATAATCAACATGTGATCCAATAACACTATTCTTCAAGCATATGGCAAGCAAGCAGTAAGATTCAGCATCAGCAACGTCAGGGATCCATCCTTTTTGATTCCCTTTAATAAATTTTGTGGAGAAGTATGTTTCGTGAGTTTCAAACGCCTTAAGAACGAGTCCACCAAACGCATCCTCTATTCTAAAACAATTATTCATATAATTGCCAAATTCAAGAGGACAACAAAACGCAGATCTGAGTAAACGATTGGCTTTCCCATCTGGGGTATAAACGTAGGGCCAAACTTGACAAAAAACGAGGCCATGATCACGTTTAAGTTTTTCTGCTGCGTCTTGAAGTTTATCTAATTTACGTATAATGAACACGACCCCAGCGTTGGTCTGTTATTAAAAAAAAAATAATAAATAATAATAATAATAATAATAATAATAATAATAATAATAATAATAATAATAATAATAATAATAATAATAATAATAATAATAATAATAATAATAATAATAATAATAATAATAATAATAATAATAATAATAATAATAAAAGGGAATATATATTACCTATTTATGTATATGTATATGTGTATATGCAAGGTTTCAAAATTTGCTATTCGGGGATTAATCAGTCGTGACTTTTGAAAGAGTAATCGGCAATTCGGGGAGTTACCGAGGATTAATCGGATTGTACTTTATACATTTAAATATTAAATATTAAATTTCAAATATTATATGTGTAAATAAATATATAGAAGAAAACCATGAACATAAACATAAACATAAACTTTAACATTATTGTCTAAAATTGTTCATTTTGTTCAAAAACTCTAAAGTTCTAGTTTAAATTCATGTTAAAACGTCGAACAATTTTGACTTTGACCGACTTTGATTACCAAATTCAATTTCGACCCATAATTCAAACATTGACCAATTGAAACGGATTTTAGAAAATCGGAACGGATTGATCTTATAAATGAGTAGTCGGGGATTAATCAGCGAGTTAAAAACTCTAAACCGTCCGTGTTAAAAATTCAACCTAAACCCTAATTTCTAAACCCTAACCCCTAATTTCTAATTCCAAAACCCTAACTTTTATACCCTAATTTCTAAACACTAATATTTGAACCCTAATTTCTAAACGCTAAATTCTTAACCCTAAAAAATTAACAATTAACAACAAGCTTTCTGCTTGTATTTATCAACTTTCCGTCAATTTTAACTTAATATGTATGTTGTCCCCAAACATGATACGCACATATTCCCTAAAGCTTGTAATTATATATATGAAACATGATGATTCAATGTAAAAGAATAGGGAACTCTCTAATCAAAATCAAAAATTCAAAGTCTTAACAATAATATAATAAAGATAATAACAATAATAATGTACTGTGAAGTATTAAATTAAATAAGAATTTGATTTTGATGGATTTGAGAAGAAGAAGAAAACACATACCAGTCGCCGAGGATCCGGGCCCATCCTATCACGTATCGACGACTGCTAACAAAATAAAACCCTAACTTTTGTTTTCTTCTAATTGCCCTTGGTTTTTTCGATCTCTTGTACCATTAATGTATGTATGTATCTATATGGTAATCCTGCGATTGGGCCAGGGCCAGGGCCAGGGCCAGGGCCAACTTGCGT
Organism: Rutidosis leptorrhynchoides; assembly: GCF_046630445.1. Lineage (NCBI taxonomy): Eukaryota > Viridiplantae > Streptophyta > Magnoliopsida > Asterales > Asteraceae > Rutidosis > Rutidosis leptorrhynchoides. The sequence continues at coordinate 409,582,279 of NC_092337.1, read as the reverse complement.
GCCTAGCTACTGCTTCTGTTTCTGCAACTCATAGCCTTTAGTCCTCTTTCTTATGTTGGACTCTTTCCCGGGGCTGGGTTGGCTCGGAAGGTGGATCCAAGGACTCGATCTATTACTTTGTGTTCTCTGTATTTTTTCCCTTCAATATATTTTGTACGGAGTAGTGGGTTGATTATAGTTGTATAAAGAGTTAATTACACTGATAGTCCCTATGGTCTTGGTTAAATTACGTCGCTAGTCCCTAACTCTTAAAAATTATATGCTTCGTCCCTGTGGTTTTAAGTCCAAACGGCGGTGGTCCCTGTAGTCTTGGTTAAATTACGTCGCTAGTCCCTAACTCTTGAAAATTATATGCTTCGTCCCTGTGGTTTTAAGTCAAAACGGCGGTGGTCCCTGTGGTCTTGGTTAAATTACGTCGCTAGTCCATAACTCTTAAAAAATAAATGCTTGAACAAACAACAATACACCTCATCGAAGACGTTTGAATAATGGTATGACTTCTGCAATAACACCTCATCCGCCGGGTATTTTGAAATTAATAATTTTATTTGTTAATTTTCTATTTTATATGATAAATATGTAATACATTTAATATAATCTGCTGTTTTATTTGTGTTTGAAATTAATAATTTTATTTGTTAATTTTCTAATATTGAATCAGAGTCCAGATGGTGATATAATAGATTGTCTCTTGATACATCATCAGCAATATAATTAACAGGATCCACCAGAGGTACCCAAATGAGGTAAATATACAAAAATGGAATCAGAAATAAAGCAAGTATGGAATTCGAATGGTGAATGGTGTCCTGAAGGAACAATACCATAACCAATTAGAAGAACAAGTGCACGTGACATTTTGAGATTCGGTTCTATTTGTAAATTTAGAAAGAAAGTTACTCCAAAATCGGGGGGCCAAGGCCATGAGGTAATTAACCTTTTTTACTATTTTTATTTACTTCCTATTTATATACGAGTATTTATACGGGGACCACCACCGTTTGAATTTAAAACCACAAGGATGAAACATATAATTTTTAAAAGTTTGGGACTAGCGACGTAATTTAACCAAGACCACAGGGATCACCTTCGTTTAGACTTAAACCACAGGGACGAAGCATATAATTTTTAAGAGTTAGGGACTAGAGACGTAATTTAACCAAGATCACGGGGACCATCGGTGTAATTAACTCTTGTATAAATTATAGTGTTAGTCGATGGTTTACATAAAATTATTACGGAGTACTGAATAATGAATAGTCTTTATGTTTTTGAAATTTTACGGATCATCCTTCGTTTATTGTCAACTACACGGCGCTAATCCTTCGAGTTAACGCCAATTAAAATATCCTGTTAACTATTGCAAGTGCATGTCACATGATGACATATTATTCTCACAAATAAAAAACTCCATACAAACGAAAATCAAACAGGAATGTTTGTAAATTTCCAAAGGGGTTTGATTTTTACTACTTCCACTTAAAATTACTAAACTATCTTTAATGATACCTTATACAAATTCTTGTTATAATTTAAATCAAGGATATAATCGAAAACAATGAATAAAAAGATGGCGGAAGAATAATATTCAAGTGTGGAAATATCACTTTCCTTTGCACAAAGGGTTCGTGTTGCCTTTCCTCCCACAAACAAATCGGGGGAGGCGGGGGAAGCAATTTTTTTTTCTTCGTATTTTTTGAAAATTTTTTCGGCATCAAGATCACAGGAAAATATGAACATTTAGAAAAGACACTTCGTGATGAATGTTATTATTTAGGCGGGAAAACGATCTACAAAATAACATTCAAGATAATATTGTTCGTGAAGAATGTGAACGTTTTTTTTCTTCATGTTTTGTGAAGTAAAATTTAGTCCGATTTAGTGTTTATGGTTTAGGGTTTGGTGTTTTGAGTTTATTCCATAAACCCAAAACACCAAACCCTAAACCCTAAACTCTAAACCGTTCGTGTTAAAAACTCAATCTAAATCCAAAATCTAAACCCTAAACCCTAAATTTCTAAACCCTAATATCTAAACCCTATAAACCCTAATATCTAAACCCTAATATGTAAAACCTCGACATACGCTCGAAAAACACGATAATTGTTATATATTATTTCTTCGAGCGTTTTCCTGCAAAAAAAAAAAAAAATAAAAAATTTATCACAAAGTGTCTTTATTAAATGTTCATATTTTCATTCAATCTATAATGTTCGTGAACAAAGTTTTTTCAAAAAACGAAAAGGAAAAAAAATTTGTCTCCCCCCGCTTCCCCCCGATTGGTTACGTCCCCCTGGATCCTACCACTATATATATATATATATATATATATATATATATATATATATATATATATATATATATATATATATATATATATATATATATATATATATATATATATATATATATATATATATATTAAAATCCTATAATGATGATGTCATTATTAGGCTAATTATTTTGTTAAGAAAAAATTAAAAAAAAAATCTAGGTCACAACTTAAATGTTTTACTATTGTGTGTTTGTTAAACAACAAGAATCTAAAAATCGATAACATAAGTCATATCATATTGTGACTATTCAAAATGAAGGTATATAGTATGATAGAAGAATTCAAAAATAATTATGATTTTTGCGAAGTTGAACCAGGTATTTTCAATCCATCTTTTAATGTTAAATAAGTACCATTTATGATAAGGAAAATAGTAGTTGTAATGAAAATTAAAAGAATGTAGTGGGAGAATGAATGCAGATCATTTATTCTGACCAAGTTAATAACGACAAGTTTTTTAGTCAAAATCTGTGATCCCACGGGTTATTAAACTAAAAGACTTTAGCATTTACATTCACTTAATATCTACAATATATCATTATACTATTATACTGTTTCGTTTAAATAAACCCGTACTTCCATGGGTCATTTCACTAGTGTGTGTATATATATATATATATATATATATATATATATATATATTGTCACACTCCCAAATAGGGCCTGGGGTATTTGTGACTAATTATATCAAATCACAGTTGTATAAACGAGAACGACTCTATATGAGACGTTTTATTGAGTTTTGCAGCGGAAGATAAATAGATTACATTGTATTTAGAACATTAAATGTCTTTAATTGATATGATATGTAATGAAGACTCCAAGCATAGCAAGCAATCATCATCAAATTAGCAAATGCAAGCCTTTCAAATTATCCATGAATGACTCGTTGAAATGTTGCTTTCAATTAGCAAATACACGGCGGAAGCATTATGTAATACCTGAGAATAAACATGCTAAATAGTGTCAACCAAAAGGTTGGTGAGTTCATAGGTTTATCATAAATAATGATTTCAATAATAGTGTTAGACCACAAGATTTAATAAAGTTGATATAGAAATATCAATATAAAGTGTTGATTTATATAGAAATACCAATCTAAAAGTAATGCTGAGTTTGTAATATCGTGACTAAACAAAAGTTACCCCGTGACACTTGTTATTCGTGTCGTTGAATCATTATTATGTAGTCAAAGACCAACGGTCAACTGCCTAGAGACGTCACTCTCAGTAGCGCTACTCACAATAACTAAGCTTGCATCTTATACCTCAGCAATTAACGATATTACGGTAGGGATTTAGCATGGCAAAGCATGAATATAGCATAAAAGTTTGAGTACTTATGTCTAAATGTAAAACAGTTATAAAAATAGTGCATGTATTCTCAGCCCAAAAATATTATAAAAAGGGAGCTATGAAAACTCACCTTAAATAGCAGTTGAAGATAATCCACAAAGAAAAGAAAATGACGGAAGTAAGTAACGGAGATCTCAACCTAGAGATATACCTCTTAGTCAGTTATGTTCTAACAGACAAAAGTATGTTTATTAATATAAGGATTATATTAATAGTGACAATTTATAGTAAGAGTTTCTACTTTTGAAAAGTTTCCATTTAAAGCAGTTTTATAGTTTTAGAAAGTTTGGGTTATAATCCTCCACATTAAGACGTTGTACAACTTTGTCCAAACTTCGTTGCTATTAAGTAAATCAGGATGACCAGATGTAACCGGGAGTCAGGAACTTTCAGTTGGACTATAAGTCTACAACCTTTCGTTTAATCCAAAACCTTATTCCCATTATGGCAACCTAGACATCATCCACTTTACCGTAAATAGCGGTGAGTTCGTATAAGTCATATGTTATCTTTTGATCATAACCTTCACCCATTATGTGCGTATATAAATACGACATGTTAATGTATTTATATGTATTTAATTAGTTTAGCCGAATTATATACATATACGATTTAATTTGTTGATTAATTCCAATAGTCACCTAAAAATTATGTTCATAATTTTTATAACTCTAGTTAGGCATATGAATCAGTAGAAATATTTACAAAAATAATTTTTCCAAGTTTTTATATTTATTTCCATTTTTCTTTGCATATGTTCTCGGTTTAGATTAAATCAAAATTAATTAGGTAATAAATATCAAATAGACCTAAATAAATAATTTTATATTTTTTTACAGGTTCTATATTCTGTAAAAATGTTATAAAAATTATTAAATCAAATTTTATATCAAAATATTATTTATTTAATGTTTTCTAATTATTTAACCATTCTAATCAGCCTATAATTAAATAAATAGGAAAAACAATTTAAAATTAATTTTTATATTTTTTTACAGTATCTAGTGATACTACTAATCATATAATTTTTTTATAAAAATAGATTTAATACACGTTTGTATTTATTTTGTATTTTCTTTATTATTTCTCACAGTTTAGAATAATGCAAAAGTAAATTCTATTTAAATAATAATCGACCCATTTATTTAATTTTTTTAATTTTTTCTTGTTTATAAAAGTATAATAATCTCAAAAAAAATTTGTAATTATTTTTATTACTGTTTAATATTTTATTACGAATTTTTCATAGTTTTTACGTTTAAATACTACATAATATTCCATAAATTATCAAAATTATTTTTATACATTATAGTACTTATAATGCTAATTATAACATATAAACATAATTTATATATATTAATTTCAAATTTATAAAGAATATACAAAAAAAATAAAAGCAATTCGATAAAAAATATAGAAAATACCTCAAGTAGTTTCCCAAGTTTGTGAGAGAGTTTTTCTAAAGATTTGATACAAGTTTTTATGAAATGGAAGTGGGTATTTATAGGGAAAAAAATGGTTGGTGAAAAGAAAAAAAAATAATAAAATAAAGGTGTCAATTTTGATAAAATAATAAAAACATGTTAAAAATGTTTTTAATAAGTTTTTGTTTTTGAAAATATTTAGTCAAAACTCATGGGCTCATTATTTAATTTATAAAAAAAAATCTTATTTCTTTTTTTTATAAGCTAAAAATGTAAATAATGATTAAAATAACTTATCATTTAATTAATAATTATGTTACATATAGTTTTAAATATAATACGCATTAATGTTAATATTAACTAAAGTTATTTTATATAATTAGTGTAAACTTTAGTTAACAAAAAGTGTCGACTAAAAATAAATATTTGATCAACGTCGAATTTAATTATATATTACGTATGGATAACAACCCTATAGGCAAATTAGTCAATTTAAGTA